>NC_134128.1:25455349-25755698 GCF_040939455.1 Microcebus murinus
CTGAGCGCGCACAGAGGCCAGGGCGGTTTCACAGGCCTGGGCTGTGGCGCGCAAGGGCTCTTGAGTGTTTTTCCAGCTGCGCCTCCTCCCATCCTAGCGAGTGTCTGTCGTTAGAACCGGCCTGCCAGTGCCCCGGAGTCATGACGAATCTGTTCTCACCTCCAGGTACCAGCAGCGCGGAGGTGAAGGAGAACCGGAACGTGGGCAACCTGGGCGCTCGGCCGCTGCCCGCCGGGGACCGAGCGCCGGGCGCGAAACGGAAGCGGCCGCTGGAGGACGGGAACGGGGCCCACGTCTGCAAGCTGCAGCTGCTCTGGAGGAAGCTGTCGTGGTCCGTGACGCCCAAGAACGCGCTGGTGCAGCTGCACGAGCTGAAGCCCGGCCTGCAGTACCGGACGGTGTCGCAGACGGGCCCGGTGCACGCCCCGGTCTTCGCGGTGGCCGTGGAGGTGAACGGGCTCACCTTCGAGGGCACCGGCCCCACCAAGAAGAAGGCCAAGATGCGCGCGGCCGAGCTGGCGCTCAAGTCCTTCGTGCAGTTCCCCAACGCCTGCCAGGCGCACCTGGCCATGGGCGCTCAGAGCCCCAGCACGGACTTCACCTCCGACCAGGCCGACTTCCCGGACACGCTCTTCAAGGAGTTCGAGCCGTCGGCGCCGCGCCAGGGCCTGCCCGGTGGCCGCCCGGGGGACGCGGAGCGGCTGTCGTCGGCCTACCGGCGCGGGCGGCTGCTGTGCCGCGCGCTGGACCTCGTGGGCCCCGCGCCCGGCCCCGCCGGCGAGCGCAACCCGGTGGTGCTGCTGAACCAGCTCCGCGCCGGCCTGCGCTACGTGTGCCTGGCGGAGCCGGCGCAGCCGCGCGCGCGCAGCTTCGTCATGGCCGTGAGCGTGGACGGCCGGACGTTCGAGGGCTCGGGGCGCAGCAAGAAGGTGGCCAAGGGCCAGGCGGCGAAGGCCGCGCTGCAGGCGCTCTTCGACATCCGGCTGCCCGGCCACCCCGCCAGCAGGAGTAAAAGTCACCTCTTGCCGCAGGTGAGAAATCTCGGGTAGCCGCCGGCCAGGCAGGACGCGGACGGATCCGGGGAGCCAGGTGTTGCTCGCGCGCCGAGGGGGGCCGAAGGGGACCGGGCGGGCCCTTCCTCCGCGGTGCCGGGCGCCTCTGACCCTAACCCTGCGGTCCTGAAAGGGCCTTTCCCTTCCCTACTGCCAGCGACGCCCAGGCCCTCTGGACAGAGGACGGTGCCCACGCTCCGGCCTAGCAGAGGGCACGGGGAGGTCGCGGCACGGTGGCGACGCAGCGGCGGCGCCACGCGCCCGGGAGGACAGCAGTGAGCGGGCGCGGTGCGGGCTCCCCGGGCCAGGCCCCAGAGTCCGCGCTCCCGCTGGGTGCCCGATTGGGCCGAGGGTCCCGCTGGGGATACAGAAGAAGGCTAAGCGGGTGGGAATCATCGCAGGCCCCGGTCCAGGTCCCGGAGAAACGTGCGCGCCGGAGGCGAAGGGCAGGGACAGTTAGGGGCAGGGCTCCCCTCCTTGGGCGCGGCCGTCCGTCCCCTCTGTGAGCGCAGCTGCGGGTCCCGCCTTCTTGCCCGAGTTCGCCTTCGCCTGCGCAGGAAACGAGTGTTAGCGTCGCCTGTGTGTAACACAACCCTATCCCACCGAGTCTTGTCGTTGCTTATTCGTGCGGATTATCTTTTCTCTTAGCATTTTGGGAATTGTTTGTGGGGCATCGCTCATGTAGTAGATACATAAAATTATCTTTATTCATAAATTATCTTTATTCATTATCTTTATTTGAATTATCTTTATTCATTTTGGCATCAATCAAAAAAAACATTTGCCGCTGGGGCGTGGTGGCTCACCCCTGTAATCCCAGCACTCTGGGAGGCTGAGGAGGGTGGATCGTTTGAGCTCAGGAGTTCCAGACCAGCCTGAGCAAGAGCAAGACCCCCATCTCTACCGAAAATAGAAAGAAATTAATTGGACAACTAAAAACACATATAGAAAAAATTAGCCGGGCATGGTGGCACATGCCTGTAGTCCCAGCTGCTCAGGAGGCTGAGGCAGGAGGATCGCTTGAGCCCAGGAGTTGGAGGTTGCTGTGAGCTGAACTGACGCCATAGCACTCTGGCTCAAAAAAAAAAACAGAAAATTTTTTTGCACAGCCGAAAAGCACTCATCCTGGTGTGGGATTCCTGGTGAGTGATCGTGAGCAATTGCTGCGATCATTACCATGACCTTACATAGCAACACCTAGAACAGATTCCGTCATTTCGCCTGGGGAGACCCTAGATCTTGAAGAACGCAGGTTCCGATGCACCTGGCTGCCACCCAAGCAGCGGCAGAGTGACAGGCCTCACCTTGGGTCAAGGCCGGGCTTGAGGTGCATCTATTCACCTGTCTGCTGTGTCCACCCAGCTCCCGGGGGCTCAGTGTAGACAGCAGCAGCCCCCGGGGCCGGGCTGGTGCCGGAGACCACGGTGCTCGGGGCTCCTGGGCCGCCTCCTCTCCCGGTCTCTTCCCTCCATCCTCGAGCTCATTTTCAAGAATGTATTGAACACCCGGTCGTTCTAAGGAGTGCATGGGGGATGTTTAGACCACAGATCTCCATCCGTTTGGCCTTTCAACTTACCCTGGGATACACACCCCATCCCAGCAGGCGGGCCGGGAAGGCAAGCACAACTGCCTCTGCCTCCCTGAGCTCTTCCCACCAGGACGGTCTGGCCCCTGCTTTCTCTTTCTTATGCCTCTGTCTTATTTATTTTCCCCTCTTTCTCCTTTTTTTTCTGTTTCTCCACTGCCGTGTTTCCCCGAAAATAAGACCTACCCATAAAATAGGCCCCAGCAGGGTTTCTAAGCATGTGTGCAATAGAAGCCCCACCTCGAAAATAAGCCCTAGTGACGGGCGTGGCTGCGCAGCGCATCTGCACAACCCATGCATGTCGTCGCGGAGCGGGAAAGGAGACAAGCAGCCCTTCTCTTCTGCCCCACGAGAGCTCTAGTGCTCGACAAGAGAGACTGAGGCCAATGGTTCTAAAAGAAATAGAGTCCCAAGACATTCCAGATGGAATTCGGGGTTTGGAGAGTGATGAGGATGTTCCAGAAGACGACGACTTAACTCTATTTGAATCCATGTAGATGGTTGTACCGTACTTAAAAAAAAAAAAACACATGCCCTAAAAATAAGCCCTAGGGTGTCTTCTTGAGGAAATATAAATATAAGACCCTGTCTTATTTTCGGGGAAACCCGGTATCTGTAGCCGAAATGTGCCTTGGAAGCCACTTTATCCCTAACCTGAAGGGGGGGGGGGCATGCGCCCTCCTGAGGCTGCCCCAACCTTGGCCACGACCTTGGGCAGGGCCTGGGCTGGCTGGCGTCTCCCGGGCCTGCTCTGGGAAGTCCCCAGGGGGGGAGATCCTGTGGGTGCCCCCCGGCCCCCATCACCGTCACCGTTTCCACCCATCCCGCCTGGTGCTGCTCCCCGGGGGTGGTCAGCAATCTCAGTCGGGGCCTGACTCTGCCCTGCCCAGCAAGGAACTCCTTCTGCTCCTGCCTCTCTGCTGCCTCCCAGCCTTCTAGACTTGACGGATGTCGGTGGATTCCGGCCGGATGCCTTCTCTTTCACGTTGCTGCCAACCCTAGGCGCCCAGGACGGAGCGGCCAGGCAGCACTGCCGACCACCCAGTAATAGTCATTTGACCCCGGAACGCGGCTCGTCCGTTACAGCCGCGGCTGCTGAGCTATTTTTCTCTGACAGTCCCTAACCACCGCGACCGGGTGACGGAGGCGCAGAGCAGCCGGGGCTCGAGGGCCATTTGTCACGGCGGCTGGCTGCCACTCGGAGACTTGGGGGCAGAGTCCCAGGTTCTGCCCTGCATAGGGTGGACCCACCTTGCAGAACAATAGTCCCAAGTCTGGTTCTAAGATCCATCCACATGTAGTTTTGATAGATGCCAACCAAGATGCTGCATTTATTTTGTTTGTTTGTTTTTAGTTACCCTCCCCGGCCCTGTGCCACGGGCACCCCACGCTGGGCGTGGCTGCAATGAGACAACGGGGCTCCAGCCCAGGCGCCATCAGCACTTTGTTAAATTCAAATCCTGCTTTGCAGGTGATCTCGATTCAGAGAGAGAAAAAAAAAATCAAAAGAAAAGATGTCAAGGGCTGGGCGATGTGGCTCACGCCTGTCATCCCAGCACTCTGGGAGGCCGACGCAGGCAGATCACTCAAAGTCAGGAGTTCGAAACCAGCCTGAGCAAGAGCGAGACCCCCGTCTCTACTATAAATAGAAAGAAATTAATTGGCCAACTAATATATATGGAAAAAATTAGCCGGGTGTGGTGGCGCATGCCTGTAGTCCCAGCTACTCGGGAGGCTGAGGCAGAAGGATCGCTTGAGCCCAGGAGTTTGAGGTTGCTGTGAGCTAGGCTGACGCCACAGCACGCACTCTAGCCCGGGCAACAGAGTCACACTCTGTCTCAAAATAAATAAATAAATAAAAATAAAATAAATAAAAGATGACAGAATCACAAAACCTACCTCTCTCTGCAGCTACCATTTCCCACCCCTGGTATGAAAACAGATTCGTAAAAGTATAACTTCAACCACTAAGGCATGTTTTTTTTTTTGTTTTTTCAGCATTTAGAAATGAAAGCTATTTAGAAAAGAGAATAAAGTGCTCTGGTAAAAGGAAAGTAGAATCTTTGTTATGATGCAAAAAAAAAAAAAAAAAAAAAGCCTTTCATTGTGATTCAGCCTTGTGAGGGAGGAGTCCCTTGCTTTTGCATTGGCGTGAAGGTCTCTGTCCACCCTCGGGGCAGGCAGGGTGGAGGGACGGTGGCATCTCCGGGCATCGCCAGGCCCTGGGGACAGGTGTTTGAAGTGGGAGCTGTCAGTTTGGAATGGGAATGTGCAGTGTTAAAACATAAAATGTGTCTGTAAGGTCCCTCCGAGAAGGAGCCTGGATCCTGGGCTTCTACCACCCGAAATAGACCCGGACTTCACATTCTCACTGAGCGGGTCTCGACTGCTGACGGAACGAGCGTGTCTCCCTCCTGTTAGACACCTCGGTGGCCTTTCACCCACAGCTGTGCACCCCAGAGTCCCCGTAGACAGAGGAAACCCTGAGGACGCTGCAGAGCCTGTCCTCTGCACCCACGCTAAGAATTTACAAAACAGAATCCATGCAGGAAAAATTGAAAATTGTGTTCAGTTTTTCTTAATGGCTTTAATGGGTTCAGGCAACGAGTCAAGATGAACCCGCTTCTTTGACGCACAGAGCAAAGTTCAGGGTGATCTCTCTCCTTCCCTCCCTCCCTTCCTTCATCTCTATCCCTCCCCACCCCCCTCACACACACACACACACACACACGCTATTTGTGCATGATGCACATATACATGTGTGTGTACATGGATCTGAACTAGAAAGATTTATACTCACAAGGGGTTTATGCAAAGGTAGAAAAAAACGTTGCTTGTTCTTCTCACCCGTTTCAGAGACTCACCGAAAGCTGTTCTCTTCGGCACGTTACTAAACCCCTCTGTGGCTCAGTTTTCTCATTGTTCTGAGGATTATGTATCTACAGCAATAGCCTAAGTGCTCGGTGGTCACTGGTCATTATTCGCATTGTTGTCATTGTCATTATGCCACAATTAGAGGTTCAATTCCTTGAGATATCCTCTGCCCCTCTGCCGGCACCAAAGTATGTTAAATGCAAACAAAAGGCAGCAGGACCCGTGTCACCCCCATTCTGGGGAAAAAGCGTGTTCTAGATAAAGAAGGAGACATTTGCTTGGGATTCACGGGCTCTTTGCAAGGGGCTTGCTGGATAAAATGCAGCAACACACTGACATAAAATAAGTAGTTGGTGTTTATTTGAAATTCAAATGTAACTGGATGTTCTGTGGTTTTATTTGCTAAAACGTCAGGCAAGCCTTCCTTGTGGTGAAAAGTGAGAGGAGGTCAGGATGCCAGGACAGGGGCTCTGCACAGGGAGGAGAAGTTGGCACCGACTGTATGCAGCTTTGCTCAGCGACCCCACGGCGCACAGACTGTTAAGGGTCAGGGGTCAGTGCGCTAGTGGCTGGGACTTCTCTCTCCCCATGCAGATACCAGCCTCTCTGGCAGACGCCAGTTGTTCAGTCTCCTTTGCTTTGTAAATAAACCTGGTGGAGGAAGATCCGCATGGTTCTTTATGTGGAAGCAGATTAGGAATCGAGATATCCTGGATTCTGACAGGGGTCCTCAAACTACGGCCCGAGGGCCACATGAGGCCCCGAGGACATTTATCCGGCCCACAGGGTATTTTTGCCCCCGCTGCTGCCTGTCCTGCTTAGCAGCCGATTCGTCCCGGGCCCACAGGGCGCATGTGTGGAATGTGCACCGCGCTCTCCAACAGCCCTTCAACGGCCTGAGGGACAGCGGACTGGCCCCCTATTTAAAAAGTTTGAGGGCCGGGTGGTGGCTCACGCCTGTAATCCTAGCACTCTGGGAGGCCAAGGCGGGAGGATTGCTTGAGCTCAGGAGTTTGAAACCAGCCTGAGCAAGAGCGAGACCCCGTCTCTACTATAAATAGGAAGAAATTAATTGGCCAACTACTATATATATATATAATTAGCCGGGCATGGTGGCACATGCTTGTAGTCCCAGCTACTCGGGAGGCTGAAGCAAGAGGATGGCTTGAGCCCAGGAGTCTGAGGTTGCTGTGAGCGAGGCTGACGCCATGGCACTCACTCTAGCCTGGGCAACAAGCGAGACTCTGTCTCAAAAAAAAAAAAAAAGTTGAGGACCCCTGTGAACCTTTGTCCGTGTGCTGCTGTGAACTCTTTTATTCATCTGTGCTGACAGTGACATTGTCTAGAGAAGGGACTCTAAGGTGGCCCTGCCCCACCCCCAACCATTCCTGCAGACTTGGGTCACCCCTGATCATCCCTCCAAGGACAAGCATCAAAACCTCCCAGGTTAGGCTGGGCACTGTGGCTCATGCCTGTAGTCCCAGCACTCTGGAAAGCCGAGGCAGGAGGATCATTTGAGCTCAGGAGTTCAAGACCAGCCTGAGCAAGAGCAAGACCCCATCTCTACTAAAAAAAAAAAAAAAAAAAAAAAAAAAACTAGAAAGAAATTAGCTGAACAACTAAAAAATAGAGAGAGAGAAAAAATTAGCAGGGCATGGTGGCGCATGCCTGTAGTCCCAGCTGCTTGGGAGGCTGAGGCAGGAGGATTGCTTGAGCCCAGGAGTTGGAGGTTGCTGTGAGCTAGGCTGGTACCACAGCCCTGTAGCCCAGGCAACAGAGTGAGAGAAAGAAAGAAAGAGAGAGGGAGAGAGATAGAAAGGGAGAGAGGGAGGGTGGGAGGAAGAGAGAGAGAGACAGAGAAAGAGAGAAAGAGAAGAAAGAAAGGCAAACCTCCCAGGTTGGATAAGTGCCCTGGGAAGCTTCAATCACTGGGGACAAGCTAGACCTCACCAAAGCTGGGACACCCCAGGTTCTGGTAACTGGATGTCGTTAGAGTCTGTGCAAAGTTCTGTCATTTGCCACCCACACACCCTGAGCAGTTCTGTTCTCTGCGGAGGCCTCTGAGTACAGCCCTGCAGCAACCGGGTCCTGGATGCTCTTCCCTCCCGGGACGCTTACCTGCCTCTCGGAAGGTTCTTCTCCTGTGCTGTGATTGCTTCACCCACTTTGATGAAGCTGGATTTATTCAAGGAGTTTTCTTCCTTTCAACACCCCGCCTTCTGGGTGTTGTGGCCACACACACCATCTGTGGTCCACGCAGAAGGGCAGGTGGCCCTTTGCAGAAGGAAAAGCACCCACCTGCAGCTCCATTCATCCCTGAACAGTGCTGGCCCTTCCTCAAATCCCATTTCCGTAGAAGAGACACAGATGGCCATGACGACAGTGAGAGGTAACTTCGTTGCCATTGACAGCAAAAACTTTTTTAGAAAACCTCTCCTTAGTGGGACATTGATGGCTTTGTAGATGCTGAGTAATACATTTATACAATGTATATACAATGTGTGCTATGTGTTGATACACTTATGCAAAGTATATACAATGTATTCTGTGTGTTTCTACAAGAGACACTTATGCAAAGTATATACAATGTATTCTGTGTGTTTCTACGAGAGACACTTACGCAAAGTATATACAATGTAATCTGTATGTTTCTATGAGAGACACTTATACAAAGTATATACAATGTATTCTGTGTGTTTCTACAAGAGACACTTATGCAAAGTATATACAATGTATTCTGTGTGTTTCTACGAGAGACACTTATACAAAGTATATACAATGTATTCTGTGTGTTTCTATGAGAGACACTTATGCAAAGTATGTACAATGTATTCTGTGTGTTTCTACGAGAGACACTTATGCAAAGTATATACAATGTATTCTGTGTGTTTCTATGAGAGACACTTATACAAAGTATATACAATGTATTCTGTGTGTTTCTACGAGATACACTTATACAAAGTATATACAATGTATTCTGTGTGTTTCTATGAGAGACACTTATGCAAAGTATGTACAATGTATTCTGTGTGTTTCTACGAGAGACACTTATGCAAAGTATATACAATGTATTCTGTGTGTTTCTATGAGAGACACTTATACAAAGTATATACAATGTATTCTGTGTGTTTCTACGAGATACACTTATACAAAGTATATACAATGTATTCTGTGTGTTTCTATGAGAGACACTTATGCAAAGTATATACAATGTATTCTGTGTGTTTCTACGAGAGACACTTACACAAAGTATATACAATGTATTCTCTGTGTTTCTACGAGAGACACTTACGCAAAGTATATACAATGTATTCTGTGTGTTTCTACGAGAGACACTTATGCAAAGTATATACAATGTATTCTGTGTGTTTATATAAGATACACGTATACAAAGCATACAATGTATGCTATGTGTACATTTATACAATGTATATGCAATGTATATCTGTGGCGCTTATTCCAGGCGCCGGCTGTGGAAGCGCCATTGGTTAGCAGGTGTGCCTGGTCTGATGCAGTGATGGGAGGGGAGAGGCTCTTCTCATCCCATCTCTGGGGTGAAGTGCGGGGGCCTGGCCACGAGGGGAGGGGCCTGGCCGAGAAGGTATCGAGGCCTTAGTGCTGGCTATCTCCAGTGTCCAGGGGATGTCAGGCAGGCCGAGGGAACCAGGCCACCCAGCTAGACGCCTGCCACTCAAACCAGTCCAAAGTTTAAACTAAGCGTGTGTTTTTGGCTGCAGTTGAAACAGCTGTGCTGTTGGAGTTTGTAGAGTCTAAATCCCAGGTGAAAGGCACTGTGGGTGTTCTGCCTTTCTTGATACTTGGTTATTTGGTCCAAAAATTTATTTTGGAGGCAGGACAAACACACACACACACACACACCTGTACCACAGGCTTATAAACATGTAGTATCTGGACCTCGTTTACATTTCTCTCCTAGTAATTAACTGACTTTAAAAGTCAGCTGTTGGGGGCATGGGCAATATAGGTAACCTTAACATTTGTACCCCCATAATATGCTGAAATTTAAAAAATGGAAAAAATAAAAAGTCAGTTGTTAGTGATTTCTAACACACACACACACACAAAAAAAAAATCTTCAAATAAAAAAGAGAGGGAAATTTCTTTAAATTAGTTCTATAATAGGCTGGTCACGGTGGCTCACACCTGTAATCCCAGCACTCTGGGAGGCCAAGGCAGGAGGATAATTTAAATTCAGGAGTTCAAGACCAGCCTGAGCAAGAGTGAGACCCCTGTCTCTACCAAAAAAATACAAAGAAATTAGGTGGACAACTAAAAATATATATAGTATAGAAAAAGTTAGCCAGGCATGGTGGTACATGCCTGTAGTCCCAGCTACTCGGGAGGCCAAGGTGGGAGGATCGCTCAAGGTCAGGAGTTCAAAACCAGCCTGAGCAAGAGCGAGACCTCATGTCTACTAAAAAATAGAAATAAATTAACTGGCCAACTAAAATTATATAGAAAAAATTAGCTGGGCATGGTGGTGCATCCCAGCTACTCGGGAGGCTGAGGCAGGAGGATCGCTTGAGCCCAGGAGTCTGAGGTTGCTGTGTGCTAGGCTGACGCCACGGCACGGTAGCCCAGGCAACAGAGTGAGACTCTGTCTTAAAAAAAAAAAGAGGAAAATTTGCTTAAATTAGTTATAAAATAGCCCAGTGCAATAATCTCCCATCTGCTGATTTGGGGTGTCTGGAGTCATCGTCTACGGCCGGGAGTGTGGATCTGTTTAGCGGAACAGAAAGGCGGAGAGAAAACCACATGCATACTGCAAAGTTCACCACCCCTGAGAGGGGCTGATGAAGATTCTCCCAGCACTAAGGACAATAATAAAACTTCGCCCGACGCGCCTCATCCTCTGCGGACTGAGAAAGAGTAATCTCTTCTGCGGAGCAGTTCTGTGCTCCTCTGAGGGTGGGCAGGCTCAGGAAATGTCTTTTCCGCGAGGACCCCTCGTAATTCATAAGCAGCTAAACCTAAATGAAGCTGCAAAGGTCATTCTTATTTCATAATACGAGGAAATATCCAAGGAACCTTCAAACCCTTCCTTCTCCTCCCACGGCTGTGTGGCTCCCACACATCATAATATAGGATGATCTGCCTTTCCGTGGTACCGAGGTTCATTTAATAAGGGTGTGAACTGCACTCGAATGTTTATAGCAGCACAATTCATAATTGCAAGGCTGTGGAAACAGCCCAAGTGCCCATCAATCCAAGAATGGATTAATAAAATGTGGTATATATATACCATGGAGTACTATTCAGCTCTAAGAAACAACAGTGATATAGCACATCTTATATTTTCCTGGTTAGAGCTGGAACCCATACTACTAAGTGAAGTATCCCAAGAATGGAAAAACAAGCACCACATATACTCACCAGAAAACTGCTATTAACTGAGTAGCACCTAAGTGGACACATAGGTACTACAGTAATAGGGTATTGGGCAGGTGGGAGGGGGGAGGGGGCGGGTATATACATACATAATGAGTGAGATGTGCACCATCTGGGGGATGGTCATGCTGGAGACTCAGACTTGTGGGGGGAGGGGGGGAAATGGGCATTTATTGAAACCTTAAAATCTGTACCCCCATAATATGCTGAAATAAAAAAAATAATAATAATAAGAGTGTGATGTATTAGGAATTTTGAGAGATGCAGAGATGTGTAAGAGATCCAACAGTAGCCCTTAAATGCTGAAAGCATTAACCACTTCGGTACGGTGCTCACCGGCCGCGAAACCTCGCCCGCAGCCGGCACTCACGGTCCGCACGGCGGTCTGTGCTGTGCATGGACGACAAGTCCGTTTTGCTCTTGTGATGAGGAAAGCTTGAAAGCACTGAAAGCTTGTTTCACTTTACAGGCAGCTTTACTCGTCATGTAAATATCAGAACAGGTGACATAGACATATATGTTTTCATGACATGATTATTTTTAAATGTTCACAACTTTATTCTGATAAATGAAAAATTAGAAAAGTCACATCACGGCTGTCGGCTACAGTCGCCGTGCGCGTTCGTCTGTGGCTGTCGACCGTAGTCGACGCTGGTCCCTGAGTGGTTAATTAGGCACCAGGTGTATTATAACACGGAGGAGGCAGAGATAAACACGATACACAGGACCCGGGCGTTTGAGAACCTCCCACGGCAAAGCCCGCGGAGAAGCAGAGACATGTTTCCGGATGAATAGTGCTGAACCCGTACATTTGGATGTTGGCACACTGGAGTCTCTTCAAATGGGGGAACGTGTTGAGAAATCACTGGGTTTTACAACCAAATTATTTTTTGAATAAGAGCTAATTGTGTTTATGTTTGTTGTGAAGAGCTACGGAAACATGCTATGAATGGTCAAATTAGCCACCACAGCCAAATGCGGAGACCCACTCAGCACTATTCAAATCCGAGCGTGGCGGAAAGATGCAGGAATTCCGTGCATTTCTGGGGCGAACCCACCTCTGACTGGTGCATGCCCAGCAGGGCGAGCCCAGCAATGGGCTGGTGCCAGGACAGTCGGATGACGGGATGCCCAAACTTTGCTCTGGTGACTTTTGAAATCGGAGGAAAGTGATGGAGCATTTTCTACTTAGGCCCCTGCCTTCTTCATTCTTACTTAAGACGTATCGATCTGTTCCGTGGGGGTTCAGAAAAGGCATGCGTGATGCCAGAGTTCGTTCCTGGCTCAGCCAGAGGCTTGCAGACAATCCGGCCTGCTCCGTGTGGTTTCCTCAGTCCGTGGCTCCGCACTTCCGTCCGTCGGTTTGTCCATCCGTCCCTCCCTCTCTCCCTCCATTGTTCATGCCACAGATCTTTAGGATGTGCAGAGCTCAGCCCGGGCAGCGTGCCTGGCACCAGGAACACACGGAGACTCACACGCCACAGCCCCTGCCCGTGAGAAGACCTCAGTGGGCTCCCCATGTTTCCAAGGTGTGGCCCCGAAATACACGAGCCCCGCCAGGCGCTGGGCTCTGACCCCGGGACTCCCCAAATCAGCGTATCTGGGGCTGCCTGTCTCACAAGTACCCCAAATGGCTCTTGGTCACCGTGAAATTCTGGAATTAAGCTTGGGTAGGGGTTTGGGATGAGAAACGACGATCACAATGCATCGCGTTGTGCCGTTCTGGGAACGAGTGGAGAGTCTGTCACAGCTCCGGGTGGAGGGGTGGGAGGCCGGCTCCGGTCCTGAGAGATGAAGCCCCTGTGAGCCACACCCGGCCGGCCGCCTACACACCCCCTTTGAAAAATCCAGCATTAAAATAAGGAGTTAATTTTAACCGTATGCAAATACATTTGGCTTCATGAAAAAAACTTTTCTGATCAAAGGAAAGCCTCAAACAACAAAGGAGCTAACCCACCTCGCAACCTTAAAGATCCACCTATTAAGGATTATATATCCCGGCCCGGCGCGGTGGCTCACGTCTGTAGTCCCAGCACTCTGGGAGGCGGAGGCGGGCGGATAGCTCAAGGTCAGGAGTTCAAGACCAGCCTGAGCAAGAGCGAGACCCCCATCTCTACTAAAAATAGAAAGAAATTACCTGGACAACTAACAATATATAGAAAAAATTAGCTGGGCTTGGTGGCGCATGCCTGTAGTCCCACCTACTCAGGAGGCTGAGAAAGGAGGATCTCTTGAACCTAGGAGTCTGAGGTTGCTGTGAGCAAGGCTGATGCCACGGCACTCACTCTAGCCAATGCAACAGATGATACTCTGTCTCCAAAAAAAAAAAAAGAAAAGAAAAGAAGAAAGAAATAACTCCCATCATGTTCCCAGTCTGATCGTTGCAGCTTCTTCGAATAACCCGGCGTTTGAGTGTTTCTGGGATGAGGTTGGAGCAGTCTGTGGAAAGACCACTGGATGCTGAGTGTCCGTATTCCCCCGAGAGACTTTACTTCCTCGCTCTGGGCAGCCAAGCGAGCAGGGACTGGGATTTCAGGTTTGGCGGACACTCTGCCCTGCGGACGGGCAGTCACTGGAGCATCATCGCCGCTGAGGACAGAGAGGAGGAGACGGCAGAGGGGGGCTGGCCTCTGCTGCCGCCTCCTTTCATCCGGTCCCCGCACCGCAGATCAGAGTGGAAGGGCAGCAGCCACCTGTCGCAGCTCAGCCCATGCTTCCCTTTTCCTTCTCTTGCCTTCGAGGTCTGCAGGCGCCACACTCCCAGCCTCCTTCCTGGACACCTTTTCTTCTGTGTCAAACATTCTGTTGCATGCACATGCACATGCACGCACACGCACACACATGCATGCACACGCGCAGGCACGCACACGCGCATGCACACGCACATGCACGCACACGCATATGCACGTGCACACACATGTGCACACATATGCACGCACATGCACATGCGTGCGTACACATGCACACATGCATGCGCACACATGCACGCACACGCACATGCACAAGCACGCACACACACATGCACTTTACCTGTTGCAACTGTCAGATGTCAGCATGGAGAGAAAAAGCCGCCGAGGCATAGGGAAAATCGCCTTTAGAGACTAAAAAGCGCCCTCAGAATTAACCTGGGCTCATGGCTCATGCAAAGCCCAGCGAGGACGCTTACCTGGTGGTGGTTGAGGCCACAGGCCGATGCCCGGGTCTCTGCCCTGCCGTGCTGCGGCATAACTCCGGGCGCACTGTTCTGTAGCGTGGGGTAGCGGGGGGGCCCCCGGGCTCTCATCGCGCCGGCTGAGGGCGCATGAACCGTCTCAGGACTCACCTGAGGACTCACCTCAGGACTCACCTCACTCTCAGGAGCTCCCAGCCCCTCCCCGGCAAAGCCCCGAGAGTTGAGCCACCTAAAGGCAGCGTAACGTCAGGCGGCTGACTCACAGCCGAGCAACTACGCGTCACAGTTAACCGAAACCAAGAGGAAAGCTACCGTGGTTCCCCGAAAACAAGACAGGGTCTTATATTTGTTTTTCCTCAAGAAGACACCCTAGGGCTTATTTTCAGGGGATGTGTGTTTGGTTTTTTTTTTAAGTGCGGTACAACCATCTACATTGATTCAAATACAGTTCAGTCATCTTCTTCTGGAACATCATCATGACTCTCCAAACCCGAATCCCATCCTGAATGTCCTGCGACTCTATTTCCCTTAGAACCATCAGCCCCAATCTCTCATGTCAAGCACTAGAGCAGATGAGAAGGGCTGCTCGTCTTCTTTCCTGCTCCGCAACGACATGTACGGGTTGTACAGGTGCACTGCACAGCCACGCCCATCACTAGGGCTTATTTTTGGGGTGGGGCTTCTATGGCGCACATGCTTAGACATCCCGCTAGGGCTTACTTCATGGGTAGGTCTTGTTTTCCGGGAAACACGGTAGTTCTGAGGCCCTGCATCGCGGTGACCCATTCCGGAACCTTCCTGATGAGCAGCGGGACATCAGAGCCACCGCTGTGTGGTCCTGCACTGTCATGCTTAGTGGACACTTCGGTCCCTTCTTGTTTCCAAGAGGCACAGTGAGCACGCAGGTCGCCCACGCCACCACACGGGTCCAGCACGTGGGCGGGTGCTGTGTGTCCAACGCAGCCACAGATCTTATCAGGAGCCTCCACAGAAGCCACGGCCACCAGAGCCCTCAGCTTCCAAGGCAACCGGGCAGAGCAGCAGAGCTCAGGGGGAAGGAAGCGCAGGGGACAGAGGGAAATCCGGTCTGAATTAGGGAGAGGGCTGGATCAGGGGCCACCAGGAAACTGTATACAAAGTCCTGGCCAACGCCCTCACCGCGGCGACATTGTTTCCAAACGTTACAAGGTCAGGACATTCCGCTTCCTGTCTGAAAAGACCCTGAATAAATGACACATTCTAACAGACTTGATTATTTAAGCTCGTAAGAATCACCGGAACAAATTTGATAGCAGGGGTCTCCTTATTATTTTATTCACACTCTCATGGTGGTGAGCGCCCGGATTTCCATTTAGAAGCAAGGCTGACGAGGTCTACGTCTCTACAACTGGCAGCAGGCACGAAAGATGAGACAGCCGCCAAGAAGCTCCCCCCCGGCGCCGAGATGCAAAATCGCAGCGTTTGCTTAAACCCTTCCTCTCCGTGGCTGCCCTGGGCTGCGCAGCGGGTCTGAACTAGACGCGTCATAAATTAGCGCGGCAACAAACCTCCGAGGCCCCTTCCTCCCCACGAGCAAAGTGCCGTCCGGGTTCCACGTGCCAAGGCCCCAGAGGGTGACGTTAACACGGGCTTGATCCTGGGAGAAAGCGGCAAAACTCGCTCTGCTTTTATAAACCGCTGGGGGGGGGGACTGCGTCCTGCTCGGGGCGTGTCTGTGAAGTTCTGTGACAGTGACGATGATTGAATTACGTGACAGTGTTTGCACCGTTCAACAAAGACAGTAGGAGGAAAACGACATCAACTGAAATTCAAGCAGCACTCACTAGGCGCCGGGTGCTTTCCGAAAGCGTGACTGTATCGATTCATTCACACAATAAAAGGGTTTCCCTACTCTTTTGACCCCCAATACTTTTTGAAGTTCTGATTTACTTTTTTTTTTTTTTTTTTGAGGCAGAGTCTCACTTTGTTGCCCAGGCTAGAGTGAGTGCCATGGCATCAGCCTAGCTCACAGCAACCTCAAACTCCTGGGCTCAAGCGATCCTCCTGCCTCAGCCTCCCGAGTAGCTGGGACTACAGGCACGCGACGCCATGCCTGGCTAATTTTTTCTATATATATTAGTTGGCCAATTAATTTCTTTCTACTTATAGTAGAGAAGGGGTCTCGCTCTTGCTCAGGCTGGTTTCGAACTCCTGAGCTCGAGCAATCCGCCCACCTCGGCTCCTAGAGTACTGGGATGACAGGCGTGAGCCACCTCGCCGGGCCCCGATTTACTTTTTATTTTTATTTATTTTTTATATATATATGTTTTTGAGGCAGAGTCTCACTCTGTTGCCTGGGCTGGAGTGCCGTGGCGTCGGCCTAGCTCACAGCAACCTCAAACTCCTGGGTTCAAGAGATCCTCCTGCCTCAGCCTCCCGAGTAGCTGAGACTACAGGCATGCGCCACCATGCCCGGCTGATTTTTTCTCTATATATATTTTAGTTGTCCAGCTAATTTCTTTCTATTTTTAGTAGAGACGGGGGTCTCACTCTTGCTCAGGCTGGTTTTGAACTCCTGACCTTGAGCAGCGATCCTCCCACCTCGGCCTCCCAGAGTGCTAGGATGACAGGCGTGGGCCACCTCGCCCGGCCCATGATTTACTTTTTAAAAACTTTCCACTAACGGACGGAAGAGGGGGAAGTTCAGCAGAGTAGAGCCAACCCTTTCTCCTTTTGCCAAATGCGATAGTATTGGTTCAAACCCGTCCCACCTGCGTGCTACTGGTACCATCTTACTTATGTGCACTGAGAAATAATGAGGAAATACACAAAATTGAATTTTGACATAATTAAAAATTATGTCTTTTAGTGCCAAACTTTTTAAGTAATTTGGGTAGAAGTAACTATGAGCACAGTTTATAGTTCTTTTCTTCTCAAATAGAGCGTATCGCGTCTAATACTTTGTGTAGACCTCTCATTACTCTGGACTTAGAAGATTGTATTCCGACGCCTGCTACAATCTGTTGTCTATTTTTGCTTCATTAAATGGCCCCAAATGGCTGGATGTTTTAATTTCCTTGCCTGTTTTTTTTTTTTGCCATTTTATTCTCCTTCCTCAATACCACCCTAGACGTCGCTTTGTTCTTTTCTCCTCATTTTTCAGCTTGGTGAAGCCCCATGAACTAACTAGATTAATCATTATGTGGCTTAAACTGAAAATTTATGTAGTAAGTAATGAAGAAATCTGACTCAAATGCTCAGAGAGTTTGGAAAATCATGAAAATCATGAAGAGAGAGATAGGCAGAGACAGAGACAGAGAAAGTGAAGCAGAATTTGGATTCAAACTGAAGTCAGGGGCTCTGAAGCCTGGGCTCTTTCTTCTTTGCTATATATATATATATTATTTTTTTTTGAGACAGAGTCTCACTCTGTTGCCCACGTAAAGTGAGTGCCGTGGGGTCAGCCTAGCTCACAGCAACCTCAGACTCCTGGGCTCAAGCAATCCTCCTGCCTCAGCCTCCCGAGTAGCTGAGACTACAGGCATGTGCCACCATGCCCGGCTGATTTTTTCTATATATGTTTTTAGTTGTCGAATTAATTTCTTTCTATTTATAGTAGAGATGGGGTCTCGCTCTTGCTCAGGCTGGTTTCGAACTCCTGACCTCGAGCGATCCTCCTGCCTCTGCCTCCCAGAGTGCTAGGATGACAGGCGTGAGCCACCACTCCCAGCCTCTTCTGTGCTATATTGAGGGGTTTTTAAAAAACATAAAAAATTTTTAAAAAGAGTAGTTTCCAAAACAGACAGCATCCACCAAGGTGTTTAGCAAACAGGGTTTCAGCAGGAAGTGGGCTTTGCAACCAACACGGGAAACGGAGCTCACAGCCCGCCTGCCACGACCTCCGTCTCCCCCCTGGCTCTCACCAAGCTTCGAGGCTTCCATTAGGACCACAGCAAGGAGCGTGGAGACCCGCGCTTGTCTCTGGCACTGGTCGGTTTACAGACATCCCCAGGGACTGGGCTGTGTCTACACAGAGTCCGGCACGGCAGGTTCTCTGTGGAGGCGGGAGAGGATGCCAGGAGAACGCCAGTTTCCCCGTGAGAGCCTTCACCCCACCGCTGGAGCCCCCTGGCCCCCACAACCTCCTGCCCCCCCACGTTTGTACTCGCCCCTGCTCTCCTCCCCTTCCCGGTTAGGGGCTGGACGCGGACACCCACACAGGCAGGCGCCAGGTGCCGGCTTGCCAACCCAGGCCAGTCCCGGCCTGGACAGGAGCCCCCAGGGTGGGGAAACCTCCCCGGGAGAGACTCGGTGTTTTATGCAAGACGGGAGGCTGCGAAGGCAGCCTCGTTCTGCTCACAACGGGGCCCGCTCCGGCAGCCCAGGTGGGGGTGCAAATCCCCGTGAGCAAAGGGGCAGGAAGAGAGAGAGGAGCCTCGAGACGCCTTCGTGGGAGCAGGGCTATAAAGCGCCGACGGGACGGATTTCGGTTCCAAATTAGTTATATTGGCTTTTAACTGCAGAGTCATATGGCAGCTCCGCCTGACAGATGGAGGCAGAGATGAAACCTGTTGTTTCAGGGGGTGGAGGTTTCACACGTCCGGTGTCATCGTAACTCTCCTCGGTAAAACCTGCCCCGGCCGAAGCTCTCATCCGAGGACCCCGAGCTGCTCGGGGGTCTCCGTCGGGCCCGCTGGGTTTGGTTTAGTCACGACGCTGTGCCGCACAGCCACGGCCCCGGCCCCCAGCACGGCCCAGGATGGTGCCTGAAAATGGGAAACAGGCCGGGCGTGGTGGCTCACGCCTGTCATCCTAGCACTCTGGGAGGCCGACGCTGGAGGATCGCTCGAGGTCAGGAGTTTGAAACCAGCCTGAGCAGGAGCGAGACCCCCGTCTCTACCATAAATAGAAAGAAATTAATTGGCCGACTAAAAAATATATAGAAAAAGTTAGCCAGGCGTGGTGGCGCATGCCTGTAGTCCCAGCTACTCGGGAGGCTGAGGCACGAGGATGGCTTGAGCCCAGGAGTCTGAGGTTGCTGTGAGCTAGGCTGATGCCACGGCACTCACTCTAGCCCAGGCACCAGAGTGAGACTGTGTCTCAAAAAAATAATAATAATAAAAAGGATCCAGTGGCTGCCCAAACGGTTCACGTCTGGCCCTTCCTGTTGCTAGTGACCACCTGGCCTGTCTTTCCCACATCCCCCCAGCCGAGCCCCGGGCTCTCTCACCCCAAGTGTGGTTCTCAAATTCTGCAGGGAGCAACCAGCGTCTGCACATACAGGGAACTCCTAGTGCTCAGGGGCTGCAGGAGGTTGCAGAAATGAACCAACGGCACGGAGTTGCACACGCCATCTTCCCCTCTCCTCCTCTGCCCACAGCATCCCTCCCCGGGAAGGTACGCTTCTCCCCTGTTCCTTTGGTCGTTGGTGTTACCGTGAAACTCGGATAATAACAAACGCCAGGAAACGGCAAGACTAACAACTGCATAGTTCCTTCTTCAGCCTCCCCAACTGCCCAGCTGGGCGGAAGGTGGATTTATGAGTTGCAAACATTTCAAACCCATTTGGAGGGGAAGGGGCCTCTCCTAACATCGACGTATCTATAGATCGGGGTCCAGTGGGGACCAGGCAGGCTCATGCTGGGCACCACAGGAGACATGAGTGAAGAGACCCTTTCCGTGCAGTGGGCCGGCTTTGGGGGCTCTGCCAGGGTGACACCAACCCAAAGCCAGAATGCTGGGGAGGGTCCGGCTGCCCGTCCATGCTGCGCCTCTGGTTGAGGGATGTTGGAGACCCCCCTCCACCATCTCCAACTGCACCCCGCCGACGGCTCCGGCATGACCCGGGGACCCGGGGCCCTCAGGCTGCCTCGGGGCACAAGACGCAGCAGGGAGCACCAGCAAGCTAGGATTTGAGCACTTCAGTACAAGCGTCGACTATAGCCGACAGCCCAAAGCTTTTACTTTTTTTTTTCTTTTTTCTTTTGGCATATTATGGGGGTACAGATTTTAAGGTTTCAATAAATGCCCATTTCCCCCCCTGCTGGAACCCATACTACTAAGTGAAGTATCCCAAGAATGGAAAAGCTTTTACTTTTACAGCTTTTATCTCTGAGGTTGCAGTGTGGCCGTTCAGCTAATAAGTGACTATGAACCTGTGACCTTTTAACACATCCTTAGTAGGAGTTATTATCGTTATTTTCCTAAAGCTGCCTATAAAGTGAAACAAGCTCTCAGTGCTTTCAAGCTTCCCTCGTCACACAAGAGCAAAACGGACCCGTCGTCAATGCACAGCAAAGACCGCCGTGCGGACTGTGAGTGCCGGCCGTGGGCGAGGCTTCCAGGCCGGTGAACGGCCGGCCGCACCCAAGTGGTTAAACTTCCCTGAAGACACTGAGAATTCCCGCCCCAAACCCAAACCAGAACACAACCGCCTAACAAAGGGACGTCTCCCCAGGGGTGATCCTATTCGTATGCGAACTCCTCCCGAGCTATTAGAACCAAGTCATGTTTACTTAGACATCTAATAATTCTCCTTCCCTGAAAATAATAAAGCCCACACTGTTCTGGAGAAATCCAGCCAATCGACGACACTCTGTCGGGCTCTGGGCGCTTGTGTGATATTTCGTAATTAGGCTCAGGATTAAGCCTGATTATGTAAGTGATATTTGGTGATTAAGTCTCGGGGGAACGTGACCTGGTGCCAGGTATGGGGGGTGTGGCATCGTAATTATGTTTAAATTATGTCTGCCGGCCTCCATTGTCATTTTCCCTGATAAAGCAGAAAAGTAAGACGTTCAGTACAAGTGAGAAAAAAAAAATACAAGACACGAAAACAGGCTGAAATAAAACGTGAAACAGAGCTGGGCAGTCGGCAAAAACATGCCGGGGGGAGGGGGAGGCCTATGCAACAGCCTCACTACACAGATGGAATTATTTTATTTTGCCACGGCAGTGCCCACGGAAATAATGTTTCCTTCCAGCCTGAGCAGTGGCAGCTCAAGAGGAAATGGACCGGATCTCGGATCCGGGGCTTTAACTGGGAGAGAAATGGCCAGGCTGCATTTTGCACACAAGCATGTGCAAAGCGCGTGCGCGCACTCGCACACGCACACACGGAGACGCACACAGGACCACAACCTTGCGGGCCACGGCCAGGGAGCAAAGCACATTACTCATTTGCAGCGAAATGATGGGAAAATCTATCATCTCAGTATGTCGTTTCCAGGGCTAAATTCGATGGAAATGTAGTGGAGTCCTAGCCAAATGGCATTTTCATCGATGCAAAACGAAGACTTTGCAAGCAGCCCCTCCCTCTGCAACGGAGCAGGTGCACACCAGGTAAGGAGGGCCGCGTCATCAGGGGGCCGGGCTGCAAGCCCAGGCGCTGTTTTGTGACCTAACACCGTGTTTCCCCAAATAGAATACAAGACAGGGTCTTATATTTATTTTTCCTCGAGAAGACACCCTAGGGCTTATTTTCAGGGGATTCGTTATTTTTCCCCTCAAAGCCTCAGCTTGCAGCACGCACAGGACGGCCGGGACCCGACAGGGGGAGCCGACCTTGTTGGTGGGGCTGCCCGCACCTTTCTGGTCACCTCTGGGACAGCAGCTGTCACGACAGGGCAGAGGAGAAGGGCTGCCCGTCTTCTTTCCCGCTCAGCGACGACATGCATGGGTTGTGCAGATGCGCTGCGCAGCCACGCCCATCACTAGGGCTTATTTTCGGGAGTGGGGCTTCTATTGCGCACATGCTTAGAAATCCCGCCAGGGCTTATTTCATAGGTAGGTCTTATTTTCGGGGAAACACAGTAGGAGCAGCTCTGTGCATCTTGAACACAAGGACTTGCAGGTGGCACCATTCTTTCAACAGTGCCATTCGGGGTGAAGGAAAATGAGGCACGCGCGGAGTGGTGGGATGGTTTTAGGTCGCACAGCACGGAGGGGTCTCAGAGAACTGAGGTGGCTGGGGTGTGCAGAGGAGTGCAGCCACGACCTGGCTGCCCTGCCCTGTACGTGGATTGTCACTCGGCGGCTGGGAAGCTGCCTCAGAGTGGAGCGAACCCTCTCCTGAATCTACATGAGAATCGAGAGCTTCTCTGCTTCCCCGTCTGAGCAAGAATGAAATTAAGAACCGCAAAGTTCATACCCGGTTTTCAAAAAAAAAAAAAAAAAATTAAACTTTTAACATTAATTGCTCCCGTACATATGTGAGTGCCCAAAATCCTGACATAAAAGCTTTAATTTCTATGCAAAGCAGATAGGATGATTGAGTTATAATTAAAATGGTAATTATACCCTTAATGCTCCATATTTGACTTTTCAAAAAAAAAATGTTATGCTCCAAGAAAAGCTATTTAAAGATCAGAGGGAAAATGTTTGAAAATGAATGTATTCAAGACATTTTAAATCTCTTAAAAATCCAGTTATTGATTCTTACACGCTTTCAAGTGTAGTCTAAAACATTTTCTTCATTTATTTTGGTCGATGGAAATAATAAAAAACCATTGGAACGTGAAAAGCTTAAACGAGGGCAATATTCCGGAGGTTGATATTTAACATGATAAATATTTGAGATGTTGGGGCGCTGGGGAAGGGAGGTCCCTCCCTGTCGCCGCGGTGGGCGGGGCCGAGCAGGGGGGAGGGGCGGCCTCGGGCCACCGTGATCTTGAGCGCGACAAACATGACATTTCCTCTGATCCTTCATTGACTGTTCAGAATTTAAAAAGAACACCTAGAGCTATAAATCAAATGTCAGGCGCGGCAGTCCGGTGGAACCATGTCAATATTTCATGATGTATGGCTCGCCGGGGGCTTGGAGAGCTCAGCCCTGCCAGAACCGAAGTGGGGTGCTTTGCGCGCGCTCAGCCGTGCTGGGGGGTTGGGGGGAGGGTCCAACCCAGGCCAGGGTCCGTGAAGGCGGAGGACGTGCGGGTTGGAGCGCAGGCCGGGGAGCCCCGCGGACGCCGCCCCGCCTCGCCCGGCGCGCACCTGTGGCCCCTGCACCGCGCGCACCTGTGGCCCCTGCACCGCGCGCACCTGCCACCGGCTCACGGCCAGGCCCAGCTTCCAGAGCTTTCTCCTGAGCCCCCGGGAAGGCCCCACCGGGAGGGAAGAAAGGGGGTCTGGTCCGCACCGACCCACACACCGCACCTGGCTCCCCACCCAGCTCTCGGAGAGACTGAGGCACGGAGGACCCTCCCGGCATCGTTTCCTCCAGGTCTGAGGATCTCAGGAGACTCCTTGCTTGAAGAACGAGGACGACACGGGACGCGATGCCCCCGAGGCTGGCGCCGGCCCAGCGCCCTGCGCCGCCTCTTCTGGACGTGGGGGGGGGGGTGGGGGGGTTGCTGTCCCGCTCGCACCGTGGGAAGATGGAATGTATTCTAGGAAACCTCGTGCCAGCAGGACAGGTCCCACGAGTGCCAAGAGCGCCTGGCCGCACAGAGCAGCGCGGGGACAGGAGCGTCCCTGGGACCGAGACTCCCGCACCTGCAAGATCCGCTGGTCCGCCCTGTCTGTCCCGGCGCCTCCCCGGCCAGGTCAGCGGGTGTCGTTCCATCTGGGGAACTTCAGACTCACGCCCCGCGTCCCTAAGCCGTGCACCAGGGTCCACGGCTGCACCTGCAGACCCGCTGCATCGGCGATGACGCGGTGGGCGGGGTGGGAGGGGAGGGGGCGCCGCCCCCGCGCCTGGGTGGGGCCCGCGAAGAGGACGCCCCGGCCGGGCACAGGGGGACAGAGGACAGCGCGGCTGGGGGAGGGAAGACGGACGCCAGACGCAGGAAGCCATGCGCAGTGAGTCAGGACTTGCTCCTCGTAGGGGAACTATAAGTGGAAGTAGGGGAACTTGCTCCTCATAGGGGAACTATAAGTGGAAGTGCCAGCAGCCCGCGGAGGGCACGGCAGAGGGCCCGGTGAGGGCGGGACGGCCGGCAGGGAGGACCCCGGGGGGTGGGCAGGGTGCCTGGCCTCTGCCATGAGCCCCCCTGGGAAGGGCCTGCACCCTGGTCTCTGCAATGCAGGCAGTGGCCCAAGTTCAGCCACCTGCCCTTGCCCAGGGTGCTGGCTCCGGGAGAGACGATGGGCTGTGTCAGGCCAGGCCGTGGTCCCTCTGCCCTCACAGGAGGCAGAGACAGTGAGGGCCTCCGTCATCTCGGCTGCCCAGACACGTGGGAGCTCCCAGCCACCACGGCTCCTGCCGCCACCACCAGCCCACACGTGAAAGGGACGGTGGCTTGGTTAGGCGTGCCTGGCGGCCACACTTATGAATAAGCGGTCACAGTCCCGCACCCCCTGCCGTGTAGGGAGCTGGAGAGGGCCCAGCTAGGGTTCAGTCTCCCACCACGGGGACCCCACGAGGCCATGGGGGCCGGAGGAGAGTCAGCGGGTATCCTCAGAAGCCCAGCCCAGGCCGGGATGCGGTGGCTCGTGCCTGTAATCCTAGTACTCTGGGAGGCCGAGGCAGGCGGATCACTCGAGGTCAGGAGTTCGAAACCAGCCTGAGCAAAAGTGAGACCCCGCCTCTATTAAAAATAGAAGGAAATGAGCCAGACAACTAAAAATACATAGAAAAAAACATTAGCCGGGCATGGTGGTGCATGCCTGTAGTCCCAGCTACTCAGGAGGCTGAAGCAGGAGGATTGCTTGAGCCCAGGAGTTTGAGGTTGCTGTGAGCGAGGCTGACGCCATGGCACTCACTCTAGCCTGGGCAACAGAGTGAAACTCTGTCTCAAAAAAAAAAAAAAGAAGAAGAAGAAGCTCAGCCCAGCTCTGAGCAGCGTGAAGGCCCTCGAGGCATCCCCTCATTCCTCTGCCAGAGCTGCCCCCGCTGGCCCTGGCCCCACAGGTAGGGCACCGAGGTCCCTCCACCTGGGCATACCCCCTGCCCCCTGGCCTGGCACTCAGCAGGCCCCAGCAAATGCTGTTTGAAGAAACGGCCCCATCACGTGGCCTTATCACTGGACGGAGAGGCAGAAAAATTCCAAATGCAACTCCCGCCTCTGGTCCAGTAAAACGGTGTGAGCACCTGGGGTCGTGTCTTCCCTCCCTCACTGTCCCGCGACCCTCCTGTCCTCCCGCCCCTCCTCCGCCATCTATGAACAGGTACCTGGAGACGCGTGCTCGGGGCACAGCCAGGGGCCCAGGCGGGCGGCCTTGCCCGTGGGGTGACCGGGCACACTCGGGGCAGACAGTGAAGCGGCAGCAGCAGCCGCTGGCCAGAGAGGCCTCCAGGGAGGAGGTCGGGAAACCCCGAGTGTGCCGGGTTCTAATCCCCCGATTCAAAAATGGTGCCAGCTGCGCGGTGGCTCTGGCGGGCTGCTCCCCTCTCGTGCTCTGCAAATGGGAACGTCGGCCGTGCCCGCCTTGCAGGCTCCCCGAGACGACTAAACAGGAGGATGCACACCAAGTGCGCCCCACGGCGCCCGGACGGAGTAGGACTAAGTAATTGACGGACTTCGCTCTCTCCACGCTCTCGGCAGAAAGCAGTGGTCGGGGCAGCCCCCCAGAGAGGAGGGGCTCCAGGCCAGCTCTGAAATCCATTCAGCATTGAAACAGAAATGCAAAGAAGCCGGGAGTCACCTGGGGGCCCAGGTGTGAGTGGCCACAGGTGGCTCCTGGGAGAGGTCATCGCTCCTGCCTTTGTTTTCAGAAAGCACGGTGGCCGCGCCCCAGCAGAAACTGCCTCCGTCCTGCACCCCTGGTGCGTAGACAGCTCGAGGGAGCAGAGGTCAAGTTGGCGTGGCAGCAAAGACAGGGAGAACCGGCCGGGAGGCAGGCAGCAGGCACGCCGGAGAGTTACTTTTCTGTTCCCCTTCCCCTCGAAGCTGAATTATCGGTTTTAATGCTTTGCTCTCACACGCGTCTGTTTGCACAAAGACGGATGCCGCTCAGGCAGCGCCCACGAGAAGGAATTGGATTCTGCAATTGCAAATTCCACCCGGAGGTCGCGGGCAGCCGCGGCGGGGGGATTAAGCCGCTCACCGGAGTGAGGACAGAACTCACAGGGATTAGGACGGCAACTCGATAATTTCTTCCCGTTTCTTAAATTACACTCAAACTCTCAGGGCGGCTTAAGATCCAGCCCACTGGCTCCAGAAAGAGCTTCACTTAACTTCGCTTTGCCTGTTCTCGGGTGGAGACGGCGGCGGCCGGAGGAGGAGCAGGTGCCCAGGTAGCAGAGACAAGAGGGAGGGGTCTCTGCTGGCCTCAGGGCTCGGTGCAAGGAGAGGAGGTGGAGCTCCGGGGCTCTCCCCGCCCAGGTCCTCGTCTGTGTGATGGGGTCTCCGTGCTCTGGGTGGGGGTCTTTGATGCCTCGGTGCAATGTGTCTAAGTACGCTAGGTGTAGGCAGGCTCAGATACCTGTGGATCCATGTTAAAAAATAAAAACAGGCCGGGCGCGGTGGCTCCCACTTGTCATCCTAGCACTCTGGGAGGCCGAGGTGGGAGGATCTTTTGAGCTCAGGAGTTCGAGACCAGCCTGAGCAAGAGCAAGACCCCATCTCTACTAAAAAAAAAAATAGAAAGAAATTAATTGGACAGCTAAAAACATATAGAAAAAATTAGATGGGCATGGTGGGGCATGTGCCTGTAGTCCCAGCTACTCGGGAGGCCGAGGCAGGAGGATGGCTTGAGCCCAGGAGTTTGAGGTTGTTGTGAGCTAGACTGATGCCACAGCACTCTAGCCCAGACGACAGAGTGAGACTCTGTGAGACTCTGTCTCAAAAAAAAAAAAAAGAAATTCCATAATGATTTCTTGGGGATGCCTGGTAGTCACTCTAAATTCCAATCAGTCACCCTGGTATTTAATCAGCCAAACTAACAAGCCCTGAAGAGTGAGGGAGAGAGAGAGAGGGAACAAAGATTTGATGTGTGCGGTTGATTTTCCCAATGGCCTTATTTGGACATGGGCATTCTATATATTCCTATGGGTTTTGTTTTTAATAATGTACATAAGCCCCACTATCCATCGTCTGTTTGGATCCTGGAATTCACCTGCTCAAGTCTAGCCAAGCCCATACGAAGTCCAATGTCACCCTCTGTTGGTGGTAACAAGAGTTGATCAGCTTGGCTGGGCCACTTCATTTTTTTTCATTTCTAGGAACATTCATGAGCTAAATGGCCGGGCGCCATGGCTCTTGCCTGTCATCCCAGCACTCTGGGAGGCCGAGGCAGGAGGATCACTCAAGGTCAGGAATTTGAAACCAGCCTGAGCAGGAGCGAGACCCCAATCTCTACTAAAAAAATTGAAAGAAAGTAATTGGCCAACTAAAAATATATAGAAAAAATTAGCCAGGCATGGTGGCACATGCTTATAGTCCTAGCTACTCGGGAGGCTGAGGCAGGAGGATCGCTTGAGCCCAGGAGTCTGAGGTTGCTGTGAGCTAGGCTGATGCCAGGGCACTCACTCTAGCCCGGGCAACAGAGTGAGACTCTGTCTCAAAAAACAAAAACAAAAACGGTGCTTCTGGCTGGAGCGGACACACTATCCGGCAGGGCCTGCACATGGGAGCCTGAGGTAGCAGCTCCCAGACCCCTAGTCTCCTCTTTCCAGGGTTGACAGCACTCGAAGGTCACTCATTGGCTTTAGTTCCTCTGGCGTTTCCAGCTCCCGCCTCCCTGGTGCCCCCCCCAGCCCACTGATCCCAGCCAGCATCCACGGCCCCTTCGGGAAAGACCCAGCCCGGCCTCCAGGGACTGTGAACTGAAGCAGCAGTAGCGAGATGAACTTGTGCAGGGGGACGCTTGGCGTGTTCTCCCTGGGAACCCCGGAGCCACCGTGGGGGAAGCCCCCTCCCATCCGGGACACCACTGGTGACAGTCACTCTGGCTGCCTGGGACGCAGGGTCCCGCCTGGTCCCCAGGCATCCCGTTGTCACGGTCGCAGCCAGGCCCTGGCACCAAGATGTTCTCAGACGTCCCAGGAGACTGTGACATGCAGACAGGACAGGGAGGCGCCACCTTGCACCGGGGCACAGGTGGTGGGTCGGGCGGCCCTGGGGGGCAGGGCAGACCCCATCACTGGTGCATCCGTGACCTCAGCGAGGCCATGACCTTGGGGTGGGAGGAAGGCAGGGACGCCCAGTTCGGCGTCATCCTGCAAGAGGGAGGGAGGGACACTCAGAGGTCAAGGACGAAGTGGGCAGCTGGGACCCGGCGTCCCCAGGGCTCCGCCGGTCACTGATGGGAGCTTCGTGGGGGCTGCGGTCTCCTGGAGACTCAGTTTCCCCTGCTGTAAAGAGAATGCCGGTCCTGGGCGCATCTCTTCCCGATGAGCCTCGACCCAGCAGCTACCGTGTTTCCCTGAAAATGAGACTGGGTCTTATATTGATTTTTTCCCCAAGAAGACACCCTAGGGCTTATTTTCAGGGGATGTGTCATTTTCCCCTCAAAGCCTCAGCTTGCAGCACACACAGAACGGCCAGGACCTGACAAGGGGAGCCGACCTTGTTGGTGGGGCTGCCCGCACCTTTCCGGTCACCTCTGGGACAGCAGCTGTCACGACGACGGGGCAGACGAGAAGGGCTGCTCGTCTTCTTTCCCGCTCAGCGACGACATGCATGGGTTGTGCAGACGAGCTGCGTAGCCACACCCGTCGCTAGGGCTTATTTTCGGGGCAGGGCTTCTATTGCGAACATGCTTAGAAATCCTGCTGGGGCTCGTTTTATGCGTAGGTCTTATTTTCGGGAAAACACAGTAGATCTGCAAACGGTTTCATCCATCTGGCGTGTGGTGCTGTGGCCGCAGAGACGCGGTGCATGACTCACTCCAAGGACACAGGAGTGGCCACTCCTGGCCCTGTTCTCTCCCACACCGCCAGGGACAAGCTCAACCTCCAGCCGCCAGCAGGAACGGGACCCCTCACACCAGGAGCTGGGCGGAGAGATGCAGCCACTGCACCGGCCGACCCTGTCTGGTGGTTCATCTTTGACGGCAGAAATAAGTTAAACTCTTCCTCATCTCAGATAATCGACTCGGGTCCCGTCTGCGGCTCGGGCCGGCTGCTGGGGGAATCTCGGTCACGTGAGACTGCCTCGCTGAGCCAGCTCCGAGTTTTCCCGTGTCTGCGCCCCCAGCCCCCCAAGCCACGGGGGGGCTCTTCCGTTTTGCTTGGTGTCTGCAGAGACACAGCAACAAGAACAATCGGTGCACGGGCTGCAGAGCCATCCCGACTTTTCGCCGAAAGGTTGGACGTGGTTTCAGGCAAGATTTTTATCACACGAGAGGGAACAGAAGTCTCGGATGTGTTACCGTCTTCCAAGGTTGTGTCCGATGTTTTCCCCTTGTCGCTGCAAAACAAAAGCAGAGATGACAAGGAAAAGATCGAGAGTGAAGCCGCGTCTCCAGGGCCTGCTTTGTTGGTGGCAGCGGAGGACAAACAAATAAATTGGTTTGGTTTTGTCAGGAAATGGAGTTCCACCTCTTCGACACTATTTTTTTTTTTTTTTTTTTTTTGAGGCAGAGTCTCACTGTGTTGCCCGGGCCAGAGTGCTGTGGCGTCAGCCTAGCTCACAGCAACCTCACACTCCTGGGCTCAAGCAATCCTCCTGCCTCAGCCTCCTGAGTAGCTGGGACTACAGGCATGTGCCACCATGCCCGGCTAATTTTTTTTTTTTTTTTTAGTTGTTTGGCTAATTTCTTTCTTTTTTATTTTTATTTTTTGAGACAAGAGTCTCACTCTGTTGCCCGGGCCAGAGTGCGTGCCGTGGCGTCAGCCTAGCTCACAGCAACCTCAAACTCCTGGGCTCAAGCGATCCTCCTGCCTCGGCCTCCCGAGTAGCTGGAACTACAGGCACGTGCCACCATGCCCAGCTAATTTTTTCTATATATTTTTAGTTGTCTAGTTCATTTCTTTCTATTTATAGTAGAGATGGGGTCTCGCTCTTGCTCAGGCTGGTCTCAACTCCGGAGCTCAAAAGATCCTCCCGTCTTGGCCTCCCAGAGTGCTATGATGACAGGCGTGAGCCACCACGCCCGGCCCCTCATGGTATTTTAGAGAGCAATAATGTGATATAACTTGGCCCTTGGTCTCGAAAAGAACTCGCTAAGTAGCTTGGTGCTAAACGTGGGTGCGTTGTATCCGTCCTGGGAGACCCAACCCTTGACAGTGCTGTGAGCTCACCGAGAATCTGAATTCATGAAATTAATCGGAAGCGAACTTGTTTCCCAGCACTTCAGTGGCTTCTGCTGTGAGCCAAGCGCAGGTGAGGAGGAGACGGGGTTGCCGGGAGCTCTGGTCAGCGGGTTTGCGGGAACCGGAGCCCCCTGTGTGTGTTGAATCCCGAGTGATTGGAACATCAAAATTCCCCGTGTTGAATTAGACATGCGTGTCTCCCTGCGTGGATTCTAAGACTCTGCCCAGCATCTAACCCCTTCTAATGGCAACCAACAGTGCCATTTACACTCGCAGACTCCGCTGTGAAAGGCAACATACGGATGCAGTCACATACGTGCTCTCATTAAAACCCGTCACTACACGGGCCGAGGTAGCTCACGCCTGTCATCCCGGCACTCCGGGAGGCCGAGGCTGGTGGATCGCTCAAGGTCAGGAGTTCGAAACCAGCCTAAGCAAGAGCGAGACCCTGTCTCTATTATAAATAGAAAGAAATTAGCTAGACAACTAAAAATATATAGAAAAAATTAGCCGGGCGTGGTGGCGCATGCCTGTAGTCGCAGCTACTCGGGAGGCTGAGGCAGGAGGATCGCTTGAGCCCAGGAGTTGGAGGTTGCTGTGGGCTAGGCTGACGCCACGGCACTCACTCTAGCCTGGGCAACAGAGTGAGACTCTGTCTCAAAAAATAAAAAAAAAAAAAGAGAGAGACATTAAAAATATATTGACCAATAAATGAGCATATAAGTCTGAATTATATTTCTAAAAATAAAAAATAAAATAAAAAAGAAAGGGATTATGGGGAGGAGTTTTGTTTGCACAGGTCCTCGGGGAGCTACCCGGGTTGGGGGTGGGGAGTGGAAAAGCTGGGACCTAAGTCAGTCCGGCGTCTTGCTGAGCTCTATCCCAAGGCCGTGGGAGAGCAGAGGGACGGGCACGCGTGTGCTGGCATGTGCTGGCGTGTGCTGGCATGTGCTGGCATGTGCTGGCGTGTGCTGGCATGTGCTGGCGTGGCAGGAAGGGAGGCCAGTGAGCAGCCGCCGCCGCAGTCCCCACTCAGCCCATCACGGAGGCCTGCGCTTTGTCTTTCAGGAATTCGCCGACTCCGTGTCCCAGCTGGTCACGCAGAAGTTCCGGGAGGTGACGGCCGCCCTGCCATCCGTGCACGCCCGCCACAAAGCGCTGGCCGGCATCGTCATGACCAGAGGTAACGCCAGCCTCTTGCATTTCCCGTGGGGGGGTTCCGTGTCCCGGGAGAGGAACACCAGTGTCCGCCTGGCCCTGGGAGCCCAAGGACTCTCGCTACCCCTCGAAGGAAAACAAAACAGAAAACAGAGAGGTCAGGGGTCACAGGTCGTGACCTGGAACCCCACCCTGAGCATGGGGGGTAACCAGGCTGCCGGGGCGTGCAGAGCAGGATTCCCGGCTCCGTGGGGACAGCGGTAGGGACTGGAAGGCCACCCCAGGGACCCTGGTGGGGGCTGGGGAGTCCTGAGTCCCCTCGCTGGGGGGTGGGGAGTCCTGAGTCCCCTCGCTGGGGATTGGGGAGTCCTGGGTCCCTTCGCTGGGGGTGGGGAGTCCTGAGTCCCCTCGCTGGGGGTGGGGAGTCCTGGGTCCCCTCGCTGGGGGGTGGGGAGTCCTGGGTCCCCTCGCTGGGGGGTGGGGAGTCCTGAGTCCCCTCGCTGGGGGGTGGGGAGTCCTGGGTCCCCTCGCTGGGGGGTGGGGAGTCCTGAGTCCCCTCGCTGGGGGGTGGGGAGTCCTGAGTCCCCTCGCTGGGGGGTGGGGAGTCCTGAGTCCCCTCGCTGGGGGGTGGGGAGTCCTGAGTCCCCTCGCTGGGGGTGGGGAGTCCTGAGCACCCTCGCTGGGGGTGGGGAGTCCTGAGCACCCTCGCTGGGGATTGGGGAGTCCTGAGTCCCCTCGCTGGGGGGTGGGGAGTCCTGAGTCCCCTCGCTGGGGGTGGGGAGTCCTGAGCACCCTCGCTGGGCGGTGGGGAGTCCTGAGCACCCTCGCTGGGGATTGGGGAGTCCTGGGTCCCCTCGCTGGGGGGTGGGGAGTCCTGAGTCCCCTCGCTGGGGGGTGGGGAGTCCTGAGCACCCTCACTGGGGATTGGGGAGTCCTGAGTCCCCTCGCTGGGGGGTGGGGAGTCCTGAGTCCCCTCGCTGGGGGGTGGGGAGTCCTGAGTCCCCTCGCTGGGGGGTGGGGAGTCCTGAGTCCCCTCGCTGGGGGGTGGGGAGTCCTGGGTCCCCTCGCTGGGGGGTGGGGAGTCCTGGGTCCCCTCGCTGGGGGGTGGGGAGTCCTGAGTCCCCTCGCTGGGGATTGGGGGGTCCTGAGTCCCCTCGCTGGGGATTGGGGAGTCCTGAGCCCCCTCGCTGGGGGGTGGGGAGTCCTGAGTCCCCTCGCTGGGGATTGGGGAGTCCTGAGTCCCCTCGCTGGGGGGTGGGGAGTCCTGAGTCCCCTCGCTGGGGGGTGGGGAGTCCTGAGTCCCCTCGCTGGGGGTGGGGAGTCCTGGGTCCCCTCGCTGGGGATTGGGGAGTCCTGAGTCCCCTCGCTGGGGGGTGGGGAGTCCTGAGTCCCCTCGCTGGGGGTGGGGAGTCCTGAGTCCCCTCGCTGGGGGGTGGGGAGTCCTGAGTCCCCTCGCTGGGGATTGGGGGGTCCTGAGTCCCCTCGCTGGGGATTGGGGAGTCCTGAGCCCCCTCGCTGGGGGGTGGGGAGTCCTGAGTCCCCTCGCTGGGGATTGGGGAGTCCTGAGTCCCCTCGCTGGGGGGTGGGGAGTCCTGAGTCCCCTCGCTGGGGATTGGGGGGTCCTGAGTCCCCTCGCTGGGGGGTGGGGAGTCCTGAGCCCCCTCGCTGGGGGGTGGGGAGTCCTGAGTCCCCTCGCTGGGGATTGGGGGGTCCTGAGTCCCCTCGCTGGGGGGTGGGGAGTCCTGAGCCCCCTCGCTGGGGGGTGGGGAGTCCTGAGTCCCCTCGCTGGGGATTGGGGAGTCCTGAGTCCCCTCGCTGGGGGGTGGGGAGTCCTGAGTCCCCTCGCTGGGGGGTGGGGAGTCCTGAGTCCCCTCGCTGGGGGTGGGGAGTCCTGAGTCCCCTCGCTGGGGGGTGGGGGGTCCTGAGTCCTCTCGCTGGGGGGTGGGGAGTCCTGGGTCCCCTCGCTGGGGGGTGGGGAGTCCTGGGTCCCCTCGCTGGGGGGTGGGGGGTCCTGAGTCCTCTCGCTGGGGAGTGGGGAGTCCTGAGTCCCCTCGCTGGGGATCGGGGAGTCCTGGGTCCCCTCGCTGGGGGGTGGGGAGTCCTGAGTCCCCTCGCTGGGGATTGGGGGGTCCTGAGCACCCTCGCTGGGGGGTGGGGAGTCCTGGGTCCCCTCGCTGGGGGGTGGGGAGTCCTGAGTCCCCTCGCTGGGGGTGGGGAGTCCTGAGCACCCTCGCTGGGGATTGGGGAGTCCTGAGTCCCCTCGCTGGGGGGTGGGGAGTCCTGAGTCCCCTCGCTGGGGATTGGGGAGTCCTGAGTCCCCTCGCTGGGGGGTGGGGAGTCCTGAGTCCCCTCGCTGGGGATTGGGGAGTCCTGAGTCCCCTCGCTGGGGGTTGGGGAGTCCTGAGTCCCCTCGCTGGGGATTGGGGAGTCCTGAGTCCCCTCGCTGGGGGGTTGGGGAGTCCTGAGTCCCCTCGCTGGGGATTGGGGGGTCCTGAGTCCCCTCGCTGGGGCTGGGGAGTCCTGAGTCCCTTCGCTGGGGGTGGGGAGTCCTGAGTCCCCTCGCTGGGGGGTGGGGAGTCCTGAGTCCCCTCGCTGGGGGGTGGGGAGTCCTGAGTCCCCTCGCTGGGGGTGGGGAGTCCTGAGTCCCCTCGCTGGGCGGTGGGGAGTCCTGAGTCCCCTCCCTGGGGGGTGGGGGGTCCTGAGTCCCCTCGCTGGGGGGTGGGGAGTCCTGAGTCCCCTCCCTGGGGGGTGGGGAGTCCTGAGTCCTCTCGCTGGGGATTGGGGAGTCCTGAGTCCCCTCGCTGGGGATTGGGGAGTCCTGAGTCCCCTCGCTGGGGGGTGGGGGGTCCTGAGTCCCCTCCCTGGGGGGTGGGGAGTCCTGAGTCCCCTCGCTGGGCGGTGGGGAGTCCTGAGTCCCCTCCCTGGGCGGTGGGGAGTCCTGAGCACCCTCGCTGGGGGGTGGGGAGTCCTGAGTCCCTTCGCTGGGGGGTGGGGAGTCCTGAGTCCCCTCGCTGGGGATTGGGGAGTCCTGAGTCCCCTCGCTGGGGGTTGGGGAGTCCTGAGTCCCCTCGCTGGGGGGTTGGGGAGTCCTGAGTCCCCTCGCTGGGGGGTGGGGAGTCCTGAGTCCCCTCGCTGGGGATTGGGGGTCCTGAGTCCCCTCGCTGGGGATTGGGGAGTCCTGAGTCCCCTCGCTGGGGGGTGGGGAGTCCTGAGTCCCCTCGCTGGGGATTGGGGAGTCCTGAGTCCCCTCGCTGGGGGGTGGGGAGTCCTGAGTCCCTTCGCTGGGGGGTGGGGAGTCCTGAGTCCCCTCGCTGGGGATTGGGGAGTCCTGAGTCCCCTCGCTGGGGGGTGGGGAGTCCTGAGTCCCTTCGCTGGGGGGTGGGGAGTCCTGAGTCCCCTCGCTGGGGATTGGGGAGTCCTGAGTCCCCTCGCTGGGGGTTGGGGAGTCCTGAGTCCCCTCGCTGGGGGGTGGGGAGTCCTGAGTCCTCTCGCTGGGGGGTGGGGAGTCCTGAGTCCCCTCGCTGGGGGGTGGGGAGTCCTGAGTCCCCTCGCTGGGGGGTGGGGAGTCCTGAGTCCCCTCGCTGGGGGTTGGGGAGTCCTGAGTCCCCTCGCTGGGGGGTGGGGAGTCCTGAGTCCCCTCGCTGGGGGTGGGGAGTCCAGAGTCCCCTCGCTGGGCTGTGGGGAGTCCTGAGTCCCCTCGCTGGGCTGTGGGGAGTCCTGGGTCCCCTCGCTGGGCTGTGGGGAGTCCTGAGTCCCCTCGCTGGGGGGTGGGGAGTCCTGAGTCCCCCTCGCTGGGCGGTGGGGAGTCCTAAGTCCCCTCGCTGGGCGGTGGGGAGTCCTGAGCCCCCTCGCTGGGGGGTGGGCCGGCGTCCAGACCCCCAAAAACACTCCGGGGAGAGAGCTCCGACCAGAGACTCGAGAGTGGCCGCTCTGGGTGTGCGCAGGCTTGGACGTGCGGCAGGCGCAGGTGGTGGTCCTGTCCTCGGGCACCAAGTGCATCAGCGGGGAGCACATCAGCGACCAGGGGCTGGTGGTCAACGACTGCCACGCGGAGGTGGTGGCCCGGCGCGCCTTCCTGCACTTCCTCTACACGCAGCTCGAGCTGCACCTCAGGTACGCGGCCGCGGCGCCGGGCAGGCGGGCTGGGGAGCCGGGTGCCCGTGGCCCCAGGGTGGGGACACCGCGAGGGGACAGCAGCTCCCGGTGAACCCCGGCCTCGGGCCTCGGTTTCTCAGCGGCCAGTTTGCCTCCGGGCCTGTGACCCGGGCCAGGCTCTCTCTGCACCGCAGGAGCGCTGTCCGCAGTGGCGTGGCAGAACAGATTGCTGACTCCGGTGAGGCCCTCAGAGATGGTTCTGAGGGTGAGGCGCCCCCGTGCCTGCAGCTCCTCCCCCGTGAGATGCACCTGGCGCAGGTGGATTGGGGCAGGTGCCCCCAGGCGCCTTCCCAGCCGAGCTGCTCGGTCTGGGTGGCTTGGGGGCTGTGGGCCTCTGCGCGCCTTCCAGCTGCTTCCTCTTATCCTTAGAGCCAGCGAGTCCGGGCTTCACGCGGGGGCTCATTCAGCACATCGGCATGTGCAGAGGCCACACAGTGGGAGGAGAGGCCCAAACATATGCCCGACAGACTGAGATAAGAACACGACCTTAACACACTCACTTTGGTTGTTTTTTTTTTTTTTTGAGACAGAGTCTCACTCTGTTGCCCGGGCTAGATTGAGTGCCGTGGCGTCAGCCTCGCTCACAGCAACCTCAAACTCCTGGGCTCATGCGATCCTCCTGCCTCAGCCTCCTGAGTAGCTGGGACTACAGGCATGCACCACCATGCCCGGCTAATATATATATATATACTTTTTTTTTTTAGTTGTCCAGCTAATTTCTTTGTATTTTTGGTAGAGACGGGGTCTTGCTCTTGCTCAGGCTGGTCTCGAACTCCTGAGCTCAAACGATCCACCCGCCTCGACCTCCCAGAGTGCTGGGATGACAGGCGTGAGCCGCCGCGCTCCGCCCACTCAATTAATTGTATCTGAGCCTCTGAAGTGGGCGGCAGCGAGACACACCGTCCCTGACACCCGGCCTGCCCCAGTGGGGCCGGAGTTGGAGGGAGGGGGCAGAGCTGGAATCTCTCTCCTGAGCCCCCACCTGCCTGGCCCAGCCCCGCCAGGCTCTGCGTGGAAGCCCGGCACGCACGCTGCTTGTCCGCTGCAGCGTCTGGGGGTGCAGCTCTCCCCTCCTCTCTGAGGGAAGGTGTCCTGGGTTGGGGGAGGGGGTTCATGGGTGGGGGAGGGGCGTCCTGGGCAGGGGGCATCCTGAGCGGGGGGAGGGGCGTCCTGGGTGGGGGAGGGGAGTCCTGAGTGGGGGGAGGGGCGTCCTGAGTGGGAGGAGGGGCGTCCTGGGTGGGTCAGGGGCGTCCTGGGCGGGCAAAGGGGCGTCCTGGGCGGGCAAAGGGGCGTCCTGGGTGGGGGGAGGGGCGTCCTGGGCAGGGGAGGGGCGTCCTGGGCGGGGGGAGGGGTGTCCTGAGTGGGGGAGGGGCGTCCTGGGCGGGGGCGGGGCGTCCTGGGTGGGGTAGGGGCGTCCTGGGTGGGGGGAGGGGCGTCCTGGGCGGGGGAGGGGCGTCCTGGGCAGGGGGCGGGCGGTGCGGGAGCAGCGCAGGGCAGAGGCAGGCGGACACCCCGGGTCTCCTGGGGAGAGCAAGCCTGTTCCGCTGCCTGCGGCGCCTCGCGCCCCCCAGAGCCGAGTCCGCCACCGCCGGGCGGAGCGTGTAGAAACGGGGAGACCCGCGGGAGGTCGGCCGCAGGAACCAGGCCATAACACCTGGGATAACAGGCCCCGTCCGGGGTCCTCCCACCTCGCCCCACCGAGCTGCCGTCGGTTTAGTTGGGGGCGCAGGGAGGTCCGAGGGGAGCCCACCCCCTCCCTCGGTCGGAAGCTCGGGCTGCGCTGTCTGTCGCGGGCGGTGCGGAGGGGACAGTCCCCGCGCTGTGGCGGCGACACCTGCGCTGGCCCAGCCCGGCCCTCCCCGAGCCCCGCCGAGGCCGGGACAGGTCCGCGTCCCCCGAGGGTCGCAGCCAGCGGGAGTCGCAGGATTCGTTTCACAAACGCAGACACGGGGTTCACGGCAGCGGGGAAACGGCGACAGGGACCCGCGGGCGGGCGGCGGGGCGAGGGGGCCGCAGGTGTCCGCTGCCCTGTAGGGTCCCGCCCGGCGGCCCGCGGGGAGTGACCCGGACCCCTGTGTTCCCAGCAAGCGGCGGGAGGACGCGGAGCGCTCGGTCTTCGCGCGCGCCAAGGACGGCGGCGGCTACCGGCTGCGCGACAACGTGCTCTTCCACCTGTACGTGAGCGCCTCGCCCTGCGGCGACGCCAGGCTGCACTCCCCGTACGAGATCGCCACAGACCGTAAGCGGCCGCCCGTTGCCTTCCCCGACCGACCGACAGCCCCTCCCCGTGGGGGTCCCCGGCTGTCTTCCCCCCTCCCCGTGCGGTGGCGGGGCGGCGAGGGTGGACGCGGGTCACACCTGAGACTGGCCGGACAGTCGCGCCTCCGAAGTCCGGAACGCCCAGATCCCGGGCAGAAAGTAGTTTGGGGTCTAAAACCAGCTGCTGAATGGCCGTAGTCCTCTGCTTCCTGATAGTGGGGCGGACACCCCCGTGTCCTGCCGGGCACAAAGGAGGGAAAAGGCCTCGCAGGTGCCTGGTGGGAGCAGGTCCCGCCTGCTGTCTTCGCCCGAAAGTTTGGGGACAGCAAAGCTCCGCTTTTGTAACGAAGCCAGGGGCGTGCGACCTCCCCCCAAAGGTGCCTGCCCAGGTCTCCTGTCACCTGTGGAGTTTCCTGGCCACCCGGTGGGTTTATGAGTTAAGGCCACCACCACCCCGCCACCCGACCCTGCCCCTCAGTGACCTCAGCTAGCAAAGGTCAGGGATGGGGCCAGTGCAGGGGGAGGCTGAGGCCTCTGCTCTGGGGTTGCCTAGGACGTGAGCATCTCTGTGAGGAGAGTCAGGGCCACCCCCCCAAGTGCCCTGTGAAGTCCTATGTGGGTGCTCTGTGCATGTGTGTTACATGTATATTACACGCATGCAGGTAGGCACATATGCATGTACACTTCACATTCACACATATGTGCACACCACACCTGTATGTACCGTGTTTGCATGCATTACATACCACACAGGCATTACACAGCATACTCACATGTGTGTACACACCACATGACCATGTATACACCACACTTACACACATTACACACCACACTCACACATGCATGTACACACCACACACGCATGTATGCACCCCACTTACATTACACACCACACACACATGAAGACACCATACTCACACATGCATTACACACCACACATGCATGTACAGACCACACGTGTGCATGTATGCACCACACTCACACACATTACACACCACACACACATGTACGCACTGCACTCACACACATATGTAGGCACTACACTCACACACCTCCTCCAAACCCTCTCTGGAAGCGGGCCAGGCACCCCTTCCCACGCAGGGACTGGAATTAGACCCGCGTCCTGATGAGGGCCTGGGGGGGGGACGTCCCGGCAGAAGTGCGGGGCAAGTGCAGGTGCTGACGGCCCAGGCTGGGCCCCGGCTCCCTCCTGGGGGAGAATGGGCACCCCTGGGGGGCCTGCGCGTGCCGGGCTGGGGAGGACAGGAAACAATGTGTGGAGGCTCATTTCCGTTGGACGATCACACTGGACCCGCATGGAAGCAACTCGCCCTGTGACGTTGTGACGTCTGGTCCAGTTAGACAGACACCGGGAACTTTCTTCCCACTCTCTCCTGAGAGTTCGGTGCCTTGAAGACCCAGCCCAGCAGCCTCAGGTGGGAGGGGAAGCCCCGCCGAGCGCTGGGCGCTGGCCCGACTTGCCCAGCGGCTGCCTCTGCTGCCGCGTCCCGTGGGAGACTGGGGGGCGCTGAGTGGGGCCGCAGGAGCCTGTCCACGCCTGAGACCCCTGGTCTCGGGGGCAGCTACGGCTCACCGGGCTTCCCGCGTCTCTGCGCATCCACCGCCAGCCCTGGCCTTTGCAGCCGGCCCCGGCTCCAACCTGCCACGTCTGCGGTTTAGAAAAACAAACAAGTACATTCTCAGGGGCACCCTGGGGCTCACTTCCAGACACAGATGTCTTTTATTGCACGGTGCTTTTAAGAAGCGGCAGGTGTTGGTAGGAGAAAAAAAAATAAAGCATTTCTCTGACACTTTCGCTGTGGATGAGATGCCGCTGCCTGGGAGCTTGCAAAGTGGACTCATCAGCCCAGGTTACACACCGCTTTCCCCTTCCTCATTCAGCGAGGGCGAGAAACCCAATTTCCTGCCGCCCTCGGCTTGGAAGGAGCCCCGGAGAGACCACTCAGCCTCTCTGCACCGCCAGCCCCAGGCCCAGGTCCTAAGGGAGCCAGGAGCTGCCTCATCATGACACTGTGCTCTCAAACACAGAGCCTGCAGAGCACAGGACATCCAGTCCGTCCACCGAGATCCTCATCGGGTCTATGGAGCTCATCCCGGAGCAAAGGACGCCCTAGACTGAGCTCTCCGTCCGCCCGGGGTTCTCTCCAGCTCTGGAAACTGCCCTGTGTCCTCTCACCCGCACATTGCCCGGCTTGGTTCTGATGGCTTCCGCTCGTTCGTTTCTCACTCCCTCATCTGGTCTGCAAGGAGCTATCATGCATCTCTGCACAGGGCCCGCAGCTGAGCTACCAACCTGCAGCTGTTCCGGAATTTTCCTCTCTCTCTCTCTCTCTCTCTCACATACATACCCCACAGACACACATGCATGAGCATGTGTGCACACACAAATATATGTGCATAAGCACACGTGCACACAAAAACACATGCACGAGCATGTGTGCACACACAAATATATGTGCATAAGCACACGTGCACACAAAAACACATGCACAAGCATGTGTGCACACACAGATATATGTGCATAAGTACATGTGCACACAAACACACATGCATGAGCACATGTGCACACAAACACATGCACGAGCACATGTGCACACACAGATATATGTGCATAAGTACATGTGCACACAAACACACATGCATGAGCACATGTGCATACAAAAAATATATGCACATGTGCACACAGAAACACACATGCATGAGCACATGTGCACACATACACTCAACAGGTATCTAATGTTTCCAGATCTACAAACATAACATGACTAAACAAAAGAGAAGCTTGGGCACTTGAACAGGTGGCCTGGACTTCTCTGCCTCCCTTTAAAAAGGAAGGAACACCAAGAAGAGCAGAGTCAGAAAGTCCAATGATGGTTTTAAATAATCATTAAAGCGAGGATCCTATAACCAGAGGGCCAAGGGGAGAACTGAGTTCTGACTTGGAAATTTTAGGAGCAAACATCTGACTCCCCCCAGCTGCAGAATACCTGCCGTCCACCAAGGACTCCTCTGGCCTGGAAGCTCAGAGAAGGTGTCCAGATTTCCCTGACCCCAGTGCGCAGGGCTACCTGAGGCCCAGGTGCAGGGAGACTGCAGGAAGGCCCTGGGGCTGCCAGCAAGCCCCCCTCCCCCAGGCATGTGGCTTTGGAAATTTTATTCATTCTCAAAAGCATTCATCTGCACAGATCATAAACTCTCCTTCCCTGGAGTCCTTAAATACAATATCAGTGCCAGTTGGTCCAAGATATCTGGGGAGATGTGTTTGTTGCCTGCAAATTTAGGAGTGTGTTAGATTCGGTTGTTTCCAAACCTGGCTTGTCTATCAGGGTCACCAGAGGAGGTTTTGCAAAAGCAGGTTCCTGCTGCAGGATCTTTGGATGAGATTCTGATGCATTAGGGTGTCCAAGGGTCTGCAGATTCCTGAGCGTCAGTTCTGTTTCCAGCCACTGGATTTTTTTTTATTTTTATTTTTTTGAGACAGAGTCTCACTCTGTTGCCCAGGCTAGAGTGAGTGCTGTGGCGTCAGCCTAGCTCACAACAACCTCAAACTCCTGGGCTCAAGCAATCCTCCTGCCTCAGCCTTCCGAGTAGCTGGGACTACAGGCATGCACCACCATGCCCGGCTAAGTTTTTCTATATATTTTTAGTTGGCCAATTAATTTCTTTCTATATTTAGTAGACACAGGGTCTCACCTTTGCTCAGGCTGGTTTCGAATTCCTGACCTTCAGCGATCCTCCCGCCTCGGCCTCCCAGAGGCTAGGATTACAGGCGTGAGCCACCGCGCCTGGCCCCAGCCACTGGATTTGGACCCCCCTAAATCAATCTCCTCTCCGGACTGGGCCTTTATTTCCCTGCCGGCTTAGTGGACAGGTCTTTGAGGAGTCGACGCCCGGCGGAGTCTCTGCAGAAGCTGAGCGGAGCCCTGTGGCAGGAGCCCCTCCGCTGGTCTGTCCCGAGCAGCAGCGACAGGTGCCGCGGACCTGGGGCTTTGATCTTGTGCCGGGCAGGGCTGCTGCACCCACCTGGGTATCTCAGAACTGCTGAATCCTGAGACCAACTCAGTCAAGCTAAAGACGGTGCCTGAAAGATGTCCCTTTCCACAGCCCGAGAACATGCTGGGGTCAGGATTTGCACGGTTCCAGAGGCCGTAGGGCGCCAGCTCCCATCACGGAGGGACAAGGCCCTTCCAGACTCTCAGGGGACGACCCCACTGCTGTAGTGGTTCTGGGAGGCCCCGGCGAGCACCAAGGCAGTTCTGATAAGAACCCAAATGGGCCAGGAGAGTGTCAGAGTCTCGGGCACTGCACCTGGGTGCAAATTTCTCTGTCTTTTTTTTTTTTAAGGTTTTTTTTTTATTTTAGCATATTATGGGGATACGAGTGTTAAGGTTACATTTATTGCCCAGGCCCCCCTCCCCTCTCAAGTAAGAGCTTCAAGCGTGTTCATCTCCCAAATGTTGCACATCTTACTCGTTGTGGTTGTATATACCCATCCCCTCCTCCCCCCTCCCACCCGCCCGACACCCGATAGATGTTATTCCTGTATGTCCACTTAGGTGTTGATCCGTTAATACCAATTTGCTGGTGAGTACATGTGGTGCTGGTTTTTCCATTCTTGAGATACTTCACTTAGTAGAATGGGTTCCAGCTGTATCCAGGAATATACAAGAGGTGCTAGATCACTATTGTTTCTTAAAGCTGAATTTCTCTTTCTTAGTATGGTTTTTTTGGTGTTTTGTTTGTTTGTTTGTTTGTTTGTTTGTTTGTTTGTTTTTGAGACAGAGTCTCATTCTTTTGCCTGGGCTAGAGTGCCATGGCGTCAGCCTAGCTCACAGCAACCTCAAACTCCTGGGCTCCAGCAATCCTTCTGCCTCAGCCTCCCGAGTAGCTGGGACTACAGGCACGTGCCACTGTGCCCAGCTAATTTTTTCTATTTTTAGTTGTTTGGCTAATTTCCTTCTATTTATAGTAGAGATGGGGGGGGTCTCACTCTTGCTCAGGCTGGTCTCGAACTCCTGAGCTCAAGCATTCCTCTCACCTCGGCCTCCCAGAGTGCTGGGATTACAGGCGTGAGCTGCCGCGCCTGGCACTTGGCGTGGTTTTTAAATAACCTGGTAAATTCAGTTCTCACTGCCATTTACCAAGAATTTAATAGCTTAGTGAAGTTCTCCAATCTATACCCTACAAAATGCCAAGAAAAATAGCAGCATTGTGTCTTTATATTTATCTACAAGTTTATGCTAAGCGCTTAGTACATCTGTTCTGAGCCAATTCCATTCATTGTGTAGAGGGCTGTTGAGGGGATTGAAGTCAGGAAATCTAAAATACAATTCCGTAAATTCCTGTGTTCAGATTTTCCTACTGAGTCACAGAAATATGCAAACTATGATAATATTTGTGCGCTGCGGGATAATGAACTTTAATGGCCTCATAATTTCAAATTATCACTATCATCGTCATCAAGAAAGCCAACGTTCACCCTCACGACCACATGGAAAATATTGTAGACGTTATCATTACAATAAACAGAGGTTGTTTCACAGGTAAACCTTCTGGGATTTACCTTTGGAAGGCAACTTGAAATGCTAAAGTTTACTTGGCGTTTGAAACTATTTCCTTCCCTTCCTGTGATTTTTTGTTTGTTTGTTTGTTTTTCGTTTTTGGCTCTGTCCCCTCCCCATACCACCGGTAGCAGCTGTGCACTGCTTTTTAGATAAACCTTGAGCTCCCCCTGGGGATGGAACTTCTTCTCATTTATGCCCATCTCCTTCTGACACTCCCCTAAAAATAAAGCATTCACTGGAACAACTTTAGGAAGACTATTACTGCCTGCCTTTTCCTTGACGTCGAAAGGAAAGGGTTTTAGACGAATACCCGCTAGGAGGAAGGGTCTGGCGGTTTGCGATGCCAGGATTTGACTAGAACGTCCTGGCGGGTCTGGGAGTATCCGTGTGTACACAGCAGGTGGGATCTCCACATCCCGCCTTCCCACAGTCTCAGGCACACTGAAGATCCACGGCAGACTATTTACGTTCAGCTCCCTGCAACTGCTGGCCGGATTGGCATTTCGTTCTGCCTGAAGTGGCATCTTCAGGTCCCTCCTGCCTCTCACAATTAGCCAAGAAAGAGCCGGAGGAAGCGGGCTCTGCGAGGTCCACCCCACTCCGACTGCCTGGGACGGGGCCCAGCTCCCCCGGGAGCTGCTGGAGAAGGCAGCCTGAGACGCGAGCCCCAGAAATCAACACTGTCGGGAGCAGCTCCTGCACCTGGCTCTTCAAGCAAAATTATTAGAAGCCGGCTGTTAACTCAAGCCAGGCTCCCGTTATCACGGCATTAACAGGCTACGGAGTGTCCTCCAGGAAGGGGCTGGTTGTGCTGGAGCAATGAGTGAGAATTTGGAAAGCCCTGGTGACGTGACAGGCAACTGTCAAGGTCTGGAAGACGACCGGTAGCTCAAGTGTTGGGAGAACACAGCACACTACGATTACCAGAGATAGGGGACCGCAAGTACCACGTTCCCTGAGAAAACATCCCCAGATGGAAGAGTGAAGTCCCCAGCATTGTGACAGCATTGTGGAGAGTGCCCGTGTGCTGGCTCCTCCATGCTCCCAACACTGCCTGCCAGGGGCTGATGCTGGTAAAGAGCTCACCTGGACAGCGTGAAAAGACAGGCTAAGCCAGGTGTTTCTGAGTCACGTGAACTATCTTTTTTCAATATATCATCAATATTATACCACCCATCACCATCGTCATCATGTTAATCATCATCATTACCATCATCATCACCATCATCACTACCATCATCATCATGATGTTAGTCATCATCATAATCACCATCATCACCATCATCACCACCTTCATCACCACTTTCATCACCATCAACACCATCATCATCACAATCATCATCACCATGATGTTAATCATCAGGATTATCATCATCATTACCATCATCACTATCATCACCACTTTCATCACCACCATCATCACCACCATCATCACCACCATCATCATCACCATCATGATTATCATCATCATTACCATCATCACTATCATCACCACCTTCATCACCACAATTATCATCACCATCAACACCATCATCATCACCATCATCATCATCATGATGTTAATCATCACCATTATCATCATTACCGTCATCACTATCATCACCATCATCACCACCTTCATCGCCACCTTCATCACCACCATCATCATCACCATCATCATCACCACCATCTTCACCACTATGATCATCACCATCATCATCACCACCATCATCACCATCATAATCACCCTCATCACCACCACCATCACCATCATCACTGTCATCATCATCACACCACCACCATTATCACGCCCACCATCACCACCATCACCACCATCATGATCGTGGCCACCATCACTGCCATCTAATTCCCAGCACCAACTAAAGCTCAGGGGAGAGACAGGTGCTCCGACGGGGGAGCACTGGGCGTTCATTAGCTGAGCCCACCCAGGTTCAACCTCTCCCATTGCTCCTTCCTTCCACAGAGGACTCACTGAGAGTCCAGATTTGATCTCATTAAGTCTCTGGTCTGTGGCAATGTGAGGAAGCCATTCCGAAGCCCCTCACGTGCTTACTTTCTCTAAGGCAGGGGTCCTCAAACTACGGCCAGTAGGCCACATGTGGCCCGCTGAGGACATTTATCCGGCCCGCCGGGTGTTTTTGCCGCTGCCGCCTGTCCTGCTAGCGGCCGCCGCGTCCCGGGCCCACAGTGCGCATGTGTGGAGTGTGCGCAGGGCTCTCCAACGGCCTGAGGGGCAGCGAACTGGCCCCCTGTTTAAAAAGTTTGAGGACCCCTGCTGTAAGGAATGCAGCACCTCTCTTCCCAGGAGCTGGCCTTCAGGCACCATGAACGTGTAATACCAGCAGCTCAGCCCTTGGACACAATGAGACAGTACGGTGGAAACTACTTTTCAGTCTGCAGGAGAAAGTTCCCACATAAACCCGGGTGTCACTTACCACCCAGAACCTCCCTTGAATTCCCTTCCACAACTTCTAAAGGTTAAGTAGAAACTCTCTAAAGAAGCATTCAGTGTGGATTTGTGTCACCATAGGTAGGTAAATGATGGACCACCCGCTATTTTGCATAAAATGTGTACGCAGAGTGGTTAACCATTTCTATATTATAATATAATTCAGGCTTAGTATACACAGTTTTTTCAAGGAAAAAAAAAAAATAACAGGCGGGCTGTGGTGGCTCAGACCTGTAATCCTAGCACTCTGGGAGGCCGAGGTGGGCGGATTGCTTGAGGTCAGGGGTTCAAAACCAGCCTGAGCCAGAGCAAGACCCCGTCTCTACTATAAATAGAAAGAAATTAATTGGCCAACTAATATATATAGAAAAAATTAGCCGGGCATGGTGTGCATGCCTGTAGTCCCAGCTACTGGGGAGGCTGAGGCAGGAGGATTGCTTGAGCCCAGGAGTTTAAGGTTGCTGTGAGCTAGGCTGATGCCACGGCACTCACTCTAGCCTGGACAACAAAGCGAGACTCTGTCTCAAAAAAATAAATAAAACAAACAAACAAACAAAAAACCCGGGTGTCACTTACTACCCAGAACCTTCCGTGAATTCCCTTCCACAACTTCTAAAGGTTAAGTAGAAATTCTCTAAAGAAAGCATTCAGTGTGGATTTATGTCACCATAGGTAGGTAAATAAATGATGGACCATGCTATTTTGCATAAAATGTGTACACAGAGTGGTTAACCATTTCTATATCATAATATAATTCAGGCTTAGTATACACAAATTTTTCAAGGAAAGAAAAATAAACTTAAGCTTCCTCTTGTTCACTCTAGTTCCCCAAGTAACTGTGGGGTGTGAGGCGTGGTCGGTGGGTGGGTGTCACAGACCCTGGAGAACTCGGACCACGAGAGGGACCTGCAAGGACCCACTCAGGGGCCACCTTGTTTCCAGGCCTCTTGGGGCACCTGCCCTGCGTAGACCTCGGCACCTGGGCAGCAAGACTGAGGTGCCCAGCATCCTGCACTTTCCCTCCTGCCGTCTCAGGCAGTCCTCGCAGCCTGGGAGGCAGGCGCTGTTAGGGCCCCTATTTCTGAAGGAAGTAACTGCATCACAGCAATTTTAAGTAAATTGCCCAGGCCAGACATGGTGGCTCACACCTGTAACCCTAGCACTCTGGGAGGCCAAGGTGGGAGGATCGCTCAAGGTCAGGAGTTTGAGACCAGCCTGAGCAAAAGCGAGACCCCCGGCTCTACTAAAAATAGAAAGAAATTAATTGGCCAACTAAAAAATACATAGAAAAAATTAGCCGGGCATGGTGGCGCATGCCTGTAGTCCCAACTACTCGGGAGGAGGCTGAGGCAGGAGGATTGCTTGAGCCCAGGAGTTTGAGGTTGCTGTGAGCTAGGCTGACGCCACGGCCACTCACTCTAGCCCGGGCAACAGAGTGAGACTCTGTCTCAAAAAATAAAAGAGTGAGTAACTTTCCCAGGGTTTCACAGCTAGTAAACGGCTGACCAGGACCGCAACCTAGACGGGGGCTGGTCCCGATTACCACCCGATTCTGTCCGGCCCGAGAGCTAAGCACAAATATTTAAATGTTCCAGCGCCCACAAACCAAGTGTCGGGGGATACACAGCCACCCTGCCACCCACCCCACGCACGGTCCCGAGCCGACCCTGGGCTGAGCGGCAGAGAGTCGAGTCCACCAAGTCTGAGATAATGGCACCCGGCCGTAGCCGCGAAAGTCAGCTGACCCCAGGCTGGACAGACAACGTTGCTTCACCTCAAACTGTTGGAGTGAGGGGACCCCCTCCCAGCCCGCGTCCCTGTGCAGCCCCAGCTGTGACCCCGAAACCCTTCCACCTGGTCTCTCCCACGCTCCCCTCCCCTCCTCCCACCTCCCACCCCGAGAGCCCCAGAAGTTCCCAGCTCACCGAGCCTCTCCTTTCCTAGTGAACAGCAGCAAACACCTGGTCAGGAAGTTCCGCGGCCACCTGCGCACCAAGATCGAGTCTGGTGAGGGGACGGTCCCCGTGCGGGGCCCCGGAGCCGTGCAGACCTGGGACGGCGTCCTGCTGGGGGAGCAGCTGGTCACCATGTCCTGCACGGACAAGATCGCCAGGTAACGGCCCCCCGTTTTTCCCCTCCCTTTCGACGGTGGCGGGGAGAGGGGGTGAGTTCACAGGCTCTGACCGGCCGACTTAACCCTGGATGAGGCCGGGCGCGGTGGCTCACGCCTGTGATCCCGGCACTCTGGGAGGCCGAGACGGGAGGATCGCTCGAGGTCAGGAGTTCGAGACCAGCCTGAGCAAGAGCGAGATCCCTGTCTCTACTAAAAAAATGGAACCAAGGCCGGGCGCGGTGGCTCACGCCTGTAATCCTAGCTCTCTGGGAGGCCGAGTTGGGCGGATTGTTTGAGCTCAGGAGTTCGAAACCAGCCTGAGCAAGAGCGAGACCCCGTCGCTACTATAAATAGAAAGAAATTAATTGGCCAACTAATATATATAGAAAAAATTAGCCGGGCATGGTGGTGCATCATGCCTGTAGTCCCAGGTACTCGGGAGGCTGAGGCAGGAGGATCACTTGAGTCCAGGAGATTGAGGTTGCTGTGAGCTAGGCTGACACCACGGCACTCAGTCTAGCCTGACTCTGTCTAAAAAAGAAAGAGAGAAAGAGAGAGAGGAAGGAAGGAAGGAAGGAAGGAAGGAAGGAAGGAAGGAAGGAAGGAAGGAAGGAAGGAAGGAAGGAAGGAAGGAAGGAAGGAATGAATTAGCTGGACGACTGAAATATATATAAATATACACACACACATACACATATATATAAATTTTTTTTAAATTATCCAGGCACGGTGGCTCATGCCTGTAGTCCCAGCTACTCGGGAGGCTGAGGCAGGAGGATCTCTTGAGCCCAGGAGTTTGAGGTTGCTGTGAGCGAGGCTGATGCCACGGCACTCTAGCCCGGGCAACACAGTGAGACTCTGTCTCAAACAAACAAACAAAAAACCCTGGGTGAGACCAGGGACTCTGTCCCTGGGCTGTGGACCTGGGCTGGCCGCGGTGGGTGGGGGGCCCTCTTTTCAACAGCTGTTTCCACATTTTTAATTCCCTTCACTGGAGGCCAAAGTGCCTGGAGAGGGTCAGGACGTAGAAGCCTTCACCTGCCACTCACACACCCCCAGCTCGGGCCTCCCTGGGCAACCTGACCCCCTGTGTCGGGGGTGTATCTGGATGGGTAGGTGGAGGCACCTGGGCAGGAGGGTGTACCTGGGTGGGCAGGTGGAGGTATCTGAGCAGTCAGGTAGGGCACCCAGGAAGGCAGGTGGGGTACCTGGGAGGGTAGGTGGGAGGTACCTGGGCAGTGGAGTGGGGTATCTGGGCGGGCAGGAGGGGTACCTGGTTGGGCAGATGGGGTACCTGGGAGGGCAAGTGGGGGTACCTGGGCATGTGGGGATACATGGGCAGGTGGGGTACCTGGACAAGCAGGTGGGGGTACATGGGCAGGTGGGGTCTCCCACCTGCAGGGGGAGCGGATGGGGAAGCCCCCCCTTCCCCGACCGCCCACTATCCACCAGAACCTGCCAGGCAGGAAGGACCCCGGCCCCTGCTGCCCCCGGGTGGCCCCTCCACTCCCAGGTCTCGGGAAGGGGCGGCCTCGGCCTCCGTGCTCAGGAGTGGGGGGTCCCAGGGGCCCCTCCACCTCCCCAGAGCACCTGCCGGTGGGGGAGGGCCTCACCCCTCGTCATGTGGCCAGAGAGGGGCCCCCATCACCCCACAGACATATTCCGTAATCTTGGTTTGGAAACAGCCGCAGAGCACACCTGGGGTGGGCGGGTGCAGCAGGAATTTGCAAAAAAGCCGCAAACTCCCCAGAGCCACCCGGACCCCGACCGCAGTGCCGGTGACACAGGTGCAGAAGGCCACGGCGGACGTGAGTCAGGGCGTCCTTTGGGGGCCCAGGTGCAGGTGTTGATCGATCTGTAACCTGCAGCCATGGTGTGGACACGTCCGTGGCATGTGGCTCATGTGGCTCACGGCACACCCCGCCCGGCGTCTGCCGACCTGGCTGCCCCTAAGCCCCTGTCTGTGGGCAGTTTGGGGTTGGAGCCAGCAGGAGGGGGGAAGAGGGGAGAAGACCAGCCTCCGGGACGTGAAGGAGGAGGCCAAGCCAGCCCGTCCAGGGCTGCCTCGGGGCACCTGTGCCCGTGAGACCCACAGCGTCCTGTCGCCACGGCGCGGTCTGGCGCAGAGAGTGAGGGGTCACAGCCGTCCCCTGCGTCCCCGGTCAACATGCAGCGCCCCGGGTCCCACGCAGATGGGAGACCCACCTGTGACAGGTGGGTCTCACTCAGGACTCACAATACCTGAATGTGCCTTTAACAACCTGCCACGGCCTCGCTCTGGAGAGCAGAGCCCAGGACCGGGTGGTGAGGGAAAGCACGGGTGGGTGAGGTGGGAGGCGCAGGCCAGGGGGAAAGGGGCACCCCACCAGCCGACCCAGGTACACCCACCTGCCCACCGGGAGTACCTCACCTGCCCAAGTGCTCCAACCTGCCTGCCCAGGTACCCCACCTGCCCATGTATCCTCACCTGCTAGCCCAGGTACACTCACCTGCCCACCTGGGTATTCCATCTGCCCATGTACCCCCACCTGCTGGCCCAGGTACCCCACCTGACAGCCCAGGTACACCCACCTGCCCACCCAGGTACCCCACCTGCCAAGGTGCTCCCAGCTATCTGCCCAGGTACCCCCCAACTGCCCTCCTGGGTACCCCACCTGCCCTCCCAGGTACCCCACCTGCTCATGTACCCCCACCAGCCTGCCCAGGTACCCCACCTGCCCATGTACCCCCACCTGCCTGCCCAGGTACCCCACCTGCCCATGTATCCCCACATGCCCAGGTACCCCCACTTGCCCTCCTGGGTACCCCATCTGCCCAGCCAGGTACCCCTCCTGCCCGCCCAGATACCCCACCCCACTGCCCAGCTACCTCCCACCTACCCTCCCAGGTACCCCAACTGCCCTCCTGGGTGCCCTACCTGACTGCTCAGATACCTCCACTTGCCCACCCAGGTACACCCACCTGCCCAGGTACCCCACCTACCCTCCCAGGTACCCCACCTGCCCTCCCAGGTACCCAACCTGCCCTCCTTGGTGCCCTACCTGACTGCTCAGATACCTCCACTTGCCCACGCAGGTACACCCAACCTGCCCAGGTGCCTTCATCTACCCTCCCAGGTACCCCACCTGCCCTCCTGGGTGCCCTACCTGACTGCTCAGATGCCTCAACCTGCCCACCCAGGTACACCCACCTGCCCAGGTACCCCACCTACCCTCCTAGGTGCCCCACCTGCCCTCCCAGGTACCCAACCTGCCCTCCTTGGTGCCCTACCTAACTGCTCAGATACCTCCACTTGCCCACACAGGTACACCCACATGCCCACCTGGGTGCCCCACCTGCCCAGGTGCCCCCACCTACCCTCCCAGGTACCCCACCTGCCCAGGTGCGGCCCAGCACTCTGTCCCTCCACCTCTGCACTCAACTCTGGGCAAAGAGTAGCCTCTGGGAGCCCCGATGGCTGCAGGGCAGATAAAACACCAGCCCCGGGGCAGTGATTCCGGATCCTCTGGGGAAATTACCTAGCGGCTGCAGGAAAAATAGCGCCATTTGCGAGTCGCTAATGGCAGCAGCCACTCAGAGCCCGGCATCTGCATCAGAGGCAGCCGCGGCCGCCGTCCCGTCCCGTCTCTCAGAGGGAAACGCGTGGCTCCTTCGTAGTGCTTCCATCCACCCAGGATGGGGGAGCATCAATTTCCTCCCTAGCAGAACCCGCCTGGCGCTGGGACGGGGCTGGGTCTCTCGCTCAGCTCCGAGTCCCCGGAGCGAGGCGGTGAGTTAATGCCGTGGCTTCCAGGCTGGAGCACAGAGCAAGCTGCACCCCACGGTGTCTGGACTTTTCTCCGGGGGGACCCAGTCCTCACGGGGGCTCCCTGGGGCCTGTCCCAGCCATGGCGTGTTCCTGGACACGCTTCACGGACCCGGGACCCGTGTTCCTGCGGCGCTGCCCGTTCCCACCCCTCCACACCGTCCGTGCTCGGGGACGGGCAACACCAGCCCCCCGGCTCACTTTGCCTCTAAGAATCAAAGTCGAGAGTCACGTAAGAACCTAAATCTTCTGGAACTAATGTTCCTCCGGAGATGGTTTCTAATTATAAGCACCTGAGCTTATTATTGATCACAACGTCTGTCTAAATGAGCAGATTAAAACTTTCCCCATAAAGAAAGAATTGAAAAAATTACAACTGCTCTCTGGGGAATGTGACCGTCTGATTTTCCAGACTCAGATTTTGGGTCCAGCACGGCCGTGGCTCCCGCCTATAATCCCGGCTCTCTGGGAGGCCTAGGCAGGAGGATCGCTTGAGGCCAGGAGTTCGAGACCAGCCTGGGCAACATAGCAAAACCCCCATCTCTACTAAAAAGAAAAAGTAAAATAAACTTAGATTTGACTGTGAGAACAAAGTCTCCTTCTGCCTACAGAGATGTACTGCTCCGAACTCTCTCCAAGGAGTTTCTCTCTCTGTTCCCAGCCCTGGCCCACCGGGGGAGAGATTCCCACATCCTTCCACCTGGATTCATTGACGGCTTTCTTGTCTCAAAGTGTCACCGGCCCTGTGGACGTCAAATTGGAGGGTTGTTCATTTTTCTCATCTCAAAATGCAGGTCCTGGCCAGGCGTGGTAGCTCACGCCTGTAATCCTAGCACTCTGGGAGGCCGAGGTGGGAGGACTGCTGGAGCTCAGGAGTTCGAGACCAGCCTGAGCAAGAGCGAGACCCCGTCTCTACTTAAAATAGAAAGAGATTAGCCAAACTACTAGAAAGAGAAAAAATCAGCCAGGCACAGTGGCGCATGCCTGTAGTCCCAGCTACTCGGGAGGCTGAGGCAGGAGGATCGCTTGAGCCCAGGAGTTTGAGGTTGCTGTGAGCTAGGTTGACGCCACGGCACTCTAGCCCGGGCAACAGAGTGAGACTCTGTCTCAAAAAAAAATTTTTTTTTTTAAATGCAGGTCCTTTGAAAACAACCGCTCTTCTAAAACACAACATTTTCACCGTTTGGTTTGAAAACCTTGTTACTCCGTTTTTAACATAGATTGTGTGGTGATTTAATTCCAGCTTCTAAATGAAGTTTTATACACTCCCTAGTGATGAAAGTGGTGCGTGCTCAATCCAATAAGACTTATCAAATATAAAAGCAATAACTGTGGATCGATGGCGGCTGTATCTCTTCGCCGGGCCAGGGGCCGAGTGGCTGGGGGCCTCCCTAGAGGACAACAGGCGTCCACCCTGGGACACGGCCCGACACTCAGAGACGACAAAGGAACCGGTGTCTGCAAAATAAAAACCGCCAATCTGGCCAGGCGAGGTGGCTCACGCCTGCAATCCCAGCACTCGGGGAGGCCGAGGCAGGAGGATCGCTCAAGGTCAGGAGTTGGAGACCAGCCTGAGCGAGAGCAAGACCTCATCTCCACTAAAAATAGAAAGAAATTAATTGGCTGACTAAAAAAACACAGAAAAAAATTAGCCGGGCGTGGTGGCGCATGCCTGTAGTCCCAGCTACTCGGGAGGCTGAGGCAGGAGGATCGCTTGAGCCCAGGAGTTGGAGGTTGCTGTGAGCGAGGCTGACACCACAGCACTGTAGCCCGGGCAACAGAGGGAGACTCTGACTCAAAAACAAAAAAAACAAAAAAAAACCCGGTAACCTAGTTAGGTGGACAACACAGCGGACTTGCAGAGAAAGGAAACCGGAGGGCGGGGCCCGAGACTCTGCACACGGCCAGGCGCAGTGGGCTGGACACAGGCGCCAGGGGTGGGGCAGGTGTGAGACCCCTGGGGCTCAGCCAGGGAAGGCTGGACTCCAGGCTCCCCTCTTCACAGATGGACCAAAGGCCTCGGAGGGAGCAGAACTGTCCTCGGTCCCCAGGAACCAGGAGCCAGACGGTCTCTCTGAGATGCAGCTGAGGGTGGGGCTCCCCCAAGGTTGGAGGACAGGAGCTGACACCCCCACAGTCTGGGCAGAGCCACCCCGAGGGGACCCCCCCACACACACACACACCTGTCCCCTGGTTGCTTGGGGACCCCCGCACACACACCTGTCCCCCGGTTGCTTGGTGGCCACTGTAGGTGAGGACACCGCGTCTCTGAGCTAAAGCAAGGTGGAGTCTTCCCAAGACCCATCCCCCCACTTCTCCGTGGCATTTCAGTGATTGACAAACAGACAAAAACACATTTATTTAGGGATTACCTACGTCGAAAGCCAGGCATGGAATTTTGTTATTCTCTGTCAACACTGCGGTAATATCAGCTGTTTGCACAAAAGGAGAGGTGTTTTCCGCTCACCCTCGAACGCGGGAAATTCTGCGGTTTGTATTCAGAGAGACGTGCAATTCCATCGATCCTGCCGGCCGAGTACGTTTGAGCCCTCATCACCAGGCAAGGAGGTTGATTTTCTCTTTATTGCAAAGGTTATTAGGTGGGAGCCAGACAGAGAGCTCGTTTGTCCCCAGACATCCTGAGGAATGCAGAAGACCTCTCTCCGGTGTGTTCCGGAAGTTTCCAGCAGAGCCAGTGTTTGGACGGCCACTCCCCGGGGGATACGAGTTCTGTTTTTTTAAGTCTCGGCTGTTTTCAAGAGAGTGCCTTGTTATGGGTGGAGGAAAAGTACTTTCCCTGCTTTGAATTGATAAGAAATTTAAAACTCCACTAACAGGCCCCGGGCCTGCTGGCTCACGCCTGTCATCCCAGCACTCTGGGAGGCCGAGGCGGAAGGATCGCTCGAGGTCAGGAGTTGGAGACCAGCCTGAGCAAGAGCCAGAGCTGTCTCTACTAAAAATCGAAATAAATTAACTGGACAACTAAAAACAAATAGAAAAAATTACCCAGGCATGGTGGCGCATGCCTGTAGTCCCGGCTACTCAGGAGGCTGAGGCAGGAGGATCACTTGAGCCCAGGAGTTTGAGGTTGCTGTGAGCTAGGCTGACGCCACGGCACTCACTCCAGCCTGGGCAACAGAGCGAGACTCTGTCTCAAAACAAAATAAATAAATAAAACTCCACTAACAGTTTGAAAACTAACAGCCCCACCACCGACTGTCTGTAACCCAGAGTCCTTCGCCGAAAATGGTGACCCCTCTCAGCAGCTGTGTTCCCCCCCTCCCCGGCATTTCCAGACCTGAAAGGGGAGCCCCTAAAACGCTCCATGAAGGCGACTTTGTAGAATTTCTCCCCACTTTTTAGTCGGTCACCTGGTCTCAGATGTAGGGGAACAAGGCAAATTTCCCCATCGCTACTCAAAAACACAGGTGGTGTTTCTTTTGTTTTTGAGACAGAGTCTCGCTCTGTTCCCCAGGCTAGAGTGAGTGCCGTGGCGTCAGCCTAGCTCACAGCAACCTCACACTCCTGGGCTCAAGCGATCCTCCTGCCTCAGCCTCCCCAGTAGCTGGGACTACAGGCATGCACCACCATGCCCGGCTGATTTTTTCTATATATTGTTAGTTGTCCAGGTAATTTCTATTTTATAGTAGAGATGGGGGGGGGGGGTCTCGCTCTTGCTCAGAGCTGGTTTGGAACTCCTGACCTTGAGCGATCCTCCCGCCTCGGCCTCCCAGAGTGCCGGGATGACAGGCGTGAGCCACCGCGCCCCGCCTAGGTGTTGCTTCTTGAAGGGAAAGATGGGACACGAAAACGTCTCCGATCCTGGGTGTTCCATCCTTGTAGGTGACAGATGGGGACATGTGACCCTGAGGCGCCAGGTTGTCATGGAGAAAATGCAGAAATGCCACGGCTGGGGGTGGGGTCCCAACCTCCTGGGGGAGGGGTCCCCAACCTCCTGGGGGAGGGGTCCCCAACTTCCATGACACGTGTCCCCCCAACCCCCGCCCCGTGGCGGACAGAAACATCCCTCCTCCAAAACTCCAGTCCCCCTCCCTTTTTGGAGGAATCGGGCGAGTCCCGGCCTGGCCCTTCTGTGGCTTTCCGGAAGAAACGCCACCATGACTTACAGAAATGACCAGAATTTTTTTGTTTTTTTTTTTTAAACGAAGTCATGCAGATCTGATAGACCGGAGTGAACGTTTCATAAAACCAACGACTGTTTAAATGGTAGGACTGGACTGTTTGTCTATAAATATTACCTTTTATATTCCATCTGAGTTTTATGCAGATGAACACATCACTTTAATGACCTGCGTTTGCTCCGGGAGAGTGCGGGAGAGCAGAGCCCCGGAACCCCGCCAGCCAGATGGCTGCCTTTTCTTGCATGAGATTAAAAGATGTTTCTCATTCGCCGGGACGCTTCGGAGGCAGATTGATATCGCCCGGCTAAATTGCTCGCATGTTTTCGGAATAAAATTTAAAGAGAACTTTTTAAGGCAATTGGTGTCTCGGGCTCTCCGAGCAGATTGCTCTCCAGGTAGAGAGAGACATTCGGTAATTAACGGAGAGAATTCCTACGTTAATCGGCTGCTTCGGGAAGGGGGAATATAATGACTCCTTATTAATCATGAAAAGAGATGTTCGGCATGCAGGGACCATGATAATTGCTCCAACAGTGGAAATGTTAATTAATGAAAAGAACAATGATGTAGGAAATTAGCTGCATAATGCCTGCTACCGCCAATGAAGGTTGGATTTTAAACAAATTATTTAGAGTGGAAACCACAGAAACAAGGCCTAAAATAACAGACACGTGGAACCTCTTTCCTCCCAAATTTAAGGGGGAAAAAAAAAAAAACACCCAGTGCTCCTGGCGTCTTTGCCTGAAGAAGCAAAAACATTCGCCCGGAGCTATATTTATTTCTCAGAAAACCTTGTCGTCCATCTCTGCTCCAGACTTCTAAAATCAAATCATCCCAGCCCAAAACAAGGTCCTTTATTAATGTCATTTCATCTCAACACAATAGGTCATTCTGACTGCTAAGGACAAAAGGAGTGCAAGCGAGTGTTTTTCCCTAAACTGAAATAAATAAATGTGATTCCTGATAGTTTCCGGTTAATATAAAGAAAAAAAATGTAGATTCACTCTGGGGACAGAGCGTCTTTAAAAAAAAAAAAAAAAAAAATCTGGCCAGGCCGGAGGCTCACACCTGTCATCCCAGCACTCTGGGAGGCCGAGGCGGGAGGATTGTTTGAGCTGAGGAGTTCAAGACCAGCCTGAGCAGGAGTTCGAGATCCCGTCTCTACTAAAATATAGAAGGAAATTAGCTGGACAACTAAAAATTATATAGAAAAAATTAGCCTGGCACGGTGGCACATGCCTGTAGTCCCAGCTACTTGGGAGGCTGAGGCAGGAGGATCGCTTGAGCCCAGGAGTTTGAGGTCACTGTGAGCTATGATGACACCACGGCATTCTAGCCTGAGCAACAGAACAAGACTCTGTCTCAAAAGGAAAAAAACACAAACAAAATCCAATTTTAGGCCGGGCGTGGTAGCTCACGCCTGTAATCCTAGCACTCTGGGAGGCCGAGGCGGGCAGATTGCTCGAGGTCAGGAGTTCGAAACCAGCCTGAGTAAGATCGAGACCCCATCTCTACTATAAAAAATAGAAAGAAATTAATTGGCCAACTAATATATATAGAAAAAATTATCCAGGCATGGTGGCGCATGCCTGTAGTCCCAGCTACTGGGGAGGCTGAGGCAGGAGGATCGCTTGAGCCCAGGAGTTGGAGGTTGCTGTGAGCTAGGCTGACGCCACAGCACTCGCTCTACCCAGGGCGACAGAGCAAGACTCTGTCTCAAAAAAAAAAAACAACAAAAAAACACACAAACAAAATCTAATTTTAAGTCCCTGGGGGAACACACGGCGTCCACTGAGGCTGGTTCTGCAGGGAAGGCAGCGGTGTTTGCGGCGTGGAGGCCGTGGGAGCTCGGCCCATGTAGGAGGCCGAAGCCCCCGGGCCCTCCCCTCCCCCGCAGGATGGGGACAGAGGGCGGGGGCTTGGGAGCAGGGGAGCCCGGTCCCTGGGCGACCCCCCTGGCAGGCGTGGCGGGGGCGGGCGATGACGGCCTCTCCTTGCAGGTGGAGCGTGCTGGGGCTGCAGGGTGCCCTCCTGTCCCACCTCATCGAGCCCGTGTACCTGCACAGCGTGGTCGTGGGCAGCCTGGGCCACACCGGCCACCTCTCCCGGGTCCTGAGCCACCGGACGGAAGGCATCGGCCAGCTGCCAGCCTCCTACCGGCACCACCGGCCCCTCCTCAGCGGTAAGAAACGCCCCCCACACCCCGGGACCAGGACCCCTTCCGGGCACCAGGTGCAGGGCTGGCGGGCAGGGCAGGGCCCGGGAAGGGCAGATGGCGCCCGCTTTGCCCGACCGCGCAAAATCCAACAATCCAAAGATTTGAAAAAAGGAAAAAGATAAGGAGGTCACAGTGCACCCCTGAACACAGCCCCGGGAGACATTTTAGTAACCGCTCGTGGGCGGCCAACAACCTTGGGTGGTTCCTTTTTGGGGGGACGGGTGAGCACGCAGAGGGGCCAGGGACAGACACGCAGGCTCATAAGGACGGGGTCCCCTGGGGGTCCCAGCTGGGAACGCAGAGAAGGGAGAGAACTCCGCATAGACGTTCCTCTCGGTCCCCAGCTGTGACTCGCGTCGCCCTGCTCTGTCTTCACACCCACCCACAGCAAACGGCGTTCTCCCTGTTTTTAAACTGTGGAAAGAGATCCATAGAGACTCTGTTTTTCAAACTCTGGAAAGAGATCCATAGAGACTCTGTTTTTCAAACTGTGGAAAGAGATCCATAGAGACTCTGTTTTTCAAACTCTGGAAAGAGATCCATAGAGACTCTGTTTTTCAAACTCTGGAAAGAGATCCATAGAGACTCAGGGACTTGAGTAAGACACTCCTCCTACCACCAGGGAGCCAGGCTCCGAACTCAGCCAGTCCGGAGATCTTCTTTCAGGCCGGGCGTGGCGGTGGCTCACGCCTGTCATCCTGGCACTCTGGGAGGCCGAGGCGGGAGGATCGCTCGAGGTCAGGAGTTCGAGACCAGAGATCTTCTTTCCACGCAGCTCGCTGCCCCCCCTCCCCCCGCGGCAGCGCCCGGCCATTCCTCACGACAGACATCTACTTCTCCGCCACGTAAAAACTAGTAATTCACAACAAAACTAGCTGGCCGGGCGCGGTGGCTCACGCCTGTCATCCCAGCACTCTGGGAGGTCGAGGCAGGCGGATCGCTCGAGGTCAGGAGTTCCAAACCAGCCTGAGCAAGAGCGAGACCCTGTCTCTACTATAAATAGAAAGAAATTAATCGGCCAACTAAAAATGTATAGAAAAAATTAGCCGGGCATGGTGGCGCATGCCTGTAGTCCCAGCTACTCGGGAGGCTGAGGCAGAAGGATCGCTTGAGCCCAGGAGTCTGAGGTTGCTGTGAGCTAGGCTGACGCCACGGCACTCTAGCCCAGGTCTATCTCAAAAAAAAAAAAAAAAAAAAAAAAAAAACACAACCCTAGCAGAAGCTGCAGCACCGTCTCAGGAGGGAGAACTGGCGCGGGAGGGCGCCCTCTGGTGGAGCTTGTCCCACCCGCCATCCACGCATGCCACAGCTGGGTATTGCCAGCGAGCTGGGAGTGGAAGAGACACAGCAAAATCCAAGGCTGTAAAATTACATTTATTTTTTTAGATGGTGAATTGCAGGAATTCTGACAAAATATCACTTTGGACCCAGTTTCAACCTCTTTCTTTCATTTTTACTTTTTCTCTTTTTCCTATTATTATTTTTTTTTTTGAGACAGTCTCCCTCTTATTGCCCGAACTAGAGTGCCGTGGCGTCAGCCTAGCTCACAGCAACCTCAACCTCCTGGGCTCAAGCCATCCTCCTGCCTCAGCCTCCCGGGTAGCTGGGACGACAGGCATGCACCGCCACCATGCCCGGCTAATTTTTTCTATATATTTTTAGCTGTCCAATTAATATCTTTCTATTTTTAGTAGAGATGGGGTCTTGCTCTTGCTCAGGCTGGTTTTGAACTCCCTGACCTTGAGCGATCCACCCGCCTCGGCCTCCCAGAGTGCTGGGATTACAGGCGTGAGCCACCGTGCCCAGCCTTCAATGCTTGTTTTAAATGATATGCTCATCCGGGAACATGTCAACAAAAAAACGAAAACAGGACTTTTGAATTATAAGCATGAAAGCAGTGAATTTGCAGAGAAAGAATTAGAGATTCGGAAGCACCTGGCCTCACCCAGCTGTGCAACGTGCAGCGTAACAGCAGAGCCCCGGACGACCCCATCCCAGGTGGCACCTGCGGTCTCGCTAGGGATCTCAGTCTGTGCTCAGGAGCGTACTGGGAGCGTGGTCTTTATTATTTTAGAGATGCAAATGAGCCTAAACCTCAGGGCCTCCCCTGTGTGCATGCAAACCCCGGACAGTTACCACTCTAAATGGACATTTAAAAACCAATCATGTAAATTCCGAAAGGAAAGCATCAGAATTTCTCGCAACAAAGAAGAGAGAGATCTTGTGTGAGGATGATAATAAAAAGCATACTCCAAACGAGCAAGTGAAATTAGCTGGAAGCCTCCCTCAAGGTCAGCTTGCAGAACTGCAATTTAGACAGGGCTCGATCGCTCTGGGTCACAAGGAAGCAGGCGGGCTGGAAAAGACACCCCTACTGGCACAGTCACAGGGCGCATATGAATGTTCTCAGAAGACACACTCGACAGGCCGGGGCGAGGTGGCTCGCGGCTGTGATCCTAGCACTCTGGGAGGCTGAGGTGGACGCATCGATCGGAGTTCGAGACCAGCCTGAGCAAGAGCGAGACCCCATCTCTACTAAAAACAGAAAGAAATTAATTGGCCAACTAAAATATATAGAAAAAACAATTAGGTGGGCGTGGTGGCGCATGCCTGTAGTCCCAGCTACTCGGGAGGCTGAGGTAGGAGGATCGCTTGAGCTCAGGAGTTTGAGGTTGCTGTGAGCTGGGCTGACGCCACGGCACTCACTCTAGCCTGGGAATCACAGTGAGACTGTCTCAAAAAAAAAAAAAAAAAAAGAAAAGAAAAAAAATCACAATGCAGGGAAGAAATCTGGATAGGACGGATACATTTTTTATTCTCGTTAATGACATATTTAACAGACAGGTTTTGAGACGTTGAGCTGTTTGAGTGCACACTGAAGATGGAATTGGGATTATGTGTACGGCTCACAGCAAGGTCTCGGCAGTGAACCTGAGATTTGAGAGATGGACCCGGAGGATGGATTGTCAGGGCCATGAGTTGTTTAAGGCGCCTGGTTTATGTTCATGTGATGAGCATTGCAGTATTGGTGACAAAATAGAGGAGAACAGGGCTGTCTTCTCCAGAGAAGACACCCAGCCGGGTGATAAGAAGCTTTTCTGCTTCCATGTTTCACGCAACTCGATTTGTCAGGAAGAGCTTCGATTCTTACTGCTTACCGACAGTGACCTGTAAATTTTGCCCAATACCACCTATTTTTTTTTTTGCCTTCAAACTATCTCTCTGTTAACATTCATATCCATTTTTTTTTTGTATGAGTCCAAATTTTCAAATGTTATCACACTGAGTTGTGGGAGGGCCAGTCCTCATTATTTCAGGAGAAATGTCTACAATGAATAATCATTGAGAGTATTTTGCAAAATAACTCAGTGAAGCAGTAACGAGTAAAATAACTCAGCGAAGCAGTAAAAAGTATTTTCTTTTATGCAGATGGTAATTAAGTTGCAATATTATTTTTACTTAAAAACAGACAGAGGTATATTATGGGGTGACATACGCATTTTTCATGAACGTTTAGGATGAAACACATGAGCTCCAAAAAGCATCTTAGCAGGCTGCTTTGTCTAACAGTCACTAGAGGTAGGAATTTATGCTCTTGTTCCCTTGCAGGAATTTTTGGTTGAAAAATTATAGAGCTTGCTGGAATAAGCTAAAAGCAATTCTAGTATCTTTCCATCAAAGCCAAAAATGTTCAATTCGGCAAAGATTTAGTAAGACATTTCTATGGGATTAGCACAGCACTTGCTAAGCAAATCAGATGGTACACAGCCTAAGATACACTTTTTTTTTTTGAGACAGAGTCTCACTTTGTTGCCCAGGCTAGAGTGAGTGCCGTGGCGTCAGCCTGGCTCACAGCAACCTCAAACTCCTGGGCTCAAGCGATCCTCCTGCCTCAGCCTCCCGAGTAGCTGGGACTACAGGCATGAGCCACCATGCCCGGCTAATTTTTTCTATATATATTAGTTGGTCAATTAATTTATTTTTATTTATAGTAGAGATGGGGTCTCGATCCTGCTCAGGCTGGTTTCGAACTCCTGACCTCGAGCAATCTGCCCGCCTCAGCCTCCCATAAGATACATTTAAAATTACAGAAAAGCCTTGCTTTCATCTCCTGGGGAGTTCTTTTTAAAATATTTTCTATAGTAATTAATTTCCCTTTAATCTCCACCATGATTTTAAGGAATTATTTCTCAAAAGAATTAAAACAACAAACTTAACTGCATTGCTGTTGAGAATTTCACCATTTACTCCAAGGAAAACACTGCTATCGGCATCACCTTAAATGTGTACAAACATCAAGAGTTGGTCAAGGCCGGGTGCGGTGGCTCACGCCTGTAATCCCAGCACTCTGGGAGGCCGAGGCAGGTGGATCACTTGAGCTCAGGAGTTCCAGACCAGCCTGAGCAAGAGCCAGACCCTGTCTCTACTATAAATGGAAAGAAATTAATCGGCCAACTAATACATATAGAAGAAATTAGCCGGGCGTGGTGGAGCATGCCTGTAGTCCCAGCTACTGGGGAGGCTGAGGCAGGAGGATCGCTTGAGCCCAGGAGTCTGAGGTTGCTGTGAGCGAGGCTGACGCCAGGGCACTCTAGCCCAGGTGACAGAGGGAGACTCTGTCTCAAAAAAAAAGAAAGGAAGGAAGGAAGGAAGGAAGGAAGGAAGGAAGGAAGGAAGGAAGGAAGGAAGGAAGGAAGGAAGGAAGGAAGGAAGGAAGGAAGGAAGGAAGGAAGGAAGGAAGGAAGGAAGGAAGGGAAGGAAGGAAGGATTGGAGAGGTGCGCTGGCCCTCGGCTCCTCGCCCGGCGCCTTTCCAAAAAATTTAAAAAAATAATTAAAAAAAAAAAAAAGAAAAGGAAAAAAAAGAAGGATGGGTGTGTGTGGATATCTCCTGCCCGTCCCAACCCCAAGACGGGCTGCAGTTCCCGCGCGCCGGCCCGCAGGCTCACGCGTGTCCGCCTCCCCCACAGGCGTGAGCGAGGCCGAGCTGCGCCAGCCGGGGAAGTCCCCGCACTTCAGCGTGAACTGGGTCTCGGGCAGCGCGGACCTGGAGGTCGTGGACGCCACCACCGGGAGGAGGAGCTGCGGGGGCTCGTCCCGGCTCTGCAAGCACGCGTTCTCCGCGCGGTGGGCGCGGCTCTACGGCAGGGTAGGTCGCGCCTGTCCTCTGGGGGGTCCGGCGGGCAGACGCGCGGGCTCAGGGGCGCAGGCCACCCCTCGCCCCGCGGTCAGGGGGCGCGGGACTCCAAGGCCGGTTCCCCGCAACCAACCGCAACCGGCGCACACCAGCAGCCCCGCGTCCTCCGGCAGCCGAAGGGCGGGAGCCTCTTCGGGAACCCTCGGAGCTGGCGGAGCTCGTGCGTCTCTCTGCATATGGTAGCGTAAATTAAGCCCACGGGGACTTTTTTAAAAATTTTTAATTTTTTTATTATTATTTTTTTTGAATCTCCCTCTGTTGCCCAGGCTGGAGTGCCGTGGCGTCAGCCTAGCTCACAGCAACCTCAGACTCCTGGGCTCAAGCTATCCTCCTGCCTCAGCCTCCCGAGTAGCTGGGCCTACAGGCATGCACCACCATGCCGGGCTAATTTTTTTCTATATGGATTAGTTGGCCAATTAATTTCTTTCTATTTATAATAGAGACGGGGTCTCCCTCTTGCTCCGGCTGGTTTGGAACTCCTGACCTAGAGCAATCTACCCGCCTTGGCCTCCCAGAGTTCTAGGATTACAGGCCTGAGCCACTGCGCCCAGCCTAATTTCTTTCTGTTTTTTAGTAGAGACAGGGTCTCGCTCTTGCTCAGGCTGGTCTCGAACTCCTGAGCTCAAATGATCCTCCTGCCTTGGCCTCCCAGAGTGCTGGGATTACAGGCGTGAGCCACCGCACCTGGCCGACAGGGGCTTTGTGCAGTTGAAATTGTCCCCAGTTTAGATGTAAGGAAATTGACACTCAGCAAAGTTAGGTGATTTCTCCCAAATTATGTCAGGGTTAGAATTTCTCCCCGACCAGGAAGCCCGCACATTTCCACTACATCAGCCATTCGGAGCCTGTTTTCTCCTTCATAAGCAGGGATGGTAGCTACATTTCTAGGTTTTAAATTGAGATACATATTTATATGTGTTTCCAAAGCACAGCAGGTTGTAACCACAAAAACAGGTAACAGGCTGGGCTCACGCCTGTAATCCCAGCACTCTGGGAGGTCGAGGCGGGCAGATCTCTCAAGGTCAGATGGTCGAAACCAGCCTGAGCAAGAGCGAGATCCCGTCTCTACTAAAAAATAGAAAGAAATCAGCTGGACAACTAAAAACATGTAGAAAAAATTAGCCGGACGCGATGGCACATGCCTGTAGTCCCAGCTACTCGGGAGGCTGAGGCAGGAGGATCGCTTGAGCCCAGGAGTTTGAGGTTGTTGTGGGCTAGGCTGATGCCACGGCACTCTAGCCTAGGTGACAGAGTGAGACTCTGTCTAAAAACAACAACAACAAAACAGATAACAGAAAAACTAACCAACAAATAAAAAGCGTTCTGCTAATTTTTCTGGACTTTTTTGTCCAAGCAATGACTGCAAACAGGAACTGTAGTGTAGTGGTTTATTTACCAACAAGGAGAAGAACAGCATAGATATATGACACTTAACATAAGCATTTTTACCAACTCAGAAGACATTGCACATTGCACATTTTTTGCTGTGAGCCTGGCAGCGGCTTCTGCCTCCTCCAGGAGCCTCTGAGGGTAGACTCAGGTCTGTGGCCAGCACCTGCGGCTGTCAGCCCCTGTCCTGCTCGCTCTCAGCCACTGCCCACGTCTCGCTCCTTCCGGAGACCTTGCAGGGTCAGGGAGGTGCAGCGTCCAGTTGCTAAACAAACGGGGCTGCTCCCTTTGCACACACTCGAGGTGGGGCTGACCCGTGGGCAGTCGGCCCCACGAAGGACCCTGGAGTCGGGTCCTGAGTCCCCGTGGGGCCCGTCCCACCCCAGGTTGGCCGCTGCCTTCTGCTGGCTGCAGAGCTTCACCTGCTGGGAACTCAGGAGCCGGGCGGGGAGACATCCAGCCCCACTGGTCTCCAGTGATGATACAACCCAAGCCCTTGCCCGTGCCCTGCCCGCCCTGGCACTGTGGCCCTGGCTCCTCACCCACTGAGTCCCTGCTTCTCCTTCAGAAAGAAAAAAAATACACCCCGTGTTTGTGTATTTAAAAGCAGGCAAGTTGTGTGCTTATTTTATTCCTCAATCCTACCTGCTTGGATTCCACCGCCTTTCCTGAGAGACCCTGGTCCCTCCCACTCCGGTTCCTCTTTGCAATGTTGCCATTTTGGTTTAACGGCTTCGGTACAACGCTCACCGGTCGCGACACCTCGCCCGCAGCCGGCACTCACAGTCCGCACGACAGTCTGTGCTGTGCATTGACGACGGGTCCGTTTTGCTCTTGTGTGACGAGGAAAGCTTGAAAGCACTGAGAGCTTGTTTTACTTTGCAGGCGGCTTTACTTGTCATGTAAAACAGAACAGGTGACATAGACATATATGTTTCCGTTACATCATTTTTAAATGTTCACAATTTTATTTTGATAAATGAAAAATTAGAAAAGTCCAATCACGGCTATCGGCTACAGTCACTGTGTCCATTCATCTGTGGCTGTCAGCTGTGCTCGACGCTGGGCTGTGCGCGTCCATCTGTGGCTGTTGACTACAGTCAATGCTGGGCTGTGTGCGTTCATCTGTGGCTGTTGACTACAGTCGACACTGGGCTGTGCGCGTCCATCTGTGGCTGTTGACTACAGTCAATGCTGGGCTGTGTGCGTTCATCTGTAGCTGTTGACTACAGTCAACACTGGGCTGTGCGCGTCCATCTGTGGCTGTTGACTACAGTCAATGCTGGGCTGTGCGCGTCCATCTGTGGCTGTTGACTACAGTCGATGCCAGGCTATGCACGTCCATCTGTGGCTGTTGACTACAGTCGATGCTGGGCTGTGTGTGTTCATCTGTGGCTGTCGACTGTAGTCGACGCTGGTACTGAAGTGGTTAAAGAGGGAGAGAGGGAAGAAGCCCAGACCCCATCTTCTGCCGGGACACCCACGTATTTCTCGCTGATTGGCTCTCTCTCCTTCCTGCCCACAGCTGAGCACACGGACCCCGAGCCTCGGGGACACGCCATCCACGTACTGCGAGGCCAAGCGGGGAGCGCACACCTACCAGGCTGTGAAACAGCAGCTGTTCAAGGCTTTCCAGAAGGCCGGCCTGGGCACCTGGGTGAGGAAGCCGCCCGAGCAGGACCAGTTCCTACTGACGCTCTGAGTCTCGGACCCCTCGGCCGCTCGACCAGAGCTAGGTGCCCGGAGGGGACGAGGCCATGTGTGTGGAGCAACGTGGCGTGTCCGTCGGTTCTCTGTATCTGTGTGCCCTGGTGTTCCCGACACACACGCGTGCTCCGTGTTTGGACAGGCAAGGAGGCTGGAATTCAGGGCGTGCCGCTTCCCCCGGATGGCTGGTGCCCAGGGTCCCCACGCGTCACGCCGGAGCCACCAGCGCTGCCCGGCGAGGTCCGTCTCCCCAGGGAGGGGGGTTCTCTGTCCGGGCGGGGGGAGGGGCTGAGTCGTCACCAGTTAGGGGTCGGCCTCAGGCACCGTGTCACACGCCTCCCTGGCGGCGCGAGTGGCGCGAGTGGGTCCCACCGGCACACACGTCACGGGGACACTTGAAGACAAGCCACAGTGAAGAGAAAAGCCATGGGCTCCCTCCCTCCCCAAGAAATCAGTGAGAAAGCCCCCGTTATTTTCACTGTTCGTTTAGGTTTTTTCACTCCACCTCCTTTCAAAGAACCCATTTACCATGCATGATATTAAAGAACACCCAAAATAGAACCAGAGAAACAGAAACCTTCCCCCGAGGCGAAGAAACGGCCGCCGGTGAGCTCAGATCAGTGACCTGAGGAAACCTGACCTCTGAACTTACTGCTCACGGAGCGTCCAAAACTGGCGCAAACCGACGCTGCCGTCTCGGCTCCCGGCCTCTCTGCAGGCAGGCGGGCTCAACACCAATGCGTGAGCCGTACACGGGTCAGCTACCACCCTGCAGCCCCCCCCCCCACCAGGTAAATAAGGAAACCAAGTCCTTGACCAGATTCTGACTTTTTTAAACTAAATTTTTATTAGAAAGCAAGCACGCACCAAAAAAAATCAAAGCAAGCCTTCACTTTTGGCTTGAGCAGCTACCGGCAGGCTTGCTGTTCCTTTAGGTTCTCCAATCACCAGATTGCACACAGAAAAGGAAAAATTTGCTCGATTGAAGCAGCTGCCCAAATTCGGGAGGGGGGGACTCTATCCCCTGGGGAGCCAGAGTCAGACCCAGCTGGAGGCATGACCGCGGGGCTCCAGCCCACAGTGTCATGTCACTCCATAGTAGAGGTACCAGATTCACGCAGGGCCGAGGCCCTTGTCTAACACAGCTTGGGTCAACCCACATACCTTGAATTGCTTTAATTTCACCACTGGGAACTCATGTCTCACAGTGCTCACGCTAGTTAGCAGGTCTCTAATTTCTCCAATTAAAAAAAAATCAATATCCAAGATCCATTACGCTAAACAGCAGGGCGAGGTAGTCTGGCCACCTCTGCCGTGTGGGCTTCCAGGTTAGAATTCCGGCTGCCACCTGCCAAGAGACGCAAGGACGGCTTCACGCTGTGGCCATTCACGAGCTACAAACTACAGACGCCTCAACCGTAAGACAAAAACGAAACAAGTCGAGGCGCAGCTATCTGTTGCAAGATCATAAAAACGTAGAGATATTAGTGAGGAGATAGAAACCTTTCCTGGGATTTAATACAACACGAGGCCACATTTGTCCCTCGAGTGAGTTCTTCCAGGTGCAGGGGCCCTCAAACTTTTTAAACAGGGGGCCATGTTTATGTAAGATCACTTAAATGTCTATAAATAAAAAATATTAATAATAATAAAAAGATAAACAAGGGGCCAGTTCACTGTCCCTCAGACCGTTAGAGGGCCGGATTATAGTTTAAAAAACAACTATGAACACATTCCTATGCACACTGCACACATCTTATTTTGAAGCAAAAAAACAAACGGGCAAAAAAACACCCACATGTGGCCCGCGGGCCGTAGTTTGAGGATGGCTGTAATCTAGAGAAAAGGAAGTGGGCGCCGGGTGGGCGACTTCTTCGAGACCAAGTTTCAAAAGATAACGAAAATGCTTGTGTGAATGAACAAATTCATCTTCGTCTTTCAAAAAGAAAAAGAAAATGAGGGAACGAAATCTTAATTCCGTGCAAAAGCTAAGCTCGAACGGCCAGTGTATAGCCATTTCGAGTGTCTTGACATCACCGGCATGAAGCTCGGAGAACCGGAAAGAGGTGAGGGCTGGTTTGCAACCCCGACTCTCTCCGTCGAGGTACTGGGAGCTTCTCTGAGCGCGTTGGAGACACAACCGACCCCTGGCTGCGTCCGTGGCCTGAGCCTCACGTTACTAACACGGGGAGATGCCGGCGGGAGGAGTGCACGTGTGCTTTAGACCGCCGTGCCCAAATGACGCTGTTTCTGCAGTGAGGAGACTCTGGGGGTCCTGGCCATCGCAGGAAAGACACAGGACCTGACTCCAGCCCCTGGGAGGGCGCTCACCTCCCCCGTCGCGATAATCCTGCAATGCCTGAGTCACACGGCGTGGTCACGATTCACCTTGTCTAAGGCACCGGCTCTCCAGAAACAGCTCGCATTTTGCAAAAATATAAACATCTACTTTGGGGAAAGCCACACATGAACTCCACGCCACCTGTCAGCCTCAGTATGTGCATTAGTTTATGAAATCATCAGGAGACCCCTCAGAAGGGGAGATTGCAGACCTTCTGCTGCAGAGAAGGTTATAGCAAGGGGAGAGTTTTCAGTGCACACTGTGGCAGCCCTGAAGCTTCTGGATTCTGCGCCCGCCTCTCTGTTCAGAGGGACGTCCTAGCCCTGCTCCTGGGCCAGGTCTGCCCGCACGTTCAACGTCCGAATTAGAGACTTTCGAGAAGCGCACAGAGACCTCACCAAGTGAGGTTTCTCTAAGGAGAGCATTTGGTATACAAATAGACAAGGTGTAACTTTTAGTTAACCTGGAAAAAAATGACAGCAAAACAAAAGTCAGATAGAACATAGTCAGGGAATATGCAGGGATCTCAGTCACCCCATTTCCTTGTCCTTCTGAATTTGCCTCCAAATGGCCACCTCTGTGTCTCCCTGTGCTTCATGCTGCCTGGTGGCCAAAGTCCTTTGTCCTCACATTTTCTGTGTTCTGTTTCCATGACTACTTAGCCCTACTGTGAAAGTCCAAATAGAACCAACCTCATCCTTGTTTGCCTCCAAAACACGCATTGCTTTACTACCGGGGCGGGGGTGGCAATGTAAGGTTTCCTGCCTGGCTCTTAGTCAAAAAGTCAGCGTCTGGTTCTGCAGAGCCTTGCCACAGGACCCAGGGAAAGGCCATCCGGCAAAACAGGCTCTGCATCTGTCTCCAGAACAAGATTCCACAGCAATGCGCAACAATGTCAAGTTATTGAGTTTGGGATTTCTTGGGGTTTTGTTTTTGGCAAGGAAAGAGCTTGCAGGTCTGTAACTATCATTTCCTTTTCACTCTCGTGACTCTCTTTAGATCTGTATATACCCTTCTAGCCACGACTCATTCTGCCAGGAGGCTCGTTGCTCCTCAGAAGTGTCGAGCTCAGTTACTTTTCAGACAGATGCATAGCTCATATTTTTTCCACATAGCTTTCTGTTCACAGGAACCTGTTCTTATGAATAAAACTAAATGCTTATTTATTTATTTATTTATTTATTTATTTATTTATTTATTTATTGGTATAGTGTTTACCACGCCTGGAGAGCCATACACAGTAAATACATAGTATATCGATGCCCAGAATAGAATAGTTAGAGTATTTTGATGAAATCCTATTTTTAGATTATAAATTTCAAGAATGTGTCTATAGTATCTTGTTTTAAAAAAAAATTTAAAAGATATTTGAAACTTAGACATTTTTAATTTAGGGAAACTTATATACCCATTTTTTTAAGAAGCCATTCTGATAAAATAATCGAATTGGTCCAAAATACAATAAAATCACTTTCAAAGAGAGACCAAAGGGAAGTTAGAAGAAGCCTTTCTTTCTATGTACTACCACATGATCACTATGGCCATGTCTTTGGGCAGAAGTGTCACTCAACACTCAGCAAAACACACTGCCCGTTTCCTGGGTCCCCGGCCCCTCCCTGACAGAGTTTGCAGAGTCTGTCACTCAGCCCAGGATCAGGTGTGCAGAGTCCTGCACGGCCCAAAGGCTGTACCAGCTTTGAGTTTTTGCAGAGTTCAAGATTGTAAGTGGAAACTTAGAAGCTCCGCATTGCGGGAAAGGCTGTAGCTCGGACAGCTCTCAGCTGGGACAAACTGCCCACTGAGGTCTCGCTGGTATTTCCTGGGTCCCAGAGGCAGAGTTTCGGAGGTGGAGGGAGTGGGCCAGCCGTAGGACCACACAGGGGTGCAGGGAAGGGGGCTTCTGCACTGTCCGCGGTCCTGACCCCCTCCTGGATGGGGTCCCTGCGCTGTCCATGGTCCTGACTCCACGGGGGGGGGTGCTGCGCTGTCCATGGTCCTGACCCCCTCCTGTATGGGGCCCTGCGCTGTCCGTGGTCCTGATGCCCCGGGGGGTTTAGTGTGCTGCGCTGTCCGTGGTCCTGACCCCCTCCAAGATGGAGTCTGCACTGTCCGTGGTCCTGACTCCAACCGGGATGGGGGAGGCTGTGCTGTCCATGGTCCTGACCCCCTCCTAGATGGAATCTGTGCTGTCCGTGGTCCTGACTCCAATGGGCGGAGGGGGGGGTCTGCACTGTCGGTGGTCCTGACCCACTACTGGGTGGGGCCCTGTGCTGTCTGTGGTCCTGACCCCCCCAGGCCCCCTCCTGGATGGGGTCTTTGTGCTGTCCGTGGTCCTGACCACCTCTTGGATGAGGTCTGCTTTGTCTGTGGTCCTGCCCTCCCATGGGGTCTGCACTGTCCGTGGTCCTGACCTGCTGCTGGATTGGGGGGGCTGTGCTGTCCATGGTTCTGGCTCATCCTTGCAGCTGCAGTTCGGCTGTTCCTGGGAAGTCGGGGATGTTGGTTGTTCCTGTCAAGCTTCTCCCACAAATTCTGAATCACATAAAGTAGAGGGAGGCTGCGGGCACGTGAGGAGACAGAAACAAAAGTACAACAGGTGCTGGCGCTCGGACGATGCCTGTGGAAGTTGGAGGGAGTTTTGCTCCCACCTGTTTCTGGGAAACCCGCCACTCTGCTCACTCCCAGAACAACCCCACTTCTTGGTTCCATTTCTCTTCCTTTTCTCTCCCTCCCCTTCATTCTGCCTAACTCATCGTTTTAAAAATCAAAGCTGGAAGGATGATGCCTCACCTAAAAAGAAACATAAGTTCCCGGGGGGGATTCCAGTGCCTCTTGTCTCACAGGCCCTCGACTTCTGCCTCTCTGCAGGACACGCACTTGTTAAAAAACAAAAAAAACTTTCCCAGCAGTGCCCAGTTAATTTTCAGCATTTTTTAAGCAAAATGAACTTGATACATAGTAATTCTTAATTGAAGGTATGTACATAAAAAGCATGACTGAATGGCAATATTGTACCAATGGATGTACATTTGTAATATTTGTAAAAAAAAAAAATTCTAAAACCTGAACATATGAATTTGCATATGTTACTTTGCCCTAAGTTCTGTAAATTGCACCCCAGTGATATCTGATAAGTGAATGTTTCTGTTAAGTGAATAAAAACAACAAGTAAAATTGTTCTTCCCTGGACCGGGTCTTTTTCATCGGGTAGAGTTCTAGGGTCTCTGGCATGTGCGAGGGGTGGGTTTGGCTGGAGTCTACAGCATGACCACCTGCCTCCAAGAAGTGGCGTATTCAGTTCTAAAACCTTTTCCTTTTTATACTTAGTGATGCCAATTGGTGGGTTCTGCCTGCGAGACAGTCGCTAGCCCAGATGTTACCCTGCAGCCTCAGTGTAAACAAGCTGGCTACAATGTCACAGGCTGGAAAAGAAAAGACTCACCTTCAAGCCTCCAATCAGCTTCTCATTAATGTGCAGAATGAAATTAATCACTTCATGCCTGACACCGTCAGGGGCGGGAAACAAGCCCTATCCCGTTATTCTAAGGGATCCCTGAAGGGAATCCCACGGAGTCAGAACATAGCAACGCTTTGAACAAAGCGTGATAAATATTTAATAGGTTCTGGCTCTTCTACACAAATTTGCCACAACAGAGGAAGCACGTGTGTGGCTGATACGTTCCTGTAGAACACTAAGCCCGAAGGGGTTGGGGCATGAGAGATCCCTAAAAAGCACCGGCCGGCTGTTCGAAGCCTCGGCTCTGAGACCGAACATTCCAGAGCTCACTCGGGCATTTTCCCTACAACACTTTGCCCCTTTCCGGGGATGTAAGTTTGGACACCACATGTCCGGAAAGGCACGTACATTTGCTAGCTCAAGGAACTTAGGTTTCTCACTTGTCAGCCTAGAAATTGTGCAAAATTACAGACACGCCGAACACAGGACTGTGCGCTGTGGCTCGAGGGATGAAGGATAAGATCTCTGGTCTGGAAGCTTCCTCCCACCCATCTCGGGTCTCACGTTGCACCACACACGCCTTCGGGCCAGGGTGGGGATCCCGCACGTGTTCTCAGTGTATCTCCGTGTTTCGAGTTAACTACAGTGATGCCCAACTCAAGCGAGAGCACGTGAGACCTCCCAACGGAGGGCGGGGTCCCTGAGCTCGCCCCAGGGAGGTTCCGGCACCTTCCGTCCATCCTGGGGTGGGGGGTGGGCAGCTCCTCTTGGTGACGTATCCGTGTTCTCATGAGCATCTCACTTCCTGAGTCTCGTGGGAAGTTCCCCCAGCAGAGAGGACGGTCGGGGTCAGGACCACTAAACAGGAATAACCCCAGGGGTGTAGATGAGGTTCAGGACGAACCCCAAATGCGTCACGACTGTGACATGTCCCCCACACCACCAGGTTTGAGCCACCACGCTCTTGGAATCCGAATACCCCACGGCAGCGGGGGATTGTTTATTGGCAAAAGGAGAGAGAGGTTCCCGGACTGACCTTTCACAACCTCCATAAGCGACTCTCCGGGCTTGGCACCCAAGGCTTTCTGTCACCCATGGAGGACCCTCTGTGAGAAAACAGCCAGCACTCTCGGAAGTGAGGGGTCTGGTTCCCAGTGACCCCTTAAACCCCAGTGACTCCACATACCCCCTCCCTCCAGATCATTCCTCAAGGCAGGTGAGTCCTGGCCCGCCCTCGCCTGGGAAACCCTCGTTTCCTGCGGCATTTTCCGCCCTTGTTGAGAATTCCTTTCAGGAGCATGAAACATGCAGTTTGTGAAATACTGTCCTAGTGAAAGGTCTCGGCTAAGTGCATGTTCCCCAGGAAAGGAACGGGAGTCCGCTCCGATTCTTAAGAAGTGGCAGGTGTGCAGTGGGTGGTGAAGGACAAACTCACCACTGGAGCCCGGTGATGGATCACCCCTCCGTCCTCCCTGAGGCCACTAAATCAGGCGCCTTTAGTGGGTTGAGCTCAGGGACAGAGAGTTTCCGAAGGCCACTGCCTTAAAGGGCCAGCTCTCTTCTTTTTCTTTTTTAAGTGTTGTTTTGTTTTGAGACAAAGTCTTGCTCTGTTGCCTGGGCTAGAGTGCCGTGGCGTCAGCCTAGCTCACAGCAACCTCAAACTCCTGGGCTCAAGCGATCCTCCTGCCTCAGCCTCCCGAGTAGCTGGGACTACAGGCATGTGCCACCATGCCCGGCTAATTTTTTCTATATATTGTTAGTTGTCCAGCTCATTTCCTTCTATTTATAGTAGAGATGGGGTCTCCCTCTTGCTCAGGCTGGTCTCAAACTCCTGAGCTCAAATGATCCTCCCGCCTCGGCCTCCCAGAGAGCTAGGATTACAGGTGTGAGCCACTGACCCAGCCTCTATAGTTTCTTTTTTAAGTGTTTTAATCGGCAAAGATGAGGCACAAATGGCCCAAGGATGGTAACCATGAACACAGACATTGACCTGCCCAAAGCAGGGCACCGCCCTCCCGGAGCCTTCCAGAACTACACACTGATTGACCAAACCTGCAACCAGGCTCCCTGGGAACTTCTGTATTTAGGGGTCTCCTTATTGCTCCGGGCTCAGGTTTGCCCGGGAGAATTTCCCGGTATCTCCCACTCGCCTTGGGAAACAGCCTCGACGGACTCTCCAAAGACAGACGCGACGGCCTGTGAGACCCGGGCGGTGGACACTCGGTGCCGTGTGGAACCAGAAAGCGTTGTCACGTCATGGACAAACGCCGTGCCCTTGGGCAGACTGCATCACTCTTTCTTTCAGGGACTTCAGATACAAACTGGGGCCATGAGTACCCGGCAGGGCGAGGTGAGGATCGGGTCAGATGAAGTGAAACCCCGGGAAGATGCTGTGCATATGAATATCAGCTGCTTTTCTCCAGGGACGCCGGGCACGTGGGCAGGCGTTTCTCAGGGCAGCGGCACTCAGAGCCTCCACGACTTTGGGGGTGAGGGCAGGACAGCCTCCCCAGCGCTACAGAGAGCTGGGGAGTGGGAGACGGAATTGCACCCTCAGGGGGACATGAATTGTCACAGGGAAAGGAGGAGGGGGAGGAGGTGACGTCATGTTTATAGAGCCGGGAGGAAAGGAGGAAGGAAGGGAAGGAGGGAAGGAAGGGGAGAAAGGAAGGGAAGGAAGGGAAGGAGGGAAAGGAGGGAAGGAGGAAAGGAAGGGAAGGAAGGGAAGGAAAGGGAAGGAAGGGAAGGAGGAAGGAAGAGAAGGAAGGGAAGGAAAGGGAAGGAAGAGAAGGAGGAAGGAAGAGAAGGGAAGGAGGGAAGGAAGGGAGGGAAGGGAAGGGTGGGAAAGGAGGGAAGGGTGGGAAGGTCTCCTAGAAGCACCAGCACCCAATCGCTCCCCAACTGGGCTTGGGCTTATTCACCTCACCGCCTCTCAGGTATCTACGTAGAACACAGGCCCAGTTCTACAATGTCCGAATGTCAGAAGCCACAGGTGACCGTGGTGCTAACCAGAGTGGAGGGACATCTCTACAAATGCAAATCCTCCCTTTCCTCTGCCGCAGAGAACGCTCACGGAATTGTCTGTCCTACCTCAAAGCCACTGCGAGCTTCTGCTTATTTCCTGTTACTTTTTTTTTTTTTTTCTGCAACAAGCCAACCGCCTGAAATGACAAATTGATTTTCAGCCAGGCAGCTCCGGTAGCCGGCTGATCCCCGAGACGCCCCGCTCTCTGAACGCCAGGCTCTCGGCTTTAAGGACTCCGGCCCCGCGGTTTGAAAGGGTTCTCTGCCGTCAGCTATCTGCCCAGAGTTAATTGTTCTGGAAGCGAGGGGCCGGGGCAGACCTGGCTTCTGGAAAGGTGACGTTGGGTGCAGAAAGGGACGGCACAGGGACAGCGTAGGCTCCTGTCCAGCTGCCGCCCGGCAGCTGCGGTGGCCGGGTGCTGATGTCACTGCCCGTCTGAGCTGGGTCCTCCCAGAAGCAGCCCCTGAGCGGTATGGGGGGGCTCCGTAGTTGGGGTTCAGTGTGGCTGGGGACACCCCAGAGTCCCATGACTAGGGCTCTCACAGTGCTGCCCATGGGCCACACACCTGCTGTGACCTTCAGTGCTCACTTGTCCCCCTGCCACGAATGAGGCAGAGGCTGGGGGGGCTGGGCACGTTCCCCTCCCCCCTCCCCAAACCGGACCCCGTGGTGCTCCGGAAGCAAAGCCCACGCGACTGAGGACCCCGGACGGGGCCTCCAGGGTCTCGGCCCTGCACCAGCCTCCCGCCCCCTCGGCCTCCCGCTCCGGCTCCGGCAGCTCTGTCCCACGAGAGCTGTCCCTCTGCATCTGCCTGTCGTTGCTGCACTTTGGGGGCAGCAGTTTGCCCTGTGACCTCCATTTTCCAATAAATTTAAGAAAAATCACTGACTACATTTTTTTCACCTTTTTTTTTGCTGTGAGAGAGACAGAGACAACTTCCAAAGTTCTTTACACGTCGGCACAGAGACTGGAAGTTTCCAGTACAACCACTCTGAAACACTGTATGGCAGGTTCTTTTTTTTTTTTTTTTTTTTTTTTGAGGCAGAGTCTCACTCTGTTGCCCAGGCTAGAGTGAGTGCCGTGGCGTCAGCCTAGCTCACAGCAACCTCAAACTCCTAGGCTCAAGCGATTCTCCTGCCTCAGCCTCCGAGTAGCTGGGACTACAGGCATGCGCCACCATGCCCGGCTAATTTTTTCTATGTATATATTAGTTGGCCAACTAATTTCTTTCTATTTATAGTAGAGACGGGGTCTCGCTCTTGCTCAGGCTGGTTTCGAACTCCTGACCTTGAGCAATCCGCCCACCTTGGACTCCCAGAGTGCTAAGATTACAGGCGTGAGCCACCGCGCCTGGCCAGGTTCTTTAAAGTTAAAAATACAGGCCAGGTGCAATGGCTCATGCCTGTAATCCCAGCACTTTGGGAGGCCGAGGTAGGAGGATCGTTTGAGGCCAGGAGTTTGAGACCACCCTGGGCAACATAGCAAGACCCCGTTCTCTACAAAATATTTACAAATCTGCCAGGCATAGTGGCACACACCTGTAGTCCCAGTTACTTGGGAGGCTGGGGCAGGAGGATTGCTGGAGCCCAGGAGTTCGAGGCTGCTGTGAGCTATGATGACACCACGGCACTCTTGCCAGGGTGACAGAGCAAGACCCTGTCTTGAAATAGAAAAAAAAAAACACAGTATACCAACCATACGGTTCAGCAATTCCACTCCTAGGAATTGACCCAGGAGAAACCAAAGTATATGCCAATGTTAGACTTAAACACAAATGTTCACACCAGCTTTATTTGAAATAGCTGAAAAGTGGAGGCAATCCCAGTGTCCATCAACGGGTAATGGATAAACCCTACTCAACAATAAAAAGGAATACACTGATGTAGGCAATTACATTAATTAATATCAAAATAATTTCTCTGGGTGAAAGCCAAAAATAAGAGCATACTGTATAGTTGCATTAATATAAAATTCTAGAAAATGCAAATTATCCTTTAGTGACAGAAAATAGACCAGTGTCTCCCCAAGGATGGGGTGGGCTGAGGGGGTGTTCAGGGGAATATGAAGGCCAAGAGTGAACTCTTTCGGGTGGTCATGCACTGTCTTCATTGTGGTGATGATTTCACGGGTAGATATGTTAATATATGTCAAAGCTCACCAAATTTCACACTGTAAATATGTTCTGTGTGTTGTATATCCATCACACCACAAGTTGTTTAAACACAGAGAAGAAATAAAAATTAGCTCCGCCTAACAGGGATTGGTTGGAGAATATATACAATTGATTTTATTCCTGAAAAAGAAAAAACAAATTTTACCAGCAGAACATTTTTACATTATTTGTTGAGAGTCACTTCCGGAGCTAGAAGACATTCACATTGTAGAAAACGATTACAAGTTTAGCAAATATTCCAGACCTTATCCACTATGCAAATAAATGCTGTTTTCCCAAAACACAGACTATGGGAATAAATTCTTATTCCAATATGTGGCCATTGCTCAGCACAACTTTTGGACTCTCTCCTGGATGTGAGATTATCTTCAGGCCCGGTTTATGGGCCACATAAGAAAACTACCTTTATTGTTTTACGATCACACCTGGTAAATGAAATTCTGATTACATTTCCTGTTTCAAAGCTAGGACTTCCAAAATGCATTTGGAAACAGCCCAACTCCGACGCAGTGTAACACAATGCCTTTTTTTTTACAATTTCCTTAGTGACCGTTTCGTCAAGAACGCTATCTCGGAACAAAACTGGCTTCGTGATCCACACTGCGAAATGTACGCACTGAATGAACACCAGACAGCTTAGAACAATAAAACTGTATGTTTGTACGTGGAAAAAGAACTCATTTCTGGAGTGAATAAAATACAGTTGTGCGATGATAAGTTTGAAACGGATGCCGGTTGCTGTTAAGAAACATTGGGGTACATCCCCCCACTTTCTCAGCATTCACTTTATCCATGTCTGGAATAGCACACGCTTCTTTTTCCTTAGAATTGTTACATTACTCTTTTAATGATGTGATAATATAGGATACGTTAAAGGAATATTATCGACATTCAAATTATGAAGTATGAATATTAAAACGCAGACACTTGTGTTCCCAAAGTGGAAGATGCACTTGGCGAAGATAACAACGTCTCTGAACTGTGAGTGACATTTCCTAACATACTGTGGATCTCTTTTAAAGGGGGAAATCCTTTAAAAGTATTTTTGTTTTGTTTTGTTTTTTGTTTTTGTTTCTTTGAGACAGAGTCTCCCTCTGTCTAGAGTGAGTGCCGTGGCATCAGCCTAACTCACAGCAACCTCAAACTCCTGGGCTCAAGTGATCCTCCTGCCTCAGCCTCCCAAGTAGTTGGGACTACAGGCATGCGCCACCCTGCCCGGCTAATATTTTTCTATATATTTTTTTATTTGGCCAATTAATTTCTTTCTATTTTTTAGTAGAGACGGGGTCTCGCTCTTGCTCAGGCTGGTCTTGAACTCCTGACCTTAAGCGATCCTCCCGCCTTGGCCTCCCAGAGTGCTGGGATTGCAGGCGTGAGCCACCGCGCCCGGCCCCTTACCATGTATTTTAGGTTGTCAGTGCTTGAAACACCTTCTAAGTACCCTAGAAAAAGCCTGCAGAGAGCTGTGCGTTTTTCATGGCTGTCTTCTGAATCGCAGACTAAAGAGCCCTTCCTGCCAGCAAGAACTAGCTGTTCTAACCTAAAGCAGACCAGAAATCCATCTTTCTCCATCCACTGCCACCGACTGGCCTGGGCAGCGAGCTCCTCCCACCAGGACGATGGTGCAGTCTCCAGCGGGTGTCCACGGGGAGCCATACGCGGGGAAGGGAACCCTCCCTCTTCCTGGGGCCTCTGGAGAGAAAGCACCTGCTACTGCCCAGACCAGCCGGGCGCGCACACAGCTGCACTCTGCACAGCGGCAGCGCCGTGAGCTTCCCCACGCGCCTGTGTGCGCGGCACCCCTGCCTGGACCTGCCCCTGCCGCTTCTGGACACCTCTGCCGACCGTCACCCCTCACACGTCCCAGAGTCCCTACCTCAGTCCACAAACCCTACGGGACCCCCAGGAAACGGGCCCCAGGTGTGGTCCACACAGCTCTTGCAGCTCCGAAGACCCAATATGCGTTCTTTTTTTTTTTTTTTTTTTTTTTGAGACACAGTCTCGCTTTGTCGCCCAGGCTAGAGTGAGTGCCGTGGCGTCAGCCTAACTCACAGCAACCTCAAACTCCTGGGCTCAAGAGATCCTTCTGCCTCAGCCTCCCGAGTAGCTGGGACTACAGGCATGCGCCACCATGCCCGGCTAATTTTTTCTATTTATATTAGTTGGCCAATTAATTTCTTTCTATTTATAGTAGAGACGGGGTCTCGCTCTTGCTCAGGCTGGTTTAGAGCTCTTGACCTTGAGCAATCTGCCCGCCTCGGTCTACCAGAGTGCTAGGATTACAGGCGTGAGCCACCGCACCCAGCCAAAGACCCAACATGTTTTCATTTTGACCAAAAGCTGCTTAACAAAAGACATTTTAATAAAATTAATTTTATGTTACACAAGACTTTTAACTGATTTCATTTTTCAGCTTCCTCCCACTGTAATATAAGCTACATGTTATATATTGCATATAACAATTGAGGTGTTCCCAGTTTTGGAATAAATTTATGAAATTCTAATCAGGGGGAAATCTGTGGACAGTAAGGAAGACAGACACAGCATCCTGATGAAATCACAGCAATGCCAGCCTTTTCCTCTTGGTTCTTTTTTTTTTTTTGAGACAAGAGTCTCACTCTGTCACCCGGGCTAGAGTGAGTGCCGTGGCGTCAGCCTCGCTCACAGCAACCTCAAACTCCTGGGCTCAAGCGATCCTCCTGCCTCGGCCTCCCGAGCAGCTGGGACCACAGGGCTGCTCTCCAACTCTTGAGCTCAAACGATCCGCCCGCCTCAGCACTCCAGAGTGCTAGGAATTCAGGCTCCTCTTGGTTCTTTACGCTATAATATAACGCAAGCTTTTAAATTAACTGCAGATGTCATTATGAGATTCAGAAAATAATCACATGCTGTTTGAGGGGCAAGGAAGAAAGTTAAGCGATCGGTGGGGAGGGTGCCACCCGCAGGACTCTACCACCCCCCCAGGTTCCTGGGATCAGAACGCGACCACGCCCAGTCACTGCCGTCTCAGTGCGTCTCCCGCAGAAAACGCCGCCTGCTTTCCACAGCCGCAATTTTTTGTCACCTTCAGACACGTTTACTGCGACAGGAGCAACACGAGTGTTGCGGTGCTGTGAGGGACTGGGCCGGCTGCTCACACCACGTCACGTCCAGCTGTCGAGACCTTCAGAACCCCCGGGGGTGCGGGACGAAGCAGCACACTCGTGCCCCGCTTAACGTCGGCGGACGGGAATCACCAACGACGGATTCCTAAGTCCAAAGTCAGAGTCGTGCAAATGGGCGATATGATATTTGCTCGGTTTCTGGGTCCTTGTGTGATGTGTGTATAGCCACTGACAAGGTTTCGCCAAAGCACAACGAAGAAAAGTAAAAATAACAAAATGATACAGACGAGAGGCTCCCGGTAACGTGGAACTTTTTATAATAGTAATCACAAAACATGGATGTTTTAATGAATCTCATATTGCAATGAAGACAATGGACACTTAAGAACAACAACATCAATACAATAAAAACAGCTGATTCCAGACAACACATACAAATGCATATTTTCCTCCAAAGAAACTTGTTTTTCACAGATTTAAGTAACAAATGATTTACATAGGATTCTTCAGATTCCAAAATATGTACAGAGTTCTTGACTCTTACCAACACTGATGAGAAAAAGTGGCTGAGACAACACGCCCCTTAGGGAATTCTGCGTGGACACACATTTTCCAGTAACCACGTATTTTCCTTCCATTATTAACTGAAATTCTGGACACGTCGGCACACAGGACAACACTATTCCCACGTCCAAACACTACCTCAAATGAGATCATGTGTGGCCGGCATGACGTCCAGCCACACACACACACACACGCACGCACACGCACCGCCCCAGTCTTCCCTGTGGCTCCTGAGTGACGCCCACGGCCACGGCTGCACGGGAGGGGAGCATGCGTGGGGACGACACGTGGTTGGCGTCAGGGGACATAGCTCCTGAGAGCTCCGCTCGCGCCCCGGAGGGCCGTGCCCCGGGGGAGGGGAGCGAGGAGCCTGCTGCTCTCTGGGTGGGGGCTGGTCCCTCCGGCTGGCGGGGAGGTGAGCGGTTAGCGGCAGCGAAGGTCACTAGTCTGCCTGGCACTCGGTGGCCATGACAAATGTGTATTTTTAAAAGCTTCAAAGCTTTTCACTCTGGTGGAGATCTGGTTCTTAAGTCTGACTTAGCTAACCACGCACCTTTCCCACTGTTCCCGACCTCCGTCCTAAGACACCCGGACTTCCCGAGTCAGCGCCAGGCGCCCGGCAGGCGGCCTGCGCGGCTCAGTCCTGGCTCCAGGGAAGCCCAGGCACGGCGACACCCGCACGGCACGGCGCCGCCCCACAAGCAGGACGCACTCGGGACGCCCAGAGCGACCAGCTCGACCCCGGCTCTCAAAACCAGAGGGGTCAGGTGAGAAGGCCAAAGCTCAAAAACACAGCAAATGTCTGAGCTTTAAAACCGAGGTGACTCTGAAGTACGTGTGGTCTGTCCCCAGTTAGCAATGTTGGATCCGGGTCACGTCACTGTCACGTGTTCCAGGGCCCGCCCTCCCCTCCGGGATCTTGGGGACACGCGGATCCGAGGCCGAGACCAGCTCCCCCGGGGCGCGAGCAGTGAGGAGCTTCCCGCTCTGGGAGAGCCCCGCCAGGCACAGCCTGAGCGCCCTGCGCCCTGAGGCACCACGCCGCGTGGCCTGCGGGTACCAGCCGGGCCCCTCGTGTCACCACAGAACGGGGGAAACACAAAGAACCAGGACGGTGTCACCGTGACAGAGTTAGAGGTCACCTTCCCGCCTCTCCCAGGGACCAGCCTCCAGGTGGGCACACACAGGGGCAGAACGGAGATGCCTCCTCACCAAACTGCAACTAGAGAAACGCAAACTCACGGACATCAGGTGAACAGCGACTGCTCAGGAGGCAAGAGCCATGGCCGTGCTCATGCGGCAGCAGGGTCAGCGCGGGAGGGACCCTGGCTACTGGAGCCAGACGCGCCCTGTCACGCGCCGGCTGCCCCGGCTGTCACCTCGGGAGCCTAACGGAAGACCCGTCCCCTTAGGACACACCTGGCGTGACTGTCCTTCTCGCCTGCCGGACCGAAGCCGGGATTCCGGCTACAGCTCACGGCGCGCTCACCAGGCACTGAGACGCGGGGCTGCCCAGGGACCCTCTGAGGTAGTGTGGGGGCTCTGAGACCCCGCGGGCAGGGAGCCCGCTCAGACACGCAGACCCGAGGCGCAGAGAGAGAAAACCTCTGTGTCCAGGGGGAGGGCCTTCAAGTCACATTCAATGGACGAGTCGTTTGAAACTTCTGAAAACTGTTTATAACCACAGCTATAAACTAAAGTGCTTTAAATTTTGCTCAATGTCTGACATCAGTGATTGGAATCCTATCTTTAAATTTTCTAGTGAGAGACCCCAGCAGATTGAAATGATTTTCTGTAAAGAAAGGCAGAAAACTTTTCTTTTCAAAAGAAACTCCGAATGTGGAGAACTCGACATTCTGTGCTGCTTTTTTAACTTCTAAAATCCAGATTATTCCTACAGAACTGTAACAGAAATTAAGAGCTGAAGTTGAACCAACAGCGCACGCTAAAACTTCCGAGGTAAACGCGACGTTTTGGCTCATTCCTGCCGTCAGCCCCGGTACCAGGCAGACGTGCGTGATTATTCCAGGAAACGCAACAGACGGCTTGTGCCCCGAAACAAGTGCACAGGTTCACATTTAATTCCACGGACGCAACGCCCTGCTGGTCGCCTGTCAGCGCCGACCGCTCGAGAGCGTCTCACGGGCTACGTGGCGGGTGAGCTTCACCTGCACTGACCAGAGGATGCCAACACACACACACACACACACACACAGGACAGAAATAAACACACAGCACACGTTTCTCTGTACATGGCATGCAAGCCGGGCACGCTGTGGAGACACACAGACAGAGCTCCCTCCCCAGGGCCAGACTCTCACGGAATCGGCGGATGAACACGCAGAAAGTCTGCACCAGTCAAAGGTCCACGGCAAACGACCAGGCCAGGGGACGCCAGCCGGTGGCCTTATTTTTCCTGCAGCAAGGCGGGGATGTTGATGTTCCAGCCGATGGCCTGCCGGTCGAAGCCGCAGGTGAACAGGTTGCAGGTGGGGTGGTCCTCGCTCCAGGCCGAGCAGCACACCATCCTCCTGTGGCCCTGTCGACAGGCAAGCAGACCAGAGTCAGCGCATCGCTCCTGTAGGGTCAAGGTCTGTGAGACCTCAGCCAAGTTAGCAACTGCGGCCCCCAACGTGATCACATTAAGAGAAAGTAAAGTGGGGCGCAGGGCTGCATGGCCCGTCTCAGCCCGCTCCGCACACCTCACCCCTACCCACAGGGCTTGTCCACCAGAGCCGGAACACCAAGCAAGCGCAGCAACGGGCCCTCACAGTCCCTTCTTTAAGAAGATGAACCAGAGTCCAGTCAGACATAAAAAATAAGTAAATGACCAATCTGAAAATTTTAAATGAACAAATGAGGCTACAAGATGTTTGAGGATGAATTAAACGAAATTCACTCAAAGACCTCAAATCCCATCGTAACGAATGATCAGTTAAGGTAATAAAGGAGCTAAAAACACACATTTGGTGTCAAATAAAACGCAGGCAGATAAATGGCCTTTCAGATAGATTCCTGCCATCTTCAGGAATTTCAGTGAAATGTCGGAACGACGGAAACATCGCTGCAAAACATCTGACAAATCTTATAGTGTGAACATCAGTGCACACGCGTGTGGACGCCAGTGCACAGGATGGTGCCTGAGGCCTGGCACGCGTGCCCAAGCTACGCCTGAGGACGCCACAATTTCTAAATTAATACAAACTGGTAAACTGAGAAAAACTAAAAAAAAAAAAAAAAACAATAAAAAAAAATTACAAAAAAAACCCTAAAACTGTAAGTGAAAGAAGTTAGAACAATATAAACCACTGACCCCGTGACACTGAAAACATTTGTCTGGAGAAGTGTTACGAGTTCAAAATGAAGTCAGATGTTATGAATCTTAAAAACAGATCTATTTCACAAACCACTTTAAGGAGGGAATGCATCCAAGCACAGCGGAATTCTACAATTCCAACAAGGGTATTTGCAGAAAATTAAAAATAAAATTGTCTACATGGAATTAAGACCACAAAGAACTATTTGGAATTTCTTATTTTCTTAAGAGAAAATACTATGCAAGTACTAAAGTCATACACATTCTCATAAATCTGTGCTTCGAAACGCAAACTTCACAGGTGGCACGACTGCTCCACGCAGCATGCGTGGACCCCGTTCAACAGAGACCGTCCGTCCTGCTGTGCCCACGCGGCAGCTCAGAGGGTACATCAGCGACAGCAGCCGTCACATGTGAAAAACTCCCGGCACAAGCGATTTATGGCTTTGCCATAAATATGGACAGGAAGCTTTTTCAGCTACTCTAACTTCGTGAGTGATTTTTCTATGATGTGCGTTCAAAGAGGGAAAAGATCAAAGGTCAACTCTGAGCGCACTTGTGAGCTGCAGAAGACCTGCAGGGACGCCCTGGCCCGAGGACAGGCCGTGCCCAGAAAGTCTGTGCTCCTTAAGGAGGGCTCGCTGCTTCGGAGCAATCTCCATGTCACCACGCACCTCCCAGCTGCCCCAGTCTGCAGCTCTGGAGCACACGCCTGGCGCAGGGCTGCACACGTCTGATGCAGGGCTGCACACGCCTGGTACAAGGCTGCACACACCGAGAGCCCGTGTCAGCAGAGCAGAGCGCAGCAGCAGAGCGCAGAGACTGGCGGGCCAGGGATGGGTTCATTCAGAAACAGCAGAAGGAATTGGCTTATTTTCCACATGAGGATTGAGAAGGTGCTCAGACAAGACCAGGAGAAAACAGTGACTGTGTCGTGGGCTCCACGAGGCAGAAGCCTGAGAAACACTGCGTTTTCGCTGAGCACGCCACCTCCGCTACCCACCCTTGGACGCTGACGTCAAAGGACATCAGAGCGCGGGGATTTGTCCAAGGGCCGGCGCCAGGCGCCCCTCCCGAGAGTGGTTCTGCTGGCGGGAGCTGGTGCTGTCCAGACTCTGAACACATGTGGAGAAACGCCACCCGGCTCCCCCACCAGCCTCCACGGCCAGCAAAGAGCACCCTGACCGGCAGGGGCATGGCGTCACGGAACAGCTGCCTGTCGCGACGAGGCCCCACTCCCAAGGCCCCACCACACCGAGGCCAGCAAGGAGCACCCTGACCCGCAGGAGCGTGGCGTCACAGAACAGCTGCCTGTCTCGACGAGGCCCCACTCCCAAGGCCCCCACCACGCCGAGGCCAGCAAGGAGCACCCTGACCTGTAGGAGCGTGGCGTCACGGTACAGCTGCCTGTCTCGACGAGGCCCCACTCCCAAGGCCCCACCACACCGAGGCCAGCAAGGAGCACCCTGACCCGCAGGAGCGTGGCGTCACAGAACAGCTGCCTGTCTCGACGAGGCCCCACTCCCAAGGCCCCACCAGCCTCCACGACCAGCAAGGAGCACCCTGACCTGCAGGAGCGTGGCGTCACGGAACAGCTGCCTGTCGAGACGAGGCCCCACTCCCAAGGCCCCCACCACGCCGAGGCCAGCAAGGAGCACCCTGACCTGTAGGAGCGTGGCGTCACGGTACAGCTGCCTATCTCGACGAGGCCCCACTCCCAAGGCCCCACCACACTGAGGCCAGCAAGGAGCACCCTGACCGGCAGGAGCGTGGCGTCACAGAACAGCTGCCTGTCGCGACGAGGCCCCACTGCCAAGGCCCCACCACGCCGAGGCCGCTCCCGGCCGACCATGGCCACACGCCCCGCCTCACACACTCCCAGTCTGTGCAGATTCAGCGCACATATCTGAGACTGCGCTTCTCCATACGGCAGCCACTGGCGCAGGTGCCAAAGAGCTCGTCAAACACGGATGTTGCTTAATTCCAAACTCAAAGGCACTCAAAGTGTCAACTCAGGGCCGAACTCAAGTATGCACCTCTACTTCTTTAACCTTAAATTTTATAAACTCCAGGTGCAGATCGAGTATTCACAATGAAAGTTTAGCATCCAGAGACTTTTCAGTAAGAAAATAAGAATGTAAAATATCTCTGATATTTCATATTGATTACATGTTGAAATCATATTCTTTTGGGTGTATATGGCTAAATAAAATATATTGCTAAAATTAATTTCTCGTCTCCTTTTTTTTTTTGAGACAGAGTCTCGCTTTGTTGCCCAGGCTAGAGTGAGTGCCGTGGCGTCAGCCTAGCTCACAGGAACCTCACACTCCTGGGCTCAAGCAGTCCTGCTGCCTCAGCCTCCCGCGTAGCTAGGACTACAGGCATGCGCCACCATGCCCAGCTAATTTTTTCTATATATATTAGTTGGACAATTAATTTCTTTCTATTTTTAGTAGAGACGGGGTCTCGCTTTTGCTCAGGCTGGTTTCGAACTCCTGACCTCGAGCGATCCTCCCGCCACAGCCTCCCAAAGTGCTGGGATTACAGGCCTGAGCCACCACACCTGGCCTCTCCTCTCCTTTTTGACGTGGTTCTTAGAAGGCTTAAAATTACTTCTGTGGCGTGCACCACATTTCCCTCAGACGGTGACGCCGCCAGACGAAGCTCCAGGCCCCACTCGCTCCGCCGGCGCCCCGAGGCCCCCTCACCTGCCGACTGCTCCGCGGGAGCCGCGCCAGCCGCACGCCCGACATGTCAAACAGCCGCACCTGCCGGTTGTCGTGGGGGAGGGCGATGATTTTCTGGCCGACGCAGACGTTGATCCTGCGAAGGGGAGACCACACACAGTGAGTCGTGCGTGAGACGGCAGCCCCGTGAGTCTCTGACTTCACAGAGGCTGACGCGGTGCTCACGCGCTGCGCACAGACCTGCCCCGCACGGACACACGCACGCGCGGCCAGCCACACATACCCCCACGCACAGGGTCGGTCCCCCAGGAAGGAAGCGGGAGTGCTGTGAGTCCCCCCACCCTGTGGCTCTGCCGCGCCGCCTGACCTCGCGCTGAACAGGGCAGGCGTCTGAGGCATGCCGCCATGTCGGAGGCGGGATAAGCACATTCCCTGGCGGTCTGCGCCCATCCCCAGGGCTCTGCCACGCAAGCGCGGGGGCTCTGGGAGCCAGACGTGAAACCACGGCCCCGCCCCCTTCGCGCCAGGCCGAGCCTCGCGCCAGGCCGAGCCTCGCGCCGCACCTGTTGATGGCGGAGTCCGTGCGGATGGTGGCGATGGGCGACCGCATGTTCTTCAGGTCCCAGACCTTCACTGTGCGGTCGTCGCTGCCCGACACCACGTTGTCGCCCACGGTGAACACCGCCGAGGTCACGGTGCTGCGGGCAAAGGCGACGGAGTCAGACACCATGGCACCCCTCCACACCCGCACCCTCCCCTCGGCACCCCACACCCTCCCCCTCTGCACCCCACAACACATCCCAGACCAGGTGAACAGCGGCCCCCATCTCTGCACCCCACACCCTCCCCCTCAGCACCCCACAACACATCCCTGACCGGGGTGAGCAGCACCCTCCATCTCTACACCCCATACCCTCCCCCTCAGCACTCCACAACACATCCCAGACCGGGGTGAGCAGTACTCCCCATCTCTGCACCCCACACCCTCCCCCTCTGCACCCCACAACACATCCCAGACCAGGTGAACAGCGGCCCCCATCTCTGCACCCCACACCCTCCCCCTCGGCACCCCACAACACATCCCCAACCAGGGTGAGCAGCGCCCTCCATCTCTACACCCCACACCCTCCCCCTCAGCACCCCACAACACATCCCAGACCGGGGTGAGCAGCGCCCTCCATCTCTACACCCCACACCCTCCCCCTCGGCACCCCACAACACATCCCAGACCGGGGTGAACAGCGCCCTCCATCTCTGCACCCCGCACCCCCCCTCGGCACCCCACAAAACATCCCAGACCAGAGTTGAACAGCACCCCCCATCTCTGCACCCCACACCCTCCCCTCTGCACCCCACAACACATCCCCGACCGGGGTGAGCAGCGCCCTCCATCTCTGCACCCCACACCCTCCCCTCTGCACCCCACAACACATCCCCGACCGGGGTGAGCAGCGCCCTCCATCTCTGCACCCCACACCCTCCCCCTCGGCACCCCACAACACATCCCAGACCTGGGTGAACAGCGCCCTCCATCTCTGCACCCCGCACCCCCCCTCGGCACCCCACAACACATCCCAGACCAGGGTTGAACAGCGCCCCCCATCTCTGCACCCCACACCCTCCCCTCTGCACCCCACAGGATCCTGCTCCCAGGGACCCGGCTGGGTGGAGGCCGACACCCCCACCAAGCTCCTCCACGCTGTGGAGCGAGGAGCCGCTCTCTCAGCGACTGCTCTGCTCCGCCGTCTCTGGGCAGCGCGCAGAGAGAAGCTTCCAGAAGATGTGGGCCACACAGAACCCGCCAAAATGCCTATACACGAGGCTCTGGCAGCAGAGAATTAAGAAAGCCCTTTCCAACAGCAGCTCCCAGTTTAACAAGAACACCCGAGTCAGAGAAAACTCCAGCAACTCAACAGCTCAAAAGTGGGCACAGGGCGTCAGGGGACGCCTTCCCAAAGCAGACGCCAAAATGGCCGATGAGCACACGAAGACGCCAACGTCACCGGCCACGAGGGACACGCAAGGCAAAGCCTCAGTGGGATGCCACTGCGCACCCACCAGGATGGCTACCATCAAGCCAAAGCCAGAAAACAGAAAACAACGAACGCTGACAAAGATGCAGAGAAGTCAGAACTCTTATCTGCATGGAAGAAAAGGACCCTTGGGGTTCGACTGTGGCCTGGGTGCCGCTCTTTCCTAAACGCGATGACACAACAGGCCTAAGCAGCCACAGCGGCCGGCCGGGCTTGGCAAAGCAGGGGGCTCGGTCTCCCGCTGACTTCTCCTGGGACTGGAGTCCTCGGCAGGTGCTGGCCAAGTTCGACTTCGGTTAACATTCTGCTACACCGATGGAAAAAAGCCTCAACAAAAGACCGCCTGACCCCGTGTTAATGGAATGCTAGCAGACGTTAGGTCTTTAATAAATCACCGCCGTGACAGGTATTGTGGGACATCAGAAGGAAACCCTGGCAGGGAGGCGGAGGTTCAGAGGCGCCCTCGGAGCCAGGGTCTCCCGGGGAGCCGCGACTGCTCCCTGGAAAAGCTCCCCACTCTGCCAAACTGCAGCGCGGCCATTTGTCTTGTCGTGGGCGCGGCGGAGCGTGCACCTCCAGCTGACGGCCGCGCCTGCTCGCCGCGTCCAGCGCCGCCCCGCACGCCCTGCTCCCCTGCGGTCTCCGTCAGCGCAAACGCGGCGGCGCGCGCTCCGCTCATTAGGGGCAGCAGCTGCCTGCGCAGTCACACGGAGACACAAAGCTGCTCCGCGCAACACTCCGCCGGGCTCCACGGCTGCGGAGGGAGGCGCGCGGCGCGGAAAGCGCTGACGCCTCCTGGCCCCGCGCCAAACGCCCGCTGCGGTTTCCGTTTCTCGCTTTTGAGACTCGCTTTTGAGACTCGGCTTCCTAGAAAATGGCGCTTTCCTACCCGAGAGCAGAGCGGGGCGTTGCAGGGCGAGGCCCGTCTGCTCCAGGCGCAGAGTCCGCAGAGAGGCGCGTCCGCGAGGGCGTGGCCGTGACCTGCACACGCTCACATCGCGGCACCTGCGCCGCCCAGCAGACCCTACGGAAAGGGCGTCGTCAGGGTCACCACCGGCCTAGAGCCGGCGCAGCCGCAGGGACCAGCCTGCACGGCACGACACAGTCGCGGCACAACCGCACCCTCCGCGGGGGCTCGCCAGAGCGCCACACTCCTCCCACCGCTGTCCCGAGCCTGCGTTTAGAACCGGACTCTGCCAGATGAGGAGGCAACAGACGAACACGGCTCCCTGCGCCTGCCGTTTGGAATCACGGAGCTCACGCCGGCCTGCGCTTTCAGAGTCCACACGGACTGAGAAACAGAAAGCCGTGGCCAAATGAGACATTTGAACATGCCTTGACGGCCGACTCCCAGGAGAAGTGACCCAAGACAACAGTCACGGGAAAAGCCAGACGAGTCACACGTGATTCTGTTTCAGGATTTGAAATACAGCCGTTCCCTGGAAAACAGCAGCTGACTCTCCTCGCGTGGGGTCGGTTCTGCCTCCACGTCCTCACTGGGTCACACGGGCGTGGGAACCTCCGTCAGGGGCAACGGGGACATCCCACACCCACTGCCGGGAAGCCGACCTGCACTGGCCCTGAAGGAAGTTGCGCTGAGCACCGGCCGCATGCCCGGCCCTGCGCGAGTGCCCAGAGAAGGGGTCGCGCCTCCCTCTGTCAGTGAAGACGGCCGCCGGCGCAGGGATTTGGGCAGTTTCAGGGCACATGGCGTCATTCCATGGCTGCCGCGTGCCGCTGGCTGTCACCGCGCCAGAGCCACACACAGGCTTCTGAGAGCCCGTCTGTCATGGGTCCGGAGGAGGGGGGGTGGTGCTGATGTGACTTGGGTGTCGGAGCAAGGTGGGCCGTCACTGGGCCACACTCACCTTAGGGCTTTACTAACTCAATTAGTGAGAACTTTCCACAAAGCCGCTCCAAGAAGACATTCAGTTCAACACGGCCTGGTCTGAAGCCGCTACACTGAAGTTAAAATCAGTGAGATTTACACAGTCACTTCACTTTTGGGGCATCAAGGGTCCCCGGTGCTCTGCCGCCCTGTGCCCCACCCAGACCCACAGCCGCAGCGCCAATGAGAAGGAACCGTGGCTGTGGCCGCCCGTCGTCTCAGCAAACACCTCCTCGGCAGGTGGGATTCCACAGCGGACGGTTGTCACTCCACAGCGGGCGGCTGTCACAGCTATGCCCTGCACACACACTCCGTGCCCTCGGGCCGCTGTGTCTCGGGGATGACCTGCGCGGCCCCCACACTTGCCCCGGGCTCCACGCTGCCCACGGCCCCAGGTGCCCCCTGACACCTACGACCAGGGCCGCTTCCACGCCACGACAGCAGCAGAGCCACGCCGCCAGGTCGGCACGGAAGGGGCCCTCCATCCTCAGACCAGGGACGCGAGGCTCTCTCCTCCCTCTGCCGTCCTTCCCTGGCTGCTCCCTCCTGCCTCCAGGCCCCACGTCACCCACCAGGTTACCAGAAAGCCACGAGGCCACCCACGACGCAGCCCGAGGGCTCGGGTGGCAGATGATCCTGGGTGCACCTCCCACCTCACTGGGGGACGTTAACGTTGATTCATTCTTTCAAACGACAACTCACAGCTCTGACACATTCCTCCCTCGGGAGACTTTACAGTCGCATGACGACGTGATGTGTCTTCAGACGGCTCCTTCCTGTGAGACGCAGCTCGGTGCAAACACAGAGCCTTAGTTCTTAAACCCTCCCCACAGCAGCTGCCGCTTGGAACACTGGCAGCCCAGTCACACCCCACAAGACACAGTCCTTCCTTTTCAAATTAGACAGACAACATTTCAAAAAATCTTCTTTATTATTAACCAAATCAAGCTGCCTTTATTAAATTGTTTACACTTACTATTCTGAATACCTAAAAAAACAGAGTTCTGAGTTAGGACCATTAACAGTGAGAACGCTCCCAAGCTATTCACTAAGAAGAACAAAAGAATTTCTTCTAGGCAATTATATAAAAGGAAACAACCACTATAGGAACGCTGAATATGGTGCCCAGACTAAGTACACAACACTCAGCTCTGTGATCTCTGTACTAAGTACTCAGCACTCAGCTCTGTGGTCTCTGCACTGAGTACTCAGCACTTGGCTCTGTGGTCTCTGCACTGAGCACTGAGCACTCGGCTCTGTGTTCTTGTGACGTGCTGTTGCACGTGCCGGTCTCACCGCCCTTGAGGACCAGACCGTCCCCACAGCCACCTGCACTCGCAGGCCTGCACACGGGCTTCACAAGCAGAATACGGAAGAACATTCCTAACTTCCCCACCCTCGAGTTCTCACTCCATAAAAACAGCCTCGAGGCTTTTACTCAGGGTTAACCGTTACTGCTCTGTCAGTTTTTAAACATGAGAAGCCACACGTACGTGAAACAGGGAATTGGAAGAGAGGCAATGTCACACACCAACACAAAAATGGCAGAAGGCAGCAGCCCACTTGCAGAGAAGCCAAACAAACACAGGAGGCGTCAGAACTGCAAGCCCACAGCCTCGGGGACCGTCAGAGCCAGAGCAGCGCATGCCCAGATGCCCGAGAGCATCGCCGCTGCCCCCCCTACAGTAGACGCGCACACTCAAAATAGTTAAGGTCTTAGCCACTTCCGCGCGGCGCTCACGGCCGCGACGTCTCGCCCACAGCCGGCACTCACAGTCCGCACGGTAGTCTGTGCTGTGCATTGACGACGCGTCCATTTTGCTCTTGTGATGAGGCAAGCTTGAAAGCCCTGAAAGCTTGTTTCGCTTTACAGGCAGCTTTACTTGTAATGTAAATCAGAATAGGTGACATAGACATACATGGTCTCATTATGTTATTTTTAAACGTTCACAATTTTAGTTTGATAGATGAAAAATTAGAAAAGTCAATTCAAAATTATAGACTAAAGTCAACGCCCGGCCCGGCTGTGCACGTTCATCTGTGGCTGTCGACTACAGTGGATGCTCGTACTGAAGTGGTTAAGTCTTGGATCCCGGGGGCCTGATGGAGAAGACACGGCTCTCCGTGCCCACAGGATGGCCACTAGGGAAGTGCTGCTCTGCCTGCCACTCAGCGCAGAACCTCGCGTCAGCTGAGCGCACACGGGGAAGGCGGCGCTGAGCGTGAAGCCAGGTGGAAGAGCCGCAGACGCCCCCCAGGCTGCCAGCTGCCTCCCCTGGGCTGGGGGTGCAGGGCACAACGCCCACAACCCGCTCTACCACCACCTGCAGGACCCGAGACAGCTGCCCCGTCCCCGCGCTGCTCGCCCCGCGCCCCTCTGGGCCCTGCCGCACAGGGGCCTAGTGGACACCCCCCACCCCACCCCGCCCCGCCCGTCGGGAGTCTGCGCAAGCCTCTCTTGGCTGGGAGTTTCCAGTCGTGTCAGCGCCCGGCTGCCGTTCATGTCACGCCAGGGAAAGCGGCGGAGCCTGATCCCGGAGCTCCAGCCCTCACCTTGTCAGTTCCTGAGCGGCACGTCCTAAAGGCGCAATTTAAATGGGTAAAATGGAGAAATATTAAATCTCCTCTTACTTTTAAAAATGATTTTCTGAATTGGAAACAACTTTAAACTGTTTCAGCGGGGCTGGCCCCGTGAACCCCTGCACGTCCACACTGCACGTCCACACTGCAGGACACTGAGCCAGCAAGGAGGGATGGGGCGGCTCTGCAGGCACCTAGCGGACAGGCTGCCAGCGAGACACGGGCACCTGCCCACGACGGCTGCGCACAGAAGAGCAGCCGGCCAGCCGCAGAGCTCGCAGCCTGCTCACGCCACATGCTGCCATGTCCCTGTTGCTTCAGTCCTAAGACAAAGCATCCGATAATTAAACACCAAACCACACCTGAACACACCCCCTGCGGCAGGGCCCATCCGCCAGCACCGCGGGACCGCAGGGGCTGAGGCTGACGTCCCGGGCTGGGCAGAGCCTGCAGCGGGCGAGGCCACGAGTCCTCAGCGATCCTCACTGGGGTTTCACAACAACCTCGGATATCAACCAGTCACTGCCAGGAATTAAGTGAGGCCACAAACTCCCTCAAAATAAAACTATAATAATCACCTCAATTAATTAAATTAATTTAATGTAGTAAAGGAGATGGAGCCCCTGCACTTTGGGGCGTAGGGGGAAGGGGGTGCAAAGGAGAGGAGAGGTTTGGGCTCTGGGCGTGAGCCGCGGCTCTGAGGCCGCTGTGGTCTACGGGGCACCTGCTTCCCCGGGGGGCACTTCTACGGGGGGGGGCACTGCTGGAGGCGCCACCTGGTCCCTGTTTCCCCTCTCTCCTCCTCACAGGCAAGGCCCTAAAAGCCATTGGCAAAAGTAAAACAGATCCACAAACCGAGCACAGCCTCCAAGATCCCTGCCTGAGAGGGGCTCGTGCAGGGCTTCCTCCCGCCCACCTGCTCACTCTGACCAAGCTCGAGACCCAGTCACAATTAAAGTCGACCACCGTCCAGCTAAGAATGCCGCTGCCAAACACCTTTTCTCTTTGAAAGCATAAAGAAAACTGTTAACTTCACGACACAAGATTCAAAACTGTTTTTACCTTTGTAGGTGCATAATCTAGAATTTAGTATTTTTACTGCCATTTCAGTTTGACTTAAAGAAAAAACGTAGAACTTAGTATTTAGTACCAAGTATCTCCCCCAGGTATTTAGCAATAAAAGCACACGAAAATGTCATGACTTCAAAACGATCATCATACTTTTTAAACTGATTTTTAAAACTTTTGTTTAACACAATGAGTGAGATGTGCAACGTTTGGTGGATGGACACGCTTGAAGCTCTGACTCGAGGGGGGAGGAGGCATGGGCAATATATGTAACCTTAACACTTGTACCCCATAATACGCTAAAATGAAAAAAAATACTCTGATGAAAAAAAAAACTTTTATTTTATTAGGTATGTGTTTTGTTTTCTTTAGAAGAAAGCTCCAGAGTTCACATTTTGGGAAGAAAGTCACAAGCAAGTGGAAAGAGTTGAAGCAAAATGGAAGGAAACAAAAAATTTTGCATTCTCAAATATTTTATCCATACTGAACTGATTTCAGACTTTCCCCAACGCGACGGCTGTTTGCACTCGTGAACACCCCCGCCTGGCGCGCACTGGGGTCGCCAGCACGGGGGGGGGGGTGGGGGGGGGGTGGGGGGGGTGGGGGGGGTGGGGGGGGGCCAGTGGCCTCCTCCTCTCTCCTACACAAATCGGATTATAAAACCGGGCCAATAATCTTAAAGCAGGCAAAGCCACATCTTGCCTTAAGAAAACCCAATATACGAAAATCTAAATTAACTGCAGTTAAGTGAATTATTCTCCAGAAGACATTAGATTCTAACGTACTTTGCAAAAGAATTCATGCTGAGTTCATGCAAATGAAAATACGCCCTACAGTAAAAATTTCAAAAACATGTTCCACATCATGTTAACATGAATTATGTGAGAAAGGATTTTTTAGCTGCACATGTTAAAGAAGCACTGCCTCTGTGTAAGCAACGACTCACTAAAGAACACTCTGCAGGGCTGGGTCCAGTGGCTCACGCCTGTCATCCCAGCACTCTGAGAGGCGAGGCAGGAGAATTCCTCAAGGTCAGGAGTTCGAAACCAGCCTGAGCTAGAGCGAGACCCTGTCTCTACTATAAATAGAAAGAAATTAATTGGCCAACTAATACATATAGAAAAAATTAGCTGGGCATGGTGGTGCATGCCTGTAATCCCAGCTACTCCAGAGGCTGAGGCAGGAGGATTGCTCGAGCCCAGGAGTTTGAGGTTGCTGTGAGCTAGGCTGACGCCACGGCACTCACTCTAGCCTGGGCAGCAAAGCGAGACTCTGTCTCAATAACAACAAAAAAGAACACTCCGCATACAAATTCTCAGAGCTGCAGCAATAGGAACTGCAAGTCAGTCTTGCTTTCAATGCCCCGGAAAAGAACTGAGGCAAAAGGCACCGAGAAACCACCTTGGACACCAGGAGAGCAACTCACTGGACCAGCAGTCAGTCCTGCAGCTGAGCACGAGCCCCCACAACTCACTGGACCAGCAGTGGGTCCTGCAGCTGAGCACGAGCCCCCACAACTCACTGGACCAGCAGTAGGTCCTGCAGCTGAGCACGAGCTCCCACAACTCACTGGACCAGCAGTGGGTCCTGCAGCTGAGCACCAGCCCCCACAACTCACTGGACCAGCAGTCGGTCCTGCAGCTGAGCACCAGCCCCCACAACTCACTGGATCAGCATTCGGTCCTGCAGCTGAGCACGAGCCCCCACAACTCACTGGACCAGCAGTCGGTCCTGCAGCTGAGCACGAGCCCCCACAACTCACTGGACCAGCAGTCGGTCCTGCAGCTGAGCACCAGCCCCCACAACTCACTGGACCAGCAGTCGGTCCTGCAGCTGAGCACCAGCCCCCACAACTCACTGGACCAGCAGTCGGTCCTGCAGCTGAGCACGAGCTCCCGGGGACACTCCCACCTCCCTGTCTGGGGGGCAGGCGCTGGCCCCGCAGACAGGACAGCGCATCCCCTGGCGGTAGGGGCGGCCACAGAACAGGACGCAGCTTCGGGCTCGTGGGCATCTGCAGGGAAGTCGCGGGCGCTGCAGGACAGTGTCCAGCGCAGAGGACTTGCCAGAGCAGCACGGCAGCTAGGGGAGGGACCTGGGTCTGTCTTCCTGAGTCACGCACAGAGCGTCACAGACAAGATTCAGACAGAACACACACGGCTGGCACTGGCCACTCCTCTGCCCTTAATGGGAACTAAACCCTCGGCTGGGCTAATGAAGGTGCTGCTCGGTGCAGATGTGCATTTGCAAAAATGACGCAATTCTATGGGTTTTATCTGCCACACAGGCTTGAATCTGCCAGAGACAAAAGGCAACAGTTACTGACTAGGAGATTCCTTGGCTGAAACATTTCTGTACGATGTCTCATTTCCTGCTTTTCTAAACAGGAGGTATCTCTAGAGCTTACTGCCAGCACACTAACAGGAAGTATTTTGTATTCTGTAAAGGCGGGGACAGCCCCATCTGCTGGCCGAGCCCCAAGCCCCAGGCTGGCGGGGACACCAGGCAGCAGGCAGGGCTGGCCCAGAGCTGAGCCCGGCAGCAGGCCCAGCCTGCAGCCTCCCAGCAAGTCACCACATCAGAAAGGCTGAGAGCAGTTCAAACTCCCTCCTCTGACACTCACAGCGAGGAAACCACACCAAAGAAAGAACTTTTCAAAGCATATTCTTGGGTTTACACATCACTAAAGGAGGCCAGTTCATGCTAATCTGAGTAAGAGAACAGGATGCAGGGTGGTGGTGGTGCTTGTGCATACCGTCTGTCTGCATTACACACTCCAGCGCGTGGACGCAGCACTGGCCTGGCCTCACAGGACGGGGCAGAGAGGCTCCGTGGGCCAAGTCCACACCTGGCTCCATTAAAAAAAAACACAAAAACTAAGACACCGGGCTTCAGCGATCCCCAGCTGGGAACCACCTGCGCCAGGGAGACCTGGTGGCCTCACCTGACCACGGGGGCGGCCCAGCACCCCCAGCAGGTGCCCATCATCCCAGCCACTCGGGAGGCTGAGGCAGGAGCATCGCTGGAGCCCAGGAGTTCGAGGCTGCAGTGAGCTGTGACCACACCACTCACTCCCACATGGGTGACAGAGCAAGATCCTGTCTCTTTAAAAACTAAATTCACTGAGCTTCCCACAGGCCGGTGCTTTTCTGGACACGAGGTGTCACGTGGGACCGCCCCTGGAGCACGTTCCGCAGGCAGGACTGGAGAGGGGACTGCGCATGGGCCAGACAGGGCAACCACGGGGTGGGGAAAGGAGGTCTGAAGAGAAGAATCAATGCATATCCGAGGTCGGCAGCAGGACAACGTGCTCGGCATTCCCGGAGAACGCCAGGCGGGAGACGCGGTGTGTGGAAAGAACTGCAGAGCTCTGGTAGGACCTCACGCTCGAGGTGCCTGCCGGAAATCCCAGCAGAGAGGGGCACACGGGATTGAGGGGCTGCGTGTGCACGCACACGAACATGCGTGTGTGCGCGTGCACCTTCTCACAGAACACCCCACAGACACACGTGACAACAAAGACCAGACTGGGGAGGCGCCGGAGGGCCCCGAGGGCGCTGTGAGCAGCTCAGGCGTCCCGAAGGCTCCCAGGGCGTCCCTGCTCGTCCCAAACCCACTGTCCCCGCCCCCTTCCATCCCCACCCACGGGAGCGCCTTTTCTTAGTCTCCGAGGTTCACTGAAGGGGCCAGAAGGGAGCTAAATGCTTAGAAAAAGAACAGCCATTTCGAAAGATGGTAGAGTTGGGAATAGTGAAAGGTAGGTTAGAGTTCAATTTTCATGTCAACCCACAGAACTTTTTCACGAACTCGAAAGGACAGATGTCCAAACGCGACTGAGACTCACTCTGTGTGTCCCTGGAACACGTTCACGGAGTGGATGGAGGGGTCCCTGAAGTCCCACAGGCGGAAGGTCGTGTCTCGAGAGGAGGTCACCACGAGCCGCTGGGTGGGGTGCGTGCAGCAATGCGTCAGCTCCTGGTCGTGCCCTGCGAGCAAAGCCACGGAGCAAGGTCAGCGCTGCGGGGTCACGCTGAGAGCTGCTCCTTGGGACGCAGGAATCAGAAACAGGCTCCCAGGCTCTGCGCTGCCATCCAGGGGAAGGGGAACCTAACAGAATCACGTATCACGCAGGGTCACGAGGGACAGGCTTCCCCGAGAAGCTGGAGCCCTCTTAGCTGTCCACTCCCAAGCAGCAGGGAACCAGGTGTGTGCTTAGCCCGCTTACCAGTCCTGGCAGTCAGCAGTGGGAGGTCAGGCAAATTAACAGGCTGCGCAGGTGAACGACTTAAATCTTAATTTTCCGCTTCCCCAAGAACATCTACGACCCAACACCCCGGCCCTCGGTGAGACACAATCTCGGACACTCAATGAGGAAATGGCTCGCTGACAAAACCGCAGAAACAACTGCGACAGCAGAACCCTGCGGTGACCCCAGCCCGCGCCCTGCAGAACTAACCGCCTGTCATCAGGACAGAGGCTGTGAAGGTGCCGGGACAGTCTCTGGTGACCAGGCCACGTTATAGGGCAAACGGGACTCTGCAGATGGAATTAGGGTCCCCACATCCGCTGACTTTGAGTTAATCTAAAGAAAGCCTGTCCTGGGTGGCCCCACCTAGCCAGGCCCTGACAAGGCCGTCCTCCCAACACGCTGGAGAAGCTAGTGGCAGAGTGCGCTCCGGCTGGCTGGAAGATAGCAACCTGCCAGGTGGCAAAAGGTACCTTCGGGAGGGACTTCCAGGGACCCGGGGCAGCCCTGAGAGGCTCAGAGGAGCCCCCAGCTGACAATAGGAGAATAGGAGTCCCCGTTGCAGCCACGGGAAACGGACTTTTGCGGCCGACAGACGGCCCCAGCAAGGTCCCGCCAGGACTGGCCGCACCTGCAGGGCCTGGCAAAGGAGCAGCTGCCACTGACCCAGGACCCAGATCCAGGAACCAAGAGACAGTCAATTCTTCTTGGTTTCTTCTTTCTGTTTTTGTTTTTGTTTTTTTTGAGATAGAGTCTCACTCTGTTGCCCTGGCTAGAGTGCCGTGGCATCAGCCTAGCTCACAGCAACCTCAAACTCCTGGGCTCAAGTGATCCTTCTGCCTCAGCCTCCCGAGTAGCTGGGACTACAGGCATGCGCCACCATGCCCGGCTAATTATTTTCTATTTTTAGTTGTTTTGGCTAATTTCCTTCTATTTTTAGTAGAGATGGGGTCTCGCTCTTGCTCAGGCTAGTCTCGAACTCCTGAGCTCAAGCAATCCTCCCGCCTCGGCCTCCCAGAGTGCTAAGATTATAGCGTGAGCCACCGCGCCCGGTGACTTCTTCTTGTTTTAAGACACCAAGCTTGTGGCAATTTGTTACAGAGCAACAGAAAACGAATGCAGCAACCACATTTCAAACATCAAGATGCTACATGCCACAGTTCAATCTCCTGAGGATAAAATGCACTTAGCTACCAAAAGTTCTACTAGAAAGAGGCTCTGGAAACTACCACGGAACAGCCGGGAGGACTGAAAACCATCCTGGCCGAGACGTAACCGCACGCTCGGACACCGGTGTGCACATGAGCACAGAGGTACCTGTCAGTGAGTGCACCAGCTCCGACGTCTCCACGTCATACAGGTTGGCCGTCCGGTCCCAGGAGGCGGTCACGGCCTGCTTCCCGCCCACCAGCCAGTCGGCGGCGATGACCACGCCCTGGTGGCTCTTGAGGCACGTCAGCGGGACGCGGATGGTGGGGCAGTCGCTGGACGCGTCTCCGTCGAGATCGGGCTCGTCCTTGTCAGAGCACTCCACCTCGTCTTCTCCGGAGACCTGCTGTGCACGGCAGGGCCAGAGAGAAGGAACCTCCTGGGGCCTGGGCGTTTCCCACACAGCCGCAGATGCAAGTGTCCTCACTCGCCCGTCTGGGACCTGCGCGTCACCACGGCCAAGGCCAGCAGGACGCGGACGTGACGGGCCTGGGGAGTGCTACCAACCCCACAGCCACCAAGTGGCCGAGACCCCTGGACCCAAGAGAGCTGCAGCTCACTTCCAACACCCCGCAGGATGGCAAACATGACTGCCAACATCCTCGGTTTTGGACACTTACTGGTAGAAATGCAATATAAAATTAAACAAATACAATTGGGAGTCAATGATTTATTACAATTTAAAAAAAGCATTTCAATGCTCAAGAGCTTATTTAAAATATACTTATAGAGTTCTATTGTTATAATGAGAGTCTATGCAGATACAGTGCAAATGAAGTCTTTTGTCAAAGGCCAAGGATGAAATAAAAACAACCGGCATAGACTCCAGCTCTGCAGGAAAATGTGTGTATTCAGTCTGCACACAGTTACCAGATGCTGACAGGTGCTGGCTACACAGCAGAGGAGGGGACCGACGGTGTCTGACACGTGCACGGCAGGACTAGGGGACCGACGGCGTCCGACACATGCAGGGGCAGGACTAGGGGACCGACGGCGTCCGACATGTGTACGGGCAGGACTAGGGGACCGACAGCGTCGGACACGTCCACGGCAGGACTAGGGGACCGACGGCGTCCCAAACGTGCATGGGCAGGACTAGGGGACCGACGGCGTCCGACACGTGCAGGGGCAGGACGAAGCTCACCGCAGCCGACAGGGAACCTGGAGTGAGCAGCCTGGCGGAGGCCCTGCCCTCACCGCAGTTACGCTCCAGCAAGGGAGAGACCACACACACGTATACACACACACATACACGCACATGCTAATTATGGGATACGTGCTATCAGACTCCGTCACGGCAGGGCCAGAAAACCACAGGGGCCAGCAGGGGCAGCAGAGGAGCAGGTGAGAACAGACGACCTGCACACACACACTCAGTCCTGGCAGGTACCATGCGTTCACTCTGAGATTCCCACACTCAGTCCTGGCAGACAGACCCCGAGAGTCTGGCCACGCTGCGTGCTCAGGAAGGGAAGGTGCTTACACTCGTATCGGCTGCGGGCTGGGGCGTCGGCAGCTGCACCGCGTATCTCCAGATGTGCGCGGTCTGGTCCCCGGAAGCTGAGGAGGGAGATCGGGGAGAGTTGTCACCCACAGGCACCACCCACAGATGGCTTCTCTGCCGCATGCGGCCGAAGCAACCTCAGTCTGGCTTTCCCAACCCGGAGACCAGCTAGCAGATGGATGCGCGTTATTTAAGGGATGCGCGTTATTTAAGCAGCAAGTGCAGACACCCACAGAGCTACTGAGAATCGAGTCACATGCAAAATTAAGATAACCATCACTTGTAGGGGAGAACATTGTCGAGCCTCACAGAAAATTTACAAATAGGAGATCTCATTCTCCATCTATCGATCTAGGTAAGCTGAACCCTTGGATACCGTGACTTGTAACAGATCTCGGGATGGTGCAGAAAAATGACAGTCACTATCACTAGTCAGCACTGACGGGACCCCACAACTCGCCAGCCCCGTGAGTGCCGCCTATCTGTGCCACCCTGTCCTCTCCCCACCAGCCTGGTCTGGGAGCAAACGGGAGGACCCCGGGACACCCGGGCCCAGAGCAGGCCTTGCACACTGGGGACAGGTCTCACCATCCCAGGAGCAGCCCAGCTCCCACCTTCTCTGCGCAAAGAGAGCCCCCGAGAACCACACAGGCCATGGTGAAATGATTTATATCAAGAAGGGCGTGAATGGATTTTACCCTCACAATTATCTCAAGTTAATCTAAATGGCAATCCACTACTGACTTAAAAAGGTACTACTCAAGTGTTTCTTAATTCATTTCTCATTTAATTCATAAACTGTCTTATTAAAGACTAACTTTAGTAAAAGCCATGGATGACTCTGATGCGGCCAGTAAGAAAGGAGTATTTATAGTTGTTCTAAGATTATCAATAATTTTGTTCAATAAAGAAAAAAAAATCAACATACCGGTGAGAGCCAACTGCTCTGAGGGATGAAACTTTATAGAGTTCACTGCAAAATAAAAATAGGACAAAAACAGGTTTAGGGTGAGAAAATACAGGTCATCAATATTTATTATAAGCCACAGCATGTGTCTCAAAGTTAGTGTTAAAAATTGAAATGGCAGATCAATATTAATACCCCACTCAATCAAGTGACGAGCAAATGTGTCAGAACAGGGCACACAGCATAGGCCGGGCGCAGTGGCTCACGCCTGTCATCCTAGCACTCTGGGAAGCTGAGGTGGGTGGATCGCTCAAGGTCAGGAGTTCAAAACCAGCCTGAGCAACAGCAAGACCCTGTCTCTACTAAAAATACAAGGAAATTAGCCAAAACAACTAAAAATAGAAAAAAATTAGTTGAACATGGTGGCTCATGCCTGCAGTCCCAGCTTCTCAGGAGACTGAGGCAGAACGATTGCTTGAGCCCAGGAGTTGGAGGTTGCTGTGAGCTAGGCTGACACCACGGCACTGTAGCCCGGGTGACAGAGTGGGACTGTTGCTTCAGTGGAGAAGTCACTGCAGGTGTCGTGGAAACAGCACAAGAACTAGATAGAAGTGGAGCCTGAAGGTGTGACTGAATGGCTATAATCACAGGATAAAACTGGAACAGATGGGGAGTTACTTCTGATGGATGAGCAAAGAAAGTAGTTTCTTGAGACGGAGCCTACTGCCAGTGAAGATGCTGCGAACATGGTTGAAATGACAAAAATATTTAGAATAGCATATAAACTTAGCTGATAAGGCAACAGCGCAACAGCAGGGTTTAAAAGGACCAACTTCAATCTTGAAGGGAGTTCTACTGTGGGTAAAATGCTGTGCCACATCTGCTTGCTACAGAGAAAGCTTTCCTGACAGGAAGAGTCAGTCAACGGGGCAAACTTCATTGCTGCCTTATTTTAAGGAATGGCCACAAGACACCCCACCCTCAGCAACCACCACCCCGATGGGTCGGCACCAGCAACATCGAGGCAAGACTCCCACCAGCAGAAAGATCACGACCTGCTGAAGGCTCAGATGATGATTAGCGTTGTCTAGCAACAAAGTATTTTTAAATCCAGGTATGTACAATCGACCCTTGAACAGCACAGATCTGAACTTCCACCTGTTTTTCAGACACCGAAGGTCTCCCTCCATCTTTTCTAGGGAAGCTGCAGAAAGACAGGCCTCCGGGAGGAGACACGGCATGAGGTCCGGAGACTCCCGCAGCGCCGGAGCGGGAGACGCGGGGAGGGTAAGAGCTGCATGGGGAACAGAGGGCCATCGGGTGCGGCCGCACGGAGAGAGACGCGCACCCTGGCAGAGCTTGGTGAGGAGTCGGGGGGCGCCCAGGACAGCAGGCGAGGGGAAAACAAGACAACCGTTGACTCCAAAGGAAACAGAGCGGGGACGAGAATGAAGTTCCCCACGAGGCAGGCGAGATGACACCACAGCCGGCCCAATGACCGAGCTCCGATGACTTCGATAAAAGTCGTGACGTAAATCTTTGGGATGACGAGTAGAGAAGGAGGAAAGTCTTCATTTCCCTTAAGAAGAGATAATTCTTTGTCTATCACTGAAAAGTTAAGAAGTAATCCAAGAAGCTCTTATGTAGAAACTGGAAGAAAGAAGACCAATACTTGGAACAGCTGAGGCCCCCTGGGAAGGGAAAGCCAAGTGAGGAGGCGGGAGGCAGGAGACCGCCCGTGGCTCTCCATGTAGCCACGTGTATTTAATTTTTAAAATGTTCTCATAAAGTAAACTGGAGTGAGGAATGGAAACAGCGATGCGGCACGCATCCTCTCAGCCATATTCTGCGCACCCCTCGTACACGCTCGGGCACCGTCCTGGGAGGTGCGGAGGGGCAGGGGCACCCGGCAGCTGTGGGTGAAGGTGCAGACAGGTGAGGAGGAAGGAGGCAGAGGACGTCGCTGTGGGAAAGGTAAGAGCCTATGCACGTGCCGAGGCGGAGAAGCCCAGGGCTGGAAGGAGAAGATGGTGGCGCAAGGAATCACAGAAGGAGAGAAACCCTGAGGAAGGGAAGAGGAGGGTCCGCAGCTCACCAGAGCCCTGGCCGTGGACGGGACCACGGGACAGGCAGGCGGGCCCCCAGAGGGAGTGCGGCCACTGCATGTGCACTCTGTGCACTCTGTGCACACAGCTGCAGGTGACGCTGCCTGAGTCTGCCGACAGGGGAGGGTGCGTGAGGGCCCCGGGGGAAGGAACTGGGCGGGCATCTGGGCAGGACGAGGGCACCCGGGGCATGACCGGGAAGGCAGAAGAGAGCTCCTGGAGGCGGCATGAAATACAGGCACGGAAGCACATTCAGAGTACCCTTTACTGAGCCTGAATGCAGCCAAATTCACTGCATCAAAGGCAAGTCTCTAAAACAGACACACATTTTGGGATAAACAGTGCGCACATTCTCAGCACATCCAGGGCATTAAAAAGAAAAAGAATGCACACATCTCAGTGACAGAATTTCCTACATGTGGTTTCTACACAACACGGAATAAAATGCAGATCATCTGTACACTGGGGAGTTAAGCTCTTCCGTCTAGTAAAGTCAGACAAGCTACAGACACAGGTTGCCCTGGTCGCTGACAATGCCACACTGTCCCCTGCAAGAGTGAATTAAACCGTCTATCAAGAGACGCAGCTGGCTTTGCCACATAAGACTTCGGAAACCAAGCGAAGCTGGGGGCAGCCCCTGCAGCGGGGCCCGCCCGGGCAGTGCTCACCTGAACCCACGTGGCCCGTGTACTTGACCAGGCTCCGCCCCGTCTCGATGCTCCACAGCAGGGCCGTGTGATCTGCAAGAGCCAGAGGAAGACGCTGCAGTTTGGCCGCCGTCAATTTCACGGACGTTTTAATAAAGGAACAAGGTACATAAATGCTCTAGTGGGACGTCACACGAGCATCTCTGACAGCCCTGGCTCCATCACTCTGTTAAATTCAAGTCATCAGAGAAGAGTCTCTGAGGTCGGAGAAGTCGCGCTCCGCCCAAGACCCAAACTGCTGCGTTGGTGGCCTCGTGCTGGACAGTTCCACCGTCCACGTGAGACCTTCCAGCACTCAACTCCAAACAGCATCCAAGCCCAGTTGCCAGCTATCTGAGATAGTAAGTCCCCTCTGGGCCTCTCCTTTCACGGGCACCGTTTTCTTTTAAAGTAGACTCACTAGAGAAATCTGAGAGCTATCTGCCAACTACCCGAGTGGAATTTCTGAAATATCAGAAGGGAACCTTTCATCCTTTCTTTTTAAATTGTGATTTCTAAAGCAATGTGAGGCGCTCACATAGGAACAGGCTAACAGCGTCAGACAAGAAGAAACTTGTTTCCTCACCTACGTTGTCGCAGTTGGCTTTATGGTGTTCAATGCTGCCTTTGACAGCAGAACCCAGCAAGCAGCTAACCTGCCCACGGCTGGGAAAGTCACTGTCAGTGAGCGAGCACCGTTTTCATTTTGGCAACTTTTATCTGAACGGGCATCATGCCACTGTAGACACCGTCTACAAAATATCTTTTTTTTAGATTAGAGAAAGGAGTCTCTCTCACACCCCACCCCTGGGACTGACTCCTGCACGTCCCAGGGGACCCCGCCAGTCTCCACCACGGCTACTCTCCCCGGAGAACGTGCGTTCCTCAGCTGCGACCCCAGCGCCTCCCTCACCTGTGCTGTGCATGCGCTACGGAGCGTCAGGCGCACCTGCTGGTCAGGGGCGCACAAGGACAAGGCCGATAAAAACCACACCTGGTGTTTGAGAGTTATTCTGCTTATGTTGCTGTCACCGTTCACCCTTAACACAGTTAAGTTAGATCCCCCCACGACACGTATGTGCTTCCTGAGGTATTCGGTCCAAGCTACAGCCCCCACCACAGGACACACCGGCAGGACGCGGGAAGGCAGGACTCGGGTCCGGGCACTGCGTGGCCTGTGCTCCCACACCCAGGCCAAGCACGCGGGCCGCGATGACCGCCCCATCCTGCCTTCCCTCCCCACGCTCCCTGGATCAGGCACACCTGGCACCGGCCCCGTCAGAGGTCAGCAGAGCCGCGCATCAGTGGGCTGGGTCGCCCGTGCTCACCCGCCGAGGCAGTGCCCAGCACCACCGGCTGCGTCCTGGCGACGCTGACGTCCCAGATGCCGTCCCGGTGGCCGATGTACTCCTTCACCAGCTGGCAGACAGCCCGCGAGGTGGTGGTCTTGAAGCTGGAGACGATCTGGAATCGAAACGGGAAGGAGCGTTTTCACAGCAGTTACTGGAGTGAATTCTTCAAAGTTGAAAAACGCAAAAACAAAACAGACGCCTTGCCAAGCACACAAACCATGGAAGAGAATATTCAGGGCACCGAAGGAGCTGGCGCGCCTGCGTGGCAACGGCAGGCCCACGAGGCCACGTCCGCCCTTCCCAGGGCAATGGCAGCGTCAGGGGCCGGCGTCTTACCCCAGCGGAAGGGCGTGGCGAGGGATCCGGAGTCACTCTTCCCCAAGCCAACATCAGCAGACAGAGCTTCCAAATTTTTTTTTTAAGAAACACCGAATAGCTAGCTAGCCAGCGCTGGACATGAAAAAAGCAGGAAGAACACCCCACACCCGTCATGCTAATGACTCTGGTCACTGGGCCTCTTTCATTTTTCTCTGTTTTGGACAATTTACACCAACCACATGTTACCGGGGGAAGAAGGGCCCGCAGCAGGGAAGGAGTCAAAAGACGACACTCTAACAGAGAGGCAGGTTTGCTCAGACTGTTTATTGAGCCCTTGCTCGGGGCAGGCACTGGGCAGGTGGAGGGTACAGGGGGGTCCCACGCCTTTGGCGGCCCCGGCCCAGTGGGAGACAGACAGAGAAACAGCGCAGACGACAGGGGACACACAGAGTGGCAACGCCTCATGTGACAATAGACAGCATGGTTCTCTTTTTCTCTTACAAGGAAAATATAAAGCGAGTGGAAGAAACATTAAACAAGATGATTTCTCCAGTTTGGGTTTTAAATTGTTCTCAGATAAAAGAACAGCTTTTAAGTACATCAGAATAATGTACATTATTCAGAATAATGAAACCATAAAGTTAAGTGAAAAACAAAAATTGGTGGCAATCATACAGCTTGTATTAAACACTGATTAGGAAAAGCCCTGGAAAATGTATCTAAATTCATTCTTACATAAACACATTAAAGCACAACCCACAGCCTACTGCTCTATCAATTCAAGTCTGCACATTCAAATTATTCCCCCAATGCAGTGAGGAAAAAATGCTTGATGGAGGCTGACATATTTACCAGCAAAATAAACAGGTTCCATTGGACTTGGTTTAAATTTAACAGGAATTATAAAAGCACCGTTCAGTCTCAAACCCATCATTACCTTGTTCTTTCTGAAAGCTAATATCCTGTTCAGCCCAGCAAAATTATACCTCCACAACAGGGGAAAGTGCTTTTGCTTACAGAAAGTGCCATTCAGATGCTAAATAACAACATTTTAGGAGGGAGGGAAGTTAAAGAACACACAAAACCTTCCCCCATAATACGCTGCAGTACATTCCATTTTCTGAGTCTCTCCCCATTTCCACCACAAATAACAGCCCTGAAAGAAATAAACTCCTGGAGTCGCGCTCTACACCTGCCCCATTCCTGGGTGAGAACAGGGGGTTCCCTCCCTGAGACTATCCCATTCCTGGGTGAGAACAGGGGGTTCCCTCCCTGAGACTATCCCATTCCTGGGTGAGAACAGGGGGTTCCCTCCCTGAGACTATCCCATTCCTGGGTGAGAACAGGGGGTTCCCTCCCCGAGACTCCAGCTGCAGTCTGGCAGAACCGTGGCGCAGAAGTGGTGAGTGCCGTGGCATCGTCCCACGTGCTGCTCCCAAACTGCCCGAGACACTCTGCCGTCTAGTAACTCTCTGCTCTTAAAGATGGCGACGTAGGCGACGTAGTCACAGTTACAAAGAGGCCCCGAAACAGACGGAGTAACGTAGAAGGAGCGTTCACAACAGAAGAGCAGCAGAATGAAGCAACAAGCCATGCTGACACCTGCCGCCCTAAATCACCTTAACTGAGACTACGATCTAAAGCACTTTTTTAAGAGATCAGAAATGCCTTTTTTCACAATGGAAGAGGCTTGTCTTTATAAAAGCATTTGCAAACACTTCACAGGTCTCTTTAGAGTGGCTTGCAGGTCAGACTGCCTCACCTCCCAAAAGCACGAGAAATACACCATCAGCCACCCCTGAAAGGGAGAAGCCTCTTCTGGTCACCCGCACACTTCCATGTTCCCACTACCTCACCCACACGCCACTGGCCTCTCAGGGCTCTGAGTCAGAGGAGGGAAAGTAATGAATGTTTCTTGTTGCATTCATCCTTAGCTTTGATACCAGGAATCCATGCTGTAGCACAAATCAGAATGTAAAATGTTCAGATAATGTCTTATATTTTCATTACTTTTTAAGATAGGTACACACAGTATGCAAAATGCTATAAAGATCATGAGTAGTATGTTTCTTATAAATTCAGATGAATTTCTAGGACCTAAAATGACCGGGGCTTTAACTATCTCTAATGCATTTTTAAAGTCTTACTGTACATACCCTTGCCTTTGTCCAAATCTTATTTTTTACTGCTCATGGTAAAGGATAACTCTACGTAATCCTTTCTTCGTCTACTTCAGAAATAAGCAGACAGTTTTGGAATACTAAGCACACATACATGCAACTGTAAGCGCCAGGAAAAGGAACACAATTCAAGATAATGCAACAAGAAATTAAACAGGGCAGAACATAACTTCACACTTCATTATGAATAAAAAGATTAAAGCTAATTTATTAAGAACTTACAAGTGTCAGCTAGATATTACATGATGAAAGATCAACTAATTTGGCAATTTACATTCTCGATGTTATCGAAGAAGAGTAAACAGTTAGAAAATGCCAGCAGGTTCAGAATTTCTTTTTTGCAACAAAGAATCACCAAAGAATTTCAAATAATGAGGAACAGCAGAAGGACGGAAACTGCTCCGTGACTTTCAGCTACTCTAGCTATAGATGCCGTGCTGAGTAAGCTCAAGGGAACAAACTGGAAGATAAACAGCTAACAATAATTGCTGACGCAATCACAGCAGACTCACCGGAAATTTCAACTTTTCCCCCCAGATTTCGCAAAAAGGAATGTGTATTCACTAAGGTTAGGTAGTTAATCTTTTGTATCCTTAAAATACTCCAAAGTAGAGGTGCATACAGAATTAACACAAAACAGTACTTCAGAGAAGTACCCGTCACAGATAGATGGGTTCCCAAACAATTAAATCCCAGCTACTCTAAGAAGGTCAGCACAAGACACGTTAAGAAAATGCAAAACACTGTGAATGTTCCCGTTTGTCTCAGAGACAGACCTTCACTTCCTGACCACATTTAAGAAAACGGAAGGAAAAAGATAATGAACTGAGACGTAACTTTAGCTCAGAACATAGTTTTCATAACTTTTTATGTACTTACTAGCTTTCTCCAAATTCAGAGCCTTTATTTCAAGCTAATTAACAATAAAAAATATATATTCCCTCTAGAGACAATATATTCACTAATACAGAATACACTAATCCCCAAAGACAAGAGGCTAAGTTAGTGGCTAAGTGCCTGTGTCCTGTGGCTACTTAACATATGATATTCCTTTCAAAAATTAAATTTTCCTAAAAACCACTTATCTTTCCTATTACACCTTTCCAACTGGAAAATGTGCAGCTTGAAGTACACGTCTGCACACCTCAGACACCACATGACTGGCTGGAGAGCCAGCGCCCGGCATACCTTGCTGGTGGAGGCCTTGTAGGTGGTCTTCAGCTTCTGAGAAAGCTGGCTGGTGCTGTGGCTGGCTGCAGAGACAGAAGGACAGTCAGCACGGCACGGCGCTCCCCACAGAGCCCCAGGCAGGCGACACGAAGACGGGGAGGGCTGGACAAGAACCCAGACTGCTGAGAGCTTGATTCCTCTAGAACCACACCCGCCTAGGGGTCTCCAGGTTTGCCGATAGCAAAAAGCAAACCAGGCGGTGCCCACCACTGCATCCCAGCATCCTGCACATGTGCCCGCAGGACAAGGCCGGCACAGGGTCGCCTTACCTTTGGTTTTGAGCTGGCCCTTACTCAGTTCTGCTCCGTCGATAGCTTGTCCTTCGGCAGCTAGACGCTCATTGAGAGTATCAATTTCTCTACGCACTGGGAATAAAAAAATTTTTTTTCAAAAATGTAAAGGACATTTTTAGGTTTAAATGTACTCACCACTGCCAGAACTTGCACACATAAAAATGCTGTTATGTTAGTGTCATCTAAACAAAGACATGAATGATAGTCTAATAAGCAAGATCACAATTCACAGACTTCCAAAAAAACTCCAGGCATCACTGAAGGTATCATTCCAAAACGAAGAGCTGACACGCTCCTGCCACTCTGTGGAAGACGCTACCAGGAAGGAGGGTCTCAAGCAGGGCTCCCGCATGCCAAGTTTCCTTTGTGCTTAACTCTGTGCATTAAAAACATTATTCTGATACTGTCTGAAATTCAGTGAAAACATGGACAGTCTCACTGAGAACACTGCAATTGGGGAAAGTTACATGATAACAACCTGTAACGACCACTGTAAGACACCACGTAATGGCCAAGTGAAGATTATACACCACACGACAGAGATCTAGAATTCAAAATAGGCCGGGCGCGGTGGCTCACACCTGTAATCCTAGCACTCTGGGAGGCCAAGGCAGGCGGATCGCTCAAGGTCAGGAGTTCAAAACCAGCCTGAGCAAGAGTGAGACCTCATCTCAACTAAAAATAGAAAATAAATTAATTGGCCAACTAAAAATACATAGAAAAGATTAGCCGGGCATGGTGGTACATGCCTGTAGTCCCAGCTACTTGGGAGGCTGAGGCAGAAGGTTTGCTTGAGCCCAGGAGTTTGAGGTTGCTGTGAGCTAGGCTTACCACGGCACTCTAGCCCGGGCAACAGAGTGAGACTCTGTCTCAAAAGAAAAAAAAATAATAATTCAAAATATATAGGAATTACAGAATCACAGGGAAAAAGAGAAGGCTCAGAAGGAAGGATGTCAGTGACACAGCAGTGACACACTCAGAACGACACAGAGCCAGCCCGCTGCACAGTGGCCCACAGAGCGGGCCTGCAGCACTCACGCTGTGACCACGCTGTGGAGACCTGGAGGGGCTTGGCTGGGGTTACCGAGGCATCCAGGGGCCCAGCCCAATCATACACAGCCTCAGAACATAGGGGAGGCAGGGGCATGGCTCAGAGAGCCACCACAGGACTCTCCAAGGGGCTGTCGGGGACCTCTGTCCAACAATGCCAGGCACTGGATTCTGTCACAGCCCTGCAACCACCCTGACCTGAGTCTAGAGAGCCACACTGGACCGACAGACCGCAAGGCAATACACGTGTGCTACGTTAACCCACTAGGTCTGTTACAGCCAAACAGAAAACTAATACAGCAGTGAACATCTACCCAAGAATCTTACTCTCAAAGATCGCTATGGATAAGCAAAAAGTTATAAAAGTATATTAAGACAGGAGATACTCACATTCTAAGTTTTCAATATAAAGGTTTTCAAACTCTCTTTCTATTTGACCAAACAGTTCCAGAAGTGTACTGCGGACTGAAGATGGCAGTTTAGAATCCTGCAGGGGAAGATTTTGTTCAGAATGAATGAATGAGTGAGTGAATGAGTGAATAAATAAGAAACTCTAGTACCAAGCACCAATATCATATGTCCAAAGTTAACAATCTTTTATCTTAAACTCTTATTTTATACCATTCTTCTCATACATATAAGGCTTAAAGAATTTCAAAGCTCCAAATTTCTAGAGGAAACCATAAATAAAATTATATAAATGGCCACCTAGGGTAATACAGGGTTTAAGAACAAGCATGTCTTCAAAACAACATAACTTTCCCTTTACAAAATGGACACAGACTATCTTATTGAAACTCTTCCAAACGTGCAGTGAAGGAGGGAAGTTCCTGTAAATCAAATGACATCATAAACAGCCTTTAAGCTCCATGATATGCCATTGTAAGTGTATTTTAGTATGGTATACGCTATTAGATGTGCCTTTATAGAGTTCCCGTTATATCTGCTTGCTTCAAGCAAAACAAATGGGTTATTTCCTACAATGCTACTCAGCATCTAAAAGACTGTCGTGAAGAGAGAAAAAAGAAAAACCTCACCAATAGAGCACAACGCCTGTTAAGTGAGAACACTGATTTAAGCTCTGCTGAACCACCTGCTTCACACCTGTGCCCCCTCCCACCTCCAGCCCCACCTACAGGTCTGCAGGGGGCAAGGAGCAGAGGCAGGACCCACACCCCATCCCATCCCCGTGTGGTCAGAAGCAAGACCCGAGGGACTGGGCGTGCTCACAGATGCGCTTTCCCTGGACACTGCTAATAAACAGGGCTGCCCCGTGCAGTCCACGGCCTACGCCCATCTCCCCAAGGGCTTGGCCTACATCACCCTTTGCAGGTGTCAACAAATATTTCTGAGATGTTCCAATACTTAATTGCTGTCAGTGTCATTTTCTAAATGACTTTTCAAATTTATGTACAGCACAAAGTTTCTTTTTTTGAGACAGAGTCTCACTCTGTTGCCCGGGCTAGAGTCCAGTGGTGTCAGCCTAGCTCACAGCAACCTCAGACTCCTGGGCTCAAGCGATCCTCCTGCCTCAGCCTCCCGAGTAGCTGGGACTACAGGTGAGTGCCACCATGCCCGGCTCCCGCTCCAGGCTGATTTTTTCTCTTTTCAGTAGAGACGGGTCCCGTTCTTGCTCAGGCTGGTCTAGAACTCCTGGCCTCAGGCGATTCTCCTGCCTTGGCCTCCCAGAGTGCTAGGATTACAGGCATAAATCACTGCACCTGGCCCAGCATAAACTTTTTGAAGTTTGAAGAATGGCAAATTCTAAAAAAAGGTATACAACATTTATTAAATCCTTCTCAGATTAACTTCTTAGGAAAATAGAAATTTTAGCGAAAATGATAGCATTTTAGGAATATGAATTTTATAATTATCACAGATTTGTCACATAAATTTTACAAATTACTTAAAAATGTGCATATATGAAAATGACTGGTTTAAAAATTGAGTCTGGCAGAATTGGTATTATATCTTCTCTCAACATCCTTCTAAAATATCAATGAAAAACATGAAAAAAAAGGAAAGGAAAACTTAAAATAACAATGAAAATCCAAATTAAACTATCAAAGAGGAAACCCCAATAACTGTAAGACATAAATTTACACTGAACTGAGAAACACACTTAATATTTAACTCTCAGGCCTGGCCCGGTGGCTTACGCCTGTAATCCCAGCACTCTGGGAGTGCCGAGGTGGGAGAATCGCTTGAGCACAGGAGTTCAAGACCAGCCTGAGCAAGAGTGAGACTCTATCTCTGCCAAAAATACAAAAATTAGCTAGGCGCAGTGGCGCATGCCTGTAGTCCCAGCTACTCAGGAAGCTGAGGCAGGAGGATCTCTTGAGCCCAGGAGTTTGAGGTTGCCGTGAGCTATGATGCTGCCACTGCTCTCTAGCCCGGGCAACGGAGCGAGACTCTGTCCCCCCCCCAAAAAAAAAAATCTATCCTGCCCGTGGCATTTCATATTCCATTCCCAAGTGTCACCTCCTCAGAGGAGCCTTGCCAACTCCTACACAAGACCAAATCTCCTCTTACATGTATCAATTCCTCCTCGTCAATACCCATAATGTTTTAAGATCCTTGTTATTCAGCAACTGAAATGCTGTATTTACCTGAATATTAAATGCACCGTACTATAAAACTGTTATGAAAAACAAAGCCGAGGTGTCAGCACTGACCTCACTTTGAAAATAATCAGGAAACTAAACCTACAGAGGAACAAGAGTTTCTCATGAGAAGGCAAGTCGAGCCCAGTAAAAGCGGCCTCACAACACCGCTTTACGCCTGTTCGTCAGCTCTCCTGTTTTGTGCCGTTCAGTTTCATAGAGCCTAATATGAGAGGTGTTGAAATTTGGGTATCACTTGAGAAAACTCACGCTAGAAAAGCTACGACTCAGTAAAGCTTTTAATCGAATCTGTGTTTCATCGCACCAGCACCGACATATACCTGAAAGGTGCAGACAGGTGCAGGAGGCAGCCGGCGCGGCACGTGTTCACAGACTCAGCCATTCCCCGCAACAGCCCCTTCCCCAGCTAGCCTCTGCCTTTCAAACCCCCTTGCGTTTGCAACTCTGAGACGTATGCAGTTAACCCGTGTCTCTTTCAGACCCCAACAACCAAGAGAGCATCACCGAACTCTGGTCTAGCAAGCGAGTGCTCCTGACAGCGACGCAGACCCGTGGCAGTCGGGAATTCTGTATTCCCGGGTGGCTCCGCACACACCTACCATGCCGAGCGCTCACACCAGACAGTGCCGCTGGAAGGGAGCACAGCAGCCACCCGGCCACCCACTGCACAGGCCGGTGGTCCCACTCCAAGTAACTCTATTCGTTCAACAAACGGGTGTCACCTAGGGAACGAGAGAGGCCACGAAAGAGGGCCACAGAGTGCTGAGGAGGACTCAGCGGCTCAGTCTGGAGAAGGCCACGTTGCCTTTATAAGGGTTACCAGGAGACGCAGTGACCTCCCTGTCCCATGTCACAATGGAGGGCTGGCACTCAGCAAGGCCAAGAGAAGAACGTGTCACCTCACGCGGAGGTGACTCTAGAACACACCAGCAAAGGAGGTCTTAGAATCCCACCGCTAGAAACGCAAGCAAGCTGAAAAACTTTACCACCCATCTGTGACTGCTTTCCCACACTGCGCGACAGCCACTGGCCACATCTGACTACTGATGTGTAGTCAGTATTTCAATGTAAAGTATTTAAATTTTTAAAGATTAAAACTTCAGGACCGGAAACACCAGCCACGTTTCAAGTGCTAACAGCCACGGCTGGAGAGCCCAGACGGAGAACATCTCCATCATCACCAAAGTCCGGCCACACAGCTGCGGCTTCACTCTCCGAGTGCTGTGGCTGAATCGCGCCCCAAAAGTCCTGTGTTGGCGTCCTGACCCCCGGGACCTCAGAATGTGACTGTGGGTGGAGAGATGGTCTCTAAACAGGTGACTGAGGTAAAGTGAGGCCACGTGGGTGGGCCCTGGTCCAGGAGCACTGGTGCCTCATCAGGAGATGGGGACGTGGACACGCACAGGGGGATGCCTGTGTGGGGACACAGAGAACACGGCACCCACAGGACAAGGACAGAGCCTCCGAAGGAGCCACCCTACCAAACCCTGACGTAGGAATGCAGCCTCCAGGACTGTGAGAACACAGATCTCTGTCACTAGGCCACTCAGTTTGTGGTCCTTTGTTATGGCAGCCCTAGCAGAGTAATCACCTAAGAGTATCAAAGCTTCCTTTCTGATTTTATTTCCCCCACTAAATTAAAATGGAATCACTTTTACAGAGAGCAAAACCAGGTATTTACTTATTCACTCACTGAACATATAATAATTTAATTCTAACAGAATACGTGCTTCGTGGCAGCCACGGTGTTGGGCTCTGAGTGCACGCTGCTGCCCTGCTGGAGGTTGCAGCCCTCAAGTCCCGACCACAAAGGGACCCACAAGTTCTCACAAAATCCAAGACTTCCCTGAGTCCATTTCCCAGATTGAAGCCTTATTTTCCTGCAGCCTTATGGCCAATGAATTAGTTCTAACTGTGAAGAAACGGTATATACATTTATAAGCATACATTAGATATATCTATAATTTGTTCTAATGTAACACATACTTTTGTCTAGGCTTCACAATAATATTCTTTTAAAATTCTGACATATTTTCATCATCTATAAAGACACTAGGCCGGGCATGGTGGCTCACGCCTGTAATCCTAGCACCCTGGGAGGCCGAGGCGGGCAGATTGCTCAAGGTCAGGAGTTTGAAACCAACCTGAGAAAGAGCGAGACCCTGTCTTTACTATAAATAGAAAGAAATTAATTGGCCAACTAATATATATAGAAAAAATTAGCTGGGCATGGTGGTGCATTGCTTGAGCCCAAGAGTTTGAGGTTGCTGTGAGCTAGACTGATGCCACGGCACTCACTCTAAAGCCTGGGCAACAAAGCGAGACTCTGTCTCAAAAAAAAAAAAGAAACTATAAAAATTCTAAGCGAAACTTATCTTCATCAACAAAATATCAGTTATTTAATCAAAGGATGGCATGCTCACTGCAGCAGAGACAGGATACAAGTAAGCCATAGAAGATCTGACTTCAAAAACTCTTCAAAGGACAGAGAGAGATCATTAAAATTGTGTGATGTGCTATTCCTGGGACCATTAGAGACAGAAAACTCAAAGCTGTGCTGTCAACTAGCCTATACAAAGAATAAAACTAATCCAAATTGTCACACCTACTTCCTTTTGTAATTAAGCATTACAAACATGTTAACCCATCTGTGTATGATGTTGTATTTGACAGTACCTTTCGTGGGTTTACTGTTGGGAATTTGGGGAGGATTATTTTCAGGAACCGAAACCATTTTCTACTTTGGAGACCTACACACAGGTGGCTACTTTCATCACACGATAAACACGATCCCCACCAAGGCCCTGACCGGCGTGACTTACTTGTCCTTCTAACATGTCTCTTGGCAGCCCCGTCCGCTCCTGCTCCGAGCTGTTCGTTCTTCGGATGGAAAGGCTGTGGGACTTGCGCTTTTGTTTTGCTTGGCGAGAGGTCGAACAACTTCCGCTTTCTGTGGGCATTACTTCTAGAAGGTAGTGCCCCAGTCACCTTCCTCAACAAGCTAAACGGCAAGGAAAACAGGCATTTTATTTCTGATACAGGAAACTGAAATATGGGGGGAAAACAGCAGACAAAATACTTATGTTTAATTACAAGCTTCCTTAAGAATATTTACCATATAATTAAGAACATGACAAATTAAGATGTTTTAAGGTGGAGACCCACAGCCTTTTTTAAAGAAGTAATTTGTTATCAAATCTCATTAACATGTTCTAAATATCCAATAGCAAAGAATGACTTAAAATAAGAAATTTTCCCTTAATCCAACTTTCCCGGGCACACTCTGCTCTCCAGAGGGAGCCCATTCCAACTGCATATTCCAGATTGCAGGTTCTAGAAAAATGCTGTCCAAGAGAAATACAATTACATTAACTATGTTAGGTGAACTAATAATAACTAAAATTATATTAACTAATTCACAGTTAATATAATTTTAGGTGATACGTTTGCACATTGCGTGTTCCTTCTTCTACTGTAGATGTGACTGCTTTGAGCAGCACCTAATCTTTTAGGAGGGCGTGGGTGAGACCCTGTCTCAAACAAAAAGCCAAGCCCAACCCAAAAATATCAGAAACCTGAAAAATAGTTTGCCTATTGTTTATGACTAAGACAGTTTTCAAAAGCTTTAGCCTATTCATAAAGCCTCTAGTCACTCTCAACCAAAACAGTCTCTCCTGTTAGTTACGAAGTCCCCACAAGATGATCCTTGTGATTCCATTTACATGAAATGCCCAGAATAGGCAGTTTATGTACAGAGAAAGTAGAGCAGTGGTTGCCTAGGGCTGGATCATCTTTTCCTTTTAACTTTTTATTTTGAAATAATTGCAGATTCACAGGAAGTGAGCTGCAAAGATGGTACAGAGAAGTTCTGTATTTCCCCAAGGATTACATCTTATGTGATTATAGCACAGTTTGTTAACTTGCCAATTAATTTGTTAATTTTGTTAAACCAACAAATTTGACATTGGCACAATATATGTGTATAGCTGTCACTCTGTTTGTTACATATATAAATTCCTGCAAATACCACGATGACCAGGATACAGAACATCTCTATCATCACAAAGACAGAATCCACACTGCCCATCACAGCAGCCAACACTTCATACCATCCCAGCTCCTGAGAACCACTGACTTGTACACCTTCCCTCTAATTTTGTCATTTTGAGAATGTCATTAATACATAAATGAGATCACAGATCATGTGCTCTTTGGAGACTTTTTTTCCCCACTCTGCTTAATGCTTGAGACCCATCCAATTTGCTGCATGTATCAATAGTCATTTCCTTTTCATTGCCAGGTAGTGTGTTTGCTTAACTGTTCACCTATTGCAAAAAATCTGGGCTCTTTCCATTTTTTTACTATTGCAAATAAAGTTGCTATGAACAATAATATACAGATTTTTGTGTGAATAATAAGTTTTCATTTCTTTTGGATGAAGAGCCCAGAAGTAAGATTGCTGGGTAGTGGGGTAAATGTATGTTTAATTTAAAAATCCTAATTGAGATACAATTCACACATCCTAAGTCACCCATTCAAAGCGTACAATTCGATGATTTTCAGTGCGTTCGGAGAGTTGTGAAATCGTTACCATAATCGACTTTACGACATTTTCATCAGCCAAAAGAGAAACCCCACACCCGTGAGCAGTCACTCCCCGTTTCCCCCACCCTGTCCCATGGCCAGCCCTCGGCAACCGCCCATCTGCTTTCTCTGGACAGAAACTGCCCACTCTGGCCACTCCAGGCAAAGGGAATCACAACGTGTGGTCTGGTCCATTGTGACTGTCTACTTCCACTCGGCAGTTTCGAGGTTCATGTATGTTGTAGCACGTACCGGTAACTTATTCCCTTTTATTGCCAAGAACTCTATTGTACGGACAGACCACATTTTACTTACCCATCCATTAACTGATAAGACATTTGTTGTTTCCGTCTTTAGGTTATCACAAATAATACCACCAGGCACATTAGTGTGCAAGTTCTTATGTTCCTGTTTTCGTTTCTCTTGGGTGTATACCTAGAAATGGAACTGTTGGGTCATAAGGCAACTCTATGTTTAACCATGTTGTTGTTTTTTTAAAAAAAAACCATCAAACTATTTTCCAGACTGTATCCTTTTATAGTCCCAGCAGCAACATAGGAGATTCAGTTCTCTGCGTCCTAACTGGCATTTGGTGTGGTCACTATTTATAGTCTTAGCTGTTCTGATGGGTAACATCCCTGCACACCTTCTCATGTGCACGTTTGCCACTCATAGATACTCTTCAGTGAGATGCCTCTTCACGCCCGTTTTCTAACTGACATTTTACGTTTTTTACAGCTGAGGTTTAAGAGTTGTGCGTATACTCTACAGCATGAATTATGTGTCACATGTGTTGGCTGCAAATCACTCCTCCCAATCTGTTGCTTGGCTTTTTATCCTAACAGTTTTTCACAAAGCAAAACTTTTTAAATTTTGAGATATTCTATAGATTACACTTTCCTCAAAAAAATTTTCGTCAACCCCTAGGGCTCCAAAACTTTCTATTTTCACCTTTAAAAAGAATGTTGTGGGGGGTTTTGTTTTTTTGGGACGGGGTCTTGTTCTGTTGCCTACCTCAAGAGTCCAGCACAGTGGCGTCAACACAGCTCACTGCAGCCTCAAGCTCCTGGGCTCAAGTGATCCTCCTGCCTCAGTGTCCTGGGTAGCTAGGACTATAGATGCCACCACCACACTCGGCTAATTTTTTTTCTACATTTTGTAGAGACAGGATCTTGCCCTTGCTCAGGATGGCCTCAAACTCCTGGCCTCAAACTATCCTCCCGCTTCAGCCTTTCAGCGTGCTAGGATTATAGGTATGAGCCACCATGCCCAGTCTAAAATATTTATAATTTTATGTTTAACACCTAAATTTATGAGGTATTTGGTGTTGGCATCTTTATAAGGCGTGAAATTTAGGTCAAGGTTTTGGTTGTTTTTGCCAATGGCATCGAATTATTCTAGCACCATCTGCTGAAGACTATCCAGTGTACACTGAATTGTCTAAAACCAACTGGCTGTGCTTGTGTGGGGCCACTTCTTGGCTCTCTGTTCTGTCCCTTGATCTACGTAGCTCACCTGCTGTCATTAACACAGTTTGATCCTGTGCTATATGGTAAGTCTCAGTCAGTTACGGTGATTCCCATCACTTAAATCTTTCTTAAAATTGTTTTAACTATTCTAGCTCTTTTGTCTTTCCTCTTAAATTTCAGAATAATCTTTTCCATATCTACAAAAATCTTGCTGGGATTTTGACAGGAATTGTGTCACATCTCTATTATCAATTTGGAGAAAATTGATAAATTTACTGTGTTGTTCCTTCTACTCTATGAACAGTATTTATTTAGCTCTTTCTTTCCTCAGTTTTTCAGTTTTCTGCATGTAAGTTCTATGTATGTTTTCTCAGTTTTACACTGAAGTGTCTCTTTTTATTTTTTGAGCAATTTGAAATATTGTATTTTTATTTTGGTTTCCGCATGTTAATTTCTAATACATAGAAATACAATTGATTTTTGTGTATTAAATTTGTATTGTGCATTCTTGCTGAACTTATAATTTAAAAGTTCTAGAATTTTTTATAGATTCCCTGGGATTATCTATGTAGACCATTATGATATCTGAAAAGAAAAAGGACGGTTTTATTTCTAATTTGGAAGCTGCTCCCTTCCTGATTTGTCAGTTAGAGAGGCAGGTTTTCCTTGGGGCTTTGTCTGGGCCCCTTTGTGCTCCTGGGTCAATAGCTTGCTGAGCACCAACATGGGATGCATGAGGCAGAAAGAAAGCCCAGTGAGCTCAGCTGTGCTGTGTCTTAGGTCCCCCAGCCAGTCTACTCCCAAGTCATGCATTTGTCTTAAATGTAATGTCCAGTTGTACTTAACAGGAAGAAAAAGTAAAACTATTATCTACTCCATCTTTCTATAACTACAAGGCCAAGGATTATCTCATTTCTGAAATTATATATGTGTAGGCCTATTTTATTTAAAAAAAAAAAAAAAGATGGGACTGCAAACTAGTTCAGCCTCTGTGGAAAGCAATATGGAGATACCTTAAAGCGATACAAGTAGATCTACCATTTGATCCAGCAATCCCATTACTGGGCATCTACGCAAAAGAACAAAAGTCACTCTATGAAAAAGACACCTGCACTTGAATGTTTATAGCAGCACAATTCACAATTGCAAAGATGTGGAAACAACCGAAGTGCCCATTAATACATGAGTGTACTAATAAAATGTGGTACATGTGTACCATGGAGTACTATTCAGCTATAAGAAACAATGGTGATATAGCACCTCTTGTATTTTCCTGGATAGAGCTGGAATCCATTCTATTAAGTGAAATATCCCAAGAATGGAAAAACAAGCACCACATGTACTCACCAGCAAATTGGTATTAACTGATCAACATCTAAGTGGACATATAGGAATAACATTTATCGGGTGTCAGGCAGGTGGGGGGGAGGGGATGGGTATATACATACATAATGAATGTGATGTGCACCAAGTGGGGGATGGACACGCTTGAAGCTCTGACTCCAGAGGGGAGGGGGATAAGGGCAATATACGTAACCTTAACATTTGTACCCCCACAATATGCTGGAAAAAAGAAAAAAAAATTTAAAAAAAGAGAAGAGAAACAAGAAAGTATGTCTTGCTTTACAATGCTAAAAACATGCAATTACCTTGTGGTTTATAAAGCATGTTTTGTAAAGGAAAGAAAACATCAAAAGCCTGTGACAGCCGTCCTGATATGGCCTCACAGAAAAAAGGAGACTCTGTCTTCACACATTTAAATCAAGCAAAAAAGGCCGGGCGCAGTGGCTCCTGCCTGTCATCCCAGCACTCTGGGAGGCTGAGGCAGGCGGATTGCTCAAGGTCAGGAGTTCGAGACCAGCCTGAGCAAGAGCGAGACCCCCATCTCTACTATAAATAGAAAGAAATTAATTGACTAACTAATATATATAGAAAAATTTAGCCGGGCATGGTGGCGCATGCCTGTAGTCCCAGCTACTCGGGAGGCTGAGGCAGGAGGATCCCTTGAGCCCAGGAGTTTGAGGTTGCTGTGAGCTAGGCTGACTCCTCGGCACTCTAGCCCAGGCAACACAGTGAGACTGACTCAAAAAAAAAAAAAAAAAAAAAAAAAAAACAGTAGAGGGCTTCCCTCCCCGCCCTTGAGAACTTCATCAGTAGAAACCTTCTGATAAATGTCAACTGGAAGGTCAGTGCACTCTAAAGATTCTACCAGCTGGTGACAAACAGTGCAAAACTGCAGTACGAACTTGCCTTTCAGCCCACAGTCACAGGTTTCGGATCACTTTTATCTCAAGTAGGACACCAGGGGCTTTTCTAGCCCTGTGTCTTCTCTAGGAAATAAGCTGTCTTCTTCACAAGCAGCCTGAGAACTCCTCACATTCTGCCTTTCACGACCCTTCCCTCACCTCCTGTAAGTCACACGCTGTTTTTTATAGCTTTATTTTTGTTCAACGCTTCACGATACACTCAACACACTGGCAATCTTTTCCCATTGATCAATTTCCAACCAAATACATGCATTTCAAACAATCACTTCCCACAAATCTGGCGCCAAATGGAGATTTTTTCATACTGGAGTAATTTCCTCTTTTGGTAACTTTCTGAACTCTTGTGAAGAAGTCATATCTCAAAGATGGGTTCATAATATCTATGTCACACGCTATGTTATTACAACTAACAGATTATCTGGCTAATCCAAGTTCTGCCTCTTTCTATTTCTTCGGCTATAGTTCACCCACCAATATTTTCCCAATATTAGTTCTATAGCGTTCACTTTTCTAACCTCTTATAAATTTTTTTTTCTTATTGTTAATCTTTCTCTTTGTCACAATTTTTTCCTGCAGTTTTTTTCAACTTTTGCCTCTGCCTCTGTATATGTATCCTCCTCCTTCCTCCCAGCAGTCTGTGCTGGTCCTAGCACCACTTCCTTCCACCCCAGGTCCTCAACGGAGACTAAGCTCTCGGCACAGAGTCTTAAGGCTACAGGCACCACTGTCTTCATCTGGGGCTGTGTGTCAGTACAGGCTGAATATCTGAAAAACACGGGACCAGAAATGTTTTAGACTTAGGATTTTTCAGATTTTTGGAATATCTAATATATACATCATGAGGCATCTTGGGATATTGACACACGAAACTCGCTTATGTTCCATATACGATTCATGCACACGGCCTGAGGGTAGCTTTATTTTTCCCTTGGGGAGGCTGAGGAAATCGTGTGCTGTGTGCCAGCGTCGACTATGACGTGTCACACACAGTCAGGAGTGGAATTTTCCACTTGTGCTGTCAGGTCAGTGTCCAAAACATTCAGATTTTGGAGCACTTCAGATTTAGAATTTTCAGATTAGGGATGCTAAACATGTATTAACATAAATCTTATTTAAATGTTTGATTTAATAACCAGTTTAGGGTTTTTTCAGGTTGCTATCATGGGAAGAGGGGTAAGGAAGTTGCAGTTGTTTGTGAAAGGAATGCTGAAATAATGCATGAGGGAATCTGAGCTAGGCAAGGAGGTAAGTGTGCAGGTATTTGAAAAAGGAACGTTGAAATGATGTACCAGGGCCTCTGAGCTAGGCAAGGAGGGAAGTGAACTCAGAAAGAGTTAAGGGAGAGATGCTGGAGGAAAGTCAGTGGGCTGGCAGGTCTACCTGAGGCTGAAGAACTACCACAAAGGATTGCTCTGAGGCATAAATGAATCAATAAATATAAAGAGTCACTAATCTTCACAACATCTTAGTGAGGTAGAGTTCCCAAATCCAATTGGTCTGTTAATATAGTCATATGTTGCTAACCGTGGGGATGGAGACAAGTTCTGAGAAATACACCCTTAGGTGATTTCCTTGTGCAAACACCACAGAGTGCACTAACACAACCCAGATGGTACAATGTACCATACCCCGAGGCTATGTGGTATGGCCCATTGCTCCTGGGCTACAAACCCACACAGCAGGTTATTATTCTAACACTGCAGGCAACTGTAATCAAATGGTAACTGCTTGTGTATCTAAACATACATAAATATAGAAAAGGTGCAGTAAAAATATTTAAAAATGTATTATAATGTGATGGAACTACTATCATATATGCTATCCACTGATGAACAAAATGTCATGTGGCCTACGACTGTGTTTAATAAATACTTTAGTAAATTGATCGTAGAACTGTAACAAGAAAGAAAACTTCTTCACTCTAAAAATAAGCTACTTTAACCACTGTGCACTGTTTCATCTAAATACAAACTAAAACAGAAACCTGGAATCCCAAAAGATAATTATTTTCCTTCAAAATATTCACATTTACCCAATATTACTGGACAAGTCACCATATTAAACAGAAAGCTTATGTAAGTAAAATGTCCTCCTGGTTTTTTACAAACATTATTTTCAAGAAACTAATAAATAGCTCTCTCCAAAAGGCCAATCTCCCTATATCCTATCATTGAAATAAATGTATTAAATATAAACTCTCCTTCTGAACTCTTAACTGACTTACGGCCTGCCGTCCATATTATCTGGTCTTCCATCCCTATTATCTGCTGCCACATACATGTTATGCCCTCTGCTGTCTGTGATCAAGACAGACAGACACACACACAGCTTCAATACAGCACAGTGCTCTGCACACAACAGGCACTGGCCAAATACTTCACAAACGAATGAAATCCACAAAAACACTTCGTGTTAGCAAGCTGAATTCTACGCCTTTAGAAATACTGTGATATTAAATATCATCAATGAACACTTAACTTTCTGCATTTTTCAAAAGGCTCTTTTTAATATTGCAAATATTAATTAAATTGTAACTAAACTATAAAACTCTTCTAAGTGCATATAATTTGAGAAAGACATAACCAAAGTCCTTTTATCTATTTATTTTTTTTATTTGTCTTTTTTTTTTTTTTTCAGACAGAGTCTCACTCTGTTGCCCGGACTAGAGTGCCATGGTGTCAGGCTAGCTCACAGCTACCTCAAATCATGGGCTCAAGCGATCCTCCTGCCTCACCCTTCTGAGTAGCTGGGACAGGCATGTGCCACCATACCCAGCTAATTTTTTTTCTATGTGTTTTTAGTTGGCCAATTCATTTCTTTCTATTTTAAGTGGAGACAGGGTCTCGCTTTTGCTCAGGCTGGTTTTAAACTCCTGACCTTGAGCGATCCACCCACCTTGGCCTCCCAGAGTGGTAGGATTACAGGCGTGAGCCACCATGCCTGGCCCCCAAAGTCCTTTTAAAAAGCAATACAACAAAATAAACAAATGAAAAAAAAAAAAAAAATAAAAAAAAAAAAAAAAAAAAAAAAAAAAAAAAAAGCAATACAACAAATGATCAATTTATGCTTTCATTTGAAACAAAAATACAAAACATTACTTTCAGTTTCATATCCAGTGGAATTTTAAACGTCTTTCTTTCAGCGAAAGGAAGACATTTGCTTAAATGATTAAATGATTTAAATGATATCACAAATGTTAATCACATGCAGAAGAATGTTTAAAGGATAGTATATGCATGGAGCATTCAAAAATATAAAAGATGACTGAATTTCCACAGAAAGTTTAATAAAGTTTTCAGTAATACTGTATTGTGACAGCACTATTAGGCAAATTCCTAGTGAGCTGAAACACCGAACTCAACTCTAACCACTATCAAAGGAGAGAGTAGTCTCTAGAGGCACCCTAAGAAATGTCACCATCATTGACCTGCTTAAAATATTTTGTCATTGATGACATGGAGGCATGGAGTATATGCACGCTTATCAATTCTGTGGGTGACATTTAACTGGGCTACATCATGAATTGGATAAATAATAACCAAGATTTTTTTAAAGATCTCAATCATTAAAGAATGAGCTCAAACCAAGGACAAAATTCAATAAATATAAAATCCTTTCCTCAAAAAAAAAATCAAAGCAGAATAATTAAGAAAACTAATAATAATTAGTATCTAATTATTAGTATCACGTGAGAGCAAAGGACTTCAGGGGTTTAGCTATGGGCAACCACAAAGTAAGTGAACAGTCTAACACAGCTACCAAAAAAGAAGCTGAAAGAAGGAAACACACTTACAAAAGATCTCCTGTGTCTAGCACTTTTTAAGAATGTTTGGCATATATAACATAACCTTTTCAATAGCAAAATGATGCTGATAAAAACACCCTATCAGAAGACAGGAGTGGAGATTTGGGAAGTTCCTTGTCCAGGGTCACACTGATGTGGCCTGTGTCCACTACCATACTCTCTCCTGTGGGCAGTGTTAATACAGAGGCGGTGTCCAAAACCAGGGGATAACACAACCACTCCATTCATTCCATGTTGGTCTAGCTACTGTGTTCAAGTCTGAGGACCACATTTCCACAGTGATTTGGAAAGACTCAAATTTGATCAGGAAAGTAAAAGAGCGAGGGGCAGAGCGGAGCGTTCCACAGAAGAGAAAAGATCCTTGGAGGTATAATGACTACTATCTCGAGCTACGTTATTTATTTGGAGCTAAGTAATCTCTAAATACTCTTAGGGCCATAAGTCATAAGCCAACAAACTGAATTTAAGAAAGAAGGCCGGGTGCTGTGGCTCACGCCTGTAATCCTAGCTCTTGGGAGGCCGAGGCGGGCGGATTGCTCAAGGTCAGGAGTTCAAAACCAGCCTGAGCAAGAGCGAGACCCCGTCTCTACTATAAACAGAAAGAAATTAATTGGCCAACTGATATATATATATATAAAAAATTAGCCGGGCATAGTGGCACATGCCTGTAGTCCCAGCTACTCGGGAGACTGAGGCAGAAGGATCACTCGAGCCCAGGAGTTTGAGGTTGCTGTGAGCTAGGCTGACGCCACGGCACTCACTCTAGCCTGGACAACAAAGTGAGACTCTGTCTCAAAAAAAAAAAAAGAAAGAACCACTAGAATTCAAATAAATGAAACTTCCACGCTATTAGCACTCTTCCATAATAGTGTCAATTTCAGGGGACCTGGCCGAGCATAAAGAATGTTGTAGAGTTTAAACTGGACGACAAAACCTATAAAAACCTGGCAGACCATAATATATTTGTGCTCACAAAGTGGAAAAATGCATTTATGCAACTTTGCTTAGTAAATGTTTATTGTTGTGTAGCTGCTAAGCTATTTTAGTGAATGGCCCTCTTGAAATTAATGTTTCCCCCCAGTGGCAGTTCACAGGCGGAAGTCTTCAGAAGCGGAACAAAAGCATGGCGCTGTGTAATCACTTCAGCATCCGCTCCCTCGCACTCACAGGCCCTCTCACTGCCCTCCTGGCCGCCGCCCGGCAAAGACCCCTCTTTGGGTAGAGCAAAGGCCATCCTCCTCCGCTAAAAGCCTCCGAAGTGCTTCCCCAGAGGCACAGGCAGCCCAGGGAGCCCAGGCCGAGGCACGGAGGTCAGAGAGAACTAACGGAGCATCGGGGCCCAGGGCCTACCCCTCCCGTGCCCAGACCCCTCCAGCACCCTACCCCTTCCTTTACCCATCCCCTCCTGGACCCCGACCGCTGCTGGGCCCCGACCCCTCCTCTGTCCCATTCCCTCCAAGACTTGGTCCCTTCCTGTGCCCCATCGCTTCCTGGGCTCCGACCCCCTCCTGAGCCCTGACCCCTCCGCAGTCCCATTCGTCCTCCGCCCAGTCCCCTCTAGCACCTAGTCCCTTCCTGTGCACATCCCCTCCTGGACCCCGATCGCTCCTGGCCCTTGACCCCTCTTCCGTCCCGTTCCCTCCAGAACTTGGTCCCTTCCTATGCCCCATCCGTTCCTGGGCCCCCGACCCTTCCTGGACCCTGACCCCTCCTCCGCCCCGTCACTTCTTCCCCCATTCCCCTCCAGGACCCAGTCCCTTCCTGTGCCCCATCCTTTCCTGGGCCCTGACCCCTCCTCCACTCGTCCCCTCCTCCGCCCATTCCCTTCCAGAACCCAGTCCCTACCTTGCTCCATCCTTTCCTGGGCCCCGACCCCTCCTCCACTCGTCCCCTCCTCCGCCCATTCCCCTCCAGAACCCAGTCCCTCCAGCATCCACTCCCTTCCTGTGCCCTATCGCCTCCAGCAACCGACCCCTCCTCCGCCCCGACCCCGCCAGCACCCAGTCCCTTCCCGTGCCCCATCGCCTCCAGCAACCCATCCCTCCTCCGCCCCGTCCCCGACAGCACCTGACCCTCCTCGGGGCGTCCCGGGAAGGACTAAGCGCCCGACAGCTGGGAAGATGGTGGCACTCACCTGCCACAGCCGCCGCGCCCGCCACCGCCCGGAGCCAGCCCGGGTCGCGCACAGCCCGTCGGTCCCCACGACGCGGCGCCCAGGTCTGCCCGGCCGACGCGCAGGACACCGGTTATCTCCGCAGTGACGCGACCCCTCGACCCCGACCTGGCGCGCCGCACTTCCGGCGCGCCGCCGGAAGTCCCGGCCCTTACCCCGGTCACGCCTCGGGGCGCCGGAAGTCCCGCCCCGGCTTCCGCTAAACTGCTTACAGACTTCTCGGCGCTTGGTGTCGGCGCTTACTGCCTACCCAGGTCGCGTCTTGCGGGATGCCGCGGCTGCTCTGGGGTGAGGAGGAGCAGGTCGGCGCCCGAGGCGCGACGTGGCAGGCCCGCTCATCCGGCGAGTCCAGCGGGAGGGCTGCGTCCACACCTGCTCCTTCCATCCCCGCCACGGGGCGACTCTCCGGAGCCCGCAGCCTTGGCTCGCCAAGGGGGCAGCAGGAAACCCCATCCTCGGTGGGCCTCTAGCGGCCTTCCTCCCTTTAACCCTGGTGGGACTTAGTGCTCCGCCGGAGCCAGCACGCAGCCTTCTCCGGCCTGGCCGAGAGCGCTCATGCGCCTGTACTGGGCCTGGAGCAACTCGCCAGCGTAAAAACTTTTTTCTGTATGGTTATATGGGTCCACGTTCTTGCTCCTTCCTTTAAAAATAAATCTCAAGATTAAAATTCAGGGCGCAGTAATATGTTTATTACACAAGAAACAAATTTAAGGCCGGGACGCGGTGGCTCACGGCTGTAATCCTAGCACTCTGGGAGGCCGAGGCAGGAGGATCATTTGAGCTCAGGAGTTCAAGACCAGCCTGAGCAAGAGTGAGAACCTGTCTCTACTAAAAATAGAAACAAATTAGCTGGGCAACTAAAAATATATAGCAAAATTAGCCGCGCATGGTGCACATGCCAGTAGTCCCAGATACTGGGGAGGATGAGACAGGAGGATCGCTTGAGCCCAGGGGTTTGAAGTTGTGAGCTAGGTTGACACCATGGCACTCTAGCCTGGGCAACAGAGCAAGACTCTGCCTCAAAAATAAATAAATAAGCCGGGCGCGGTGGCTCACGCCTGTAATCCTAGCACTCTGGGAGGCTGAGGCGGGCGGATTGCTCGAGGTCAGGAGTTCGAAACCAGCCTGACCAAGAGCGAGACCCCGTCTCTACTATAAATAGGAAGAAATTAATTGGCCAACTAATATATATATAAAATTAGCTGGGCATGGTGGCGCATGCCTGTAGTCCCAGCTACTTGGGAGGCTGAGGCAGGAGGATTGCTTGAGCCCAGGAGTTTGAGGTTGCTGTGAGCTAGGCTGACTCCACGGCACTCACTCTAGCCTGGGCAGCAAGCGAGACCTGTCTCAAAATAAATAAATAAATAAATAAATAAATAAATAAAATAAAATTCCAGAAGCAGTAATATGTTATACAAGAAACAAATTTAGCATTATATTTGAAGATCCAAATATCCAAAAAAAGGAGAAAAAATTGAAGTGATTTCTTCATTAAGCATAATAATAAAAGCTTATCACTGTGTCAACAGAAAAGAAGCCAAACTCTGTAAAATAATTTAAAGAGGCTTATTCTGAGAAATTTGAGGACCATGGCCCAGAGCCACGCCCAAGAAGCCTTGAGCAAGGTGGACTTGCTGTGGTTTCATCACAGTTTGGTTTTATACATATCAGGGAGAAAGGAATTACAGGTAAAGTCACAAAAGTACATGGAAGTCATAAAGTACATGGAAGGCACACATTGGTTTGGCCAGAAAAGGAACATCACAAAGTGGGGGCTTACAGGTTATAGGTGAGTTTAAAGACTCTTTGACTTGTAACTAAATAAATGAAGCTTTGTCTAAAAGCTCAGAATGTTTTAAGTTAAAGTTTTTTAAATCAGAGACAAGCTACTGGCGTATATTTGTGTAAATTAAGGACTTGCAGGTTTGTTTTGTCTGTGTAGCTTGAGCAGCCTTGTTTGTTGACTTGTGGTCCAGCGTTGTCTTGGAAGAGCACTGGCCTGTCTCTGTTGACCAATCTTGGCTGTTTAATCACAAGCAGCCTCATCATTCCATCCAACTGGTTACGGTAGACATCCACTGGAATCAACTGCCCAGGTTTCATGAAGCTGTAGCGGGTAATACCAGCGCTGGACCACCAAACAGACACCTTCTTCTTCTTCTTTTAATGAATATTCGGTTTTGGACTGTGTTTCTGCACTTCACCTTTATCCAGTCACTGTGCTGAATGCGTGCAATTGTTAAAAAGAATCTATTTTTTTCCTGGTTAGCAATGCCAAAATAAAGAAAAAATCTATTTTTTATCACACATTAACAATGTGGTGTAGAAATGGTTCGCCTTTAAGTCTGAGGGCAAAGAAAGGCGAGCTTCCAGTTTTTCTTTTGACGGTTCCCCTATGTAGTACCCAGCCTCCTCACCCTGTCGATTTGTTTTAAATGGTCTAATATTGTTGGAATAGTAACCTCAAACCTTGTTAATTTATGTGTGGGTTGGCATGAATTCACTTCCACTACAGTGTTTAGTTATCATTATCCACCTTGGTCGATCTCAGAGGTCACCCGGGGTCCCCGGCGCCCCCTGTCTGGGCTTGGGCAGGCGTCACCCGGGTCCGCGGGCCGACACCTGTCCAGGAGTCAGTTCCGCTCGCAAACTGGAGGGCGCAGGGACTGGCCGCCAACCTGCTCGCTCTTTAAACCGCACCGAGCCGGGCGCGCGCTCCTAGTGCGCAGGCGCGTCCCACGGGACCGCCCCGCTCGGGAGCGCGCGCTTCCGGTGGCTCGCCGACAGCGCGCAGCCTCCGCAGTGCCTCGGGCGGTTTCGGCTCCTCCCCTGGTGCCTGAAGATCGCAGCCGCTAACGCCTCCTGGGCCGGCCGGGAGCGCCCACGCCCCAGCACCGGGGGCGGCGAGGACCAAGCTTACGGCGCGCGGTCCCGAGGCTGCGGCGCCTCGGGGGGGCCGGGCGGGGAGGTGGCGCCACCGCGCGACGGCCTGGCGCGAGCGTGACGTCAGGCGCGCGGCCGCCGATTGGCCGCAGCATGTGGCGCGGGCGGGCGCTGGCGCAGGCCATTGGGCGAGCGGCCCGGGGGCGGGGCCGCGGAGCAGTCGGCGCTGAGAAGAGACGCGCGCCGGGTCGGGCCGGCGTCTGGGCCCGGAGGCCGCTGAGGTAAGCGGTCAGGTGAGGACAGAGGGGACCGGTGACACGCGAGACGAGATGGGGGTTACGGGGGACGAGGTGGGGAGTCAGGAGACGAGATACGGGCCCGAGGGCACAGGGGCGGGGCGGGGGTCCCGGCCCTGCAGCTGTGCCCGTCCGTCTGGCTGGAGGGGCCGGGGGCAGGGCTCGCCTGGGCACCGTCCGGGAGGGTGGCGAGGGGTCTTGCCGCGGGTGTCGGACGGGACCTGCAGGTGCTCGCGAGCCTGCTGGACAGATTTTTGGGGCTGAGTCTGTAGGAACCGTTTCTCTTCAGCTCCAGGCATTTTAGACTTTGACATCCTTCTGTCAGTTAAAAAAAAAAATTGGACCACCATCAGCTGAGCTTTATTTAGTAAAATACCGAATTCGAAGTGGGTCTCAAGAGACTTTATCAAGGTATGATTCTCCGTTTTGTAGAAATTCAAAAATAAAACACAAGTTTAGTACTCATTTTATCTTAGGAAGTTTAAATCTCAAGGTGTAAATTATAAAAAATGTGCAGGAGCACTGTGATTTGGAACATTGTCGTCTAATAATTCTGTAGTTATAGCAATCTACTTTAGTGATGGTTTAATATAGGCGGCCCTCCGCATTTGCGGGTTCCAGATTTAAAAGTTGCATCTGGGGCTAGGCGTGGTGGCTCACGCCTGTAAATCCTAGCACTCTGGAAGGCTGAGGTTCTGGAAGCCGGATAGCTCAAGGTCAGGAGTTGGAAACCAGCCTGGGCGAGAGCAAGACCTTGTCTCTACTAAAAATAGGAGGAAATTAATTGGACAGCTAAAAATATATAGAAAAAAATTAGCCGGGCGTGGTGGCGCATGCCTGTAGTCCCAGCTACTCGAGAGGCTGAGGCAGGAAGATCACTTGAGCCCAGGAGTTTGAGGTTGCTGTGAGCTAGGCTGATGCCAGGACACAGTAGCCTGGGCAACAGAGACTGTCTCAAAAAAAAAAGTTGCACCTGTACCGAACATGTACAGACTCTTTTCTTGTCGTTATTCCAGTGTAACAACTATCTACATAACATTTACATTGTGTGAAGTATTATAAGATATCATCTAGACATGATTTAAAGCAGGTGTCCCCAACCTATGGGAGTTGTTTAATTATTTCATTACATATTACAATATAATAATAGAAATAAAGTGTACAATAAATGTAATGCACCTGACTCATCCTAAAACCCTCCCCTCTCCGCGATCCATGGAAAAATTGTCTTCACTGAAAACAGCCCCTGGTGCCAAAAAGGTTGGGGACCTCTGATTTAAAGTACAGTCATGTGTTGCTTGAAGGACAAGTGAGTTCTGAGAAATGCCTCATGGGTCATTTTGTATCCAGTGAACACTTACACAAGCTAGATGGTCCAGCCTACCGCACACCTAGGCTACAAATCTGTACAGGTTGGTGCTGTGCTGGCTGCTGCAGGCAGTTGTAGCACCGTGGTAAGTATTTGTGTGTTGTGTCTAAACATAGGAAAGGTAATGCCTTGTGCTCTGGTGTCATGGTGGCTACAGTGTCACTGGGCAATAGGAATTTTTCAGCTCCATTATAATCTTATGGGACCACAGTCATATATGGTTGTCAGCCAGAACTTCATTATGAATTGCATAACAGTATACAGCAGGATATGCATAGGTAATATATAAATACTGTGCCATTGTACATCCAGAACCTGAACATCCCCTGATTTTGGTACCTGTGAGAGGCCCAGGACACAATGTCCACGGACCCTGAATGATGGCCATAAAACTAGTGTATAAAAGTTGCAAATAAATATTTTTTTTTTTTTTGAGACAGAGTCTCACTTTATTGCCCAGGCTAGAGTGAGTGCCGTGGCGTCAGCCTAGCTCACAGCAACCTCAAACTCCTGGCTCAAGCAGTCCTCCTGCCTCAGCCTCCCAAGTAGCTGGGACTACAGGCATTCGCCACCATGCCCAGCTAATTTTTTGTATATATATATATATATATTAGTTGGCCAATTAATTTCTTTCTATTTATAGTAGAGACGGGGTCTCGCTCTTGCTCAGGCTGGTTTCGAACTCCTGACCTCGAGCAATCCGCCTGCCTCGGCCTCCCAGAGAGCTAGGATTACAGGCGTGAGCCACCGCGCCCGGCCTCAAATAAATATTTTTAAAATTAAGGCTAACTTTAAAGTAGATGTTTCCTTTTCTCGGTATTTTTTTTCTGATTTCTTGTTTTAATCATTAAGTTCATTTTCAGTTTTTTGGTATTAAGTGTCTTTATTTTGGCTCTGACAGTCATCACTGACTCCTGATACTACACACACACACACACACACAGCCCACCCCAGACCCTATTTAGGTCTAGGACTTTGTATTAAGTAGCTGTTTAAACACTTTGTTTACATTCTGTTGTATGGTGAACCCCGTTGAAAGAATTCCAGTAAATCTATATGTTTGAAAGAAAGTCACAAAGTAGGCCACATAGAATCTTCAAAATATATTGTGCGGAAAATCAAGAAGCATTGAGGGTGTTCTCTACATAAGGTGCTCTGCAAGCCACAAAGGTTAGAGAGCTTATATAAAACTGCTGAATATAGATGTGCAAAAAAGTGTGAGTCAGGACATGGAAAGTGGGTTAAATTTAAATCCCATGGGAAGGATTAATTGGGGTTCAGAAAATTAAGGCTCAGTGCACTAAGATAGGGATGGGCCAAATGTGGCCCGCTGCCTGTCTCCGTTACGGCCTGTGAGCTAAGCCGTGTTTTTTTCATTTCTAAATGGTTGGAGAAGAAAAATGAGAAGAAGAAAATAATTCGTGACATGTGAAAATTAAGTGAAATTCACATTTCAGTGTCCGTAAATATTTATTAGAATATAGCCACCCCCGGTTTACACGTTGCCCAGTTTCGAGCTGCATGGTTCTCCCATTGCCTGTGGCTGTCTGAGTGTTACAAAGGCAGAGGTGACACTATCTGGCCCAAATCTCCCCTATGTATGTAGAATGGTGTCAGCTATGCACTGCCTTGGGAGAGTTGACAAAAGAGCCACACAGATCCTTATTCTAATTAGGAGTCTGGGCTGAGAAAAACTGGAGTAATCCTACTGGGTCATTGGTAAAAGGGTTACTGACTGTTCGGCAGGTGAATTGCACCTTGAAGAAAGGATTCCAGCCAAGGTTGGTCTGTGGCTTTCTCCAGCATCTGTGCAGAGGCAGGCAGTGGCAGAACATTGGGCGAGGCTTTGGGAACACATCAGAGGGAAGAGAGAAGCCATCACAGAAAACAGGGTGGAAAGTGAGGCTGGGGCCATACCACAGCTGGACAGGTTCCTAAGGAAGAAGGATTGACTGTCGAGGCCTACAGAGGGTGTCAGAGGGCAAGAATTTAGAGGGGAACTTTGAGCTTGGCATTGAGGAGAGTGACTGATGAACAGCCTGCATGGTGGACTCCCCAGGTGGGGGTGCAGAGGGGGAGACTGCAGATGGAGCCGTACGTAGTTCCTCACCTCCCAAAGGAAGGGCCACATTGCTTATGGGGCTCAGAGAGCTGGAATCACTTCCCACTGTATTGAAATGACATTCGGAGAAACGTGAGATGATGAATGGCCTTCATCTTTCCTTTTAAACAGCGTGCTAGGTCAGATCCAACACTTTGTGACAATGCCTGAGATAAATACCAACCACCTTGATGAGCAGCAAGTCCAACTCTTGGCGGAGATGTGTATTCTCATTGACGAAAATGACAATAAAATTGGGGCTGAGACCAAGAAGAATTGTCACCTGAATGAAAACATTGAGAAAGGTACTATTTTCTTTGTTGAAAAGGGACCTGACTGGGCATTTCAGGTTAGCTGAGAGAATTACTCTGGCAGAGGACACACAGTTCTGAATGACGATTCAGGTTTCCCGAGAGAGGGAACAGACAGATCCTAGCACAGCAGCCGAGGGGCATTAATCCTTCCTTTCTTGTGTTGGAGAGAGAGGTGGCATCGTAAGCACCATTTTCCCAGGTGTGTAAGACTGACAGGGCCTGGGGTGAATGTTCCTGAGAGGAAGCTTGGCCGGCAGCAGCATGGCTGACAGGGTCACCTCTTCCTCTGCTCTGTGGCCGGGGCCAGTGGGCTCTACCCCGGCTGTGAGCAGACTGAAAAGGCAAAACCAGCGGCAAGTTACTGATGCTCTGCTGAGCCACAGGGGAACACTGGGCAGACAACTGATATTTTAAGACTTGGTTGTATTTTTTCTTTTTTATTTTTTTGCTTTCAGGGTTATTACATCGAGCTTTCAGTGTCTTCTTATTCAACACTGAAAATAAACTCCTGCTACAGCAGAGGTCAGATGCAAAGATCACTTTTCCAGGTGAGCTTCTTCATGTACAGGTTTTTTTGGTACATTTTATCACTCTGAACTTCCTAAAGCTAAGGTCCTATGAAGGACATAATTTCATATTCTATATAAAATAAGCGTATACAATGAATGTAACCTAAGAAAACAGTAAAGGATAAGAACTGCTAAGGGATAGGAGTGTGTGTGTGTGTGTGTGTGTGTGTGTGTGTGTGTGTGTGTGTGTGTGTGCATTTTTTTAATCTGTACCGTCTGCACATTTTGATGTTTTCAGCTAAGGAGGTATTAATAAAGAACTTATCTACAAATGTCTATTTCGCAAAATAATTACTGACAGCCCCTCATAACTGATTTTAGAATCCTAAAAAAATCATTCTTCTGTTACTCATAAAAGGTTTCTTTGATCTTTCGGACCTGCTTTGAAGGACAATTGACCTGTGTCTGTGTTAATGTTTTCCAGACTGTTTCACCAATACTTGTTGCAGTCACCCTTTAAGTAACCCCGGCGAGCTCGAGGAGAACGAGGCCCTGGGCGTGCGGCGGGCAGCGCAGCGGCGTCTGCACGCGGAGCTGGGCATCCCCCTGCAGGAGGTGCGTGCTCTGCCGCGCAGCCACACAGGCTGAGACTGGAACACGTGGCAGAACGTTGCATTCCGGGCGCAGGTCTCCGCATGGCCACCTGCTGAGATAGGAGTTAGCCCCAGACAGCACTTCGAACAAAGATTATTTAAATTCTGATTTCTTAGTATCACTTGTCAGAATTTAGCTCAGTGCTGAGATGGATTGATCTGTGAACCACTGTGTGAGCCTAATTTTCAAAGATGAATATTTTCTTACAGAAATCCTTATGATTATGAACTACAAATCTAATTGAAGCTTTTTTTTTCCTACAATTGTCTCCATTAAATGAGACCTAGATTTTAAAAAAAGGATCTCTTATCTAGTTAAAATGGTGAATTTTTTTCTCTGAAGAGTAATCTTAAAATATGAAGAATGTCACATTGAATGACCAGCCTTTTTTTTTTATTACTATTTCAAAAACATCAACTTTATATATTTGCTCCTATGGAAAAAAATGTAGACACTTGAAATAACAATGTAATAATTTTTCCATATATTGTCATTTTTATGTATCATTAATAGGAGATTAATACTTTAAAAGTTCTAATTCTAAAACCATATTGCTGTTCAAGATACTGCTCTAATGTCATAACTTAATTTTACTTTGTTATATTTTTAATGTGTTAGGTTCCTCCAGAAGAAATCAATTATTTGACACGAATTCACTACAAGGCCCAGTCTGATGGTGTCTGGGGTGAGCATGAAATTGACTACATCCTGTTTGTGAGGAAGAACGTGACACTGAACCCGGACCCCAATGAGGTGAAAAGCTACTGCTATGTGTCAAAGGAAGAACTAGAGCAACTTTTGAGAAAAGCAGCCAGTGGTGAAATTAAGATAACACCATGGTTTAAAATTATTGTAGAGACTTTCCTCTTCAAGTGGTGGGATAACTTAAATCATCTGAGTCAGTTTGTTGACCATGAGAAAATACATAGAATGTGAAAATGTGGAGATGGTTACTGCAGAATTTCTCCTCTGCATACACTTAGAATGACTTTTTAAAAAATTCCCTGGTTCCCTATCAGGAGAACTCTCAACACGATACGTTGATAATTTACTACTTGTGTAGAAAACACAACTAATAATTTTGTGTCATACGCCCTGGATCTATGCTCTATTGTAAAAGACAGTAGTGAGAGATTATTTTGTAAAATGAAGGACAACAAATAAAACTTACTTTAAGCCTCCAAACACGTGATTATGACAAATTTGAACAAGGAAGTGTGGCATTTTGGGAACACGTCAGAGCACTCTGCTGTTTGCCAGGTGCTTTGTGTTAGCATTAAATCTTACCGTACTTCAGAAAATGTGCAAAGGAAACCACTTGGCTACTTCAAAACAGTCCTAACTAACTTTCCACATGAACAGATTAAACTGGCAGAGCAGGTGCAAGGGAAATTAGATGGTGTAGATCCTAAGTTGATGTGATTTCTTCATTCTTAAAGTACTTAAAAATCAACCATTGCTTTTGGCAATGATATTGGTTGGGTTAGATCTTCTTTTAAATAGTATTTGCTGATTGGCAGGGTCTGTGCTTTCAGAGTTACAGTGGCAGACAGGCTGTTCACAGAGGGCACTGAGTCCTGCACGGTGGACTCCTCACCCGTGGCACCCCCTGCAAATGGCTGGGTAACTCTTGTGGGACCATGCTGTGCACCGTGCCCCACAGGTGGCCAGCAGCATCCTGTGCTCTGCATGCTGGGTGCCATGAGCACCCTTCTCCTGTGACAGCCAGTTGACACCAGTTGTCCCTGGGGGCCACACAGCTGAGTCACCCCAGCTGAGAACCACTGTTACAGTCAGGCCACAGTATAGGAGAGAAAAATAACAATGCGAAAGGCTAATGTTCATGTTATGTAGATTCAGTTCATGGAATGTGTGTATATTAATATTAATTGTACCTTGATTAATGCACTTTTTAAAACTTATTGGTAGATTTCTCAAATTTGAAATCTTAAAGACAGCTTTACTATCCTTAAATGCTACATAGTAATAATGAATAATTTATTTCTTACAAAAATAAATATTTTATAAATTCAATAAAATGATTCATTTTTTGGTAACCCTGAACAGTTAATTTATAATTTCAGGCAAGACACAAGTACAAGTGTTAAGGTTACATTTATTGCCCATGCCCCCCTCCCCCCTCGAGTAAGAGCTTCAAGCGTGTTCATCCCCCAAATGTTGCACATCTTACTCGTTGTGGTTGTATATACCCATCCCCTCCTCCCCCCTCCCACCCTCCTGACACCCAATAAATGTTACTCCTATATATGTCCACTTAGGTGTTGATCCGTTAATACCAATTTGCTGGTGAGTACATGTGGTGCTTGTTTTTCCATTGAGACTTTCTCTGTAAGTTGAAAGTCTCTGAACAGACTCAAATTCCAAAGTAGGTTCCATTTGTAGATTCCATCAACTGCTGTCCAGGTGGAGAGACAGATTTCTGGAACTTCGTATTCTACCACCTTCACTGATTATCACCTGGTTTTGAGTACCTTTTTTTGTGTGTGTGAGACAGAGTCTCACTCTGTTGCCCATACTAGAGTGCCTGTGGCATCAGCTTAACTCACAGCAACCTCAAACTCCTAGGCTCAAGCGATCCTCCTGCCTCAGTCTCCCAAGTAGCTGAAACTACAGGCATGCGCCACCATGCCTGGCTAATTTTTTCTATGTATTTTTAGTTGGCCAATTAATTTCTTTCTATTTATAGTAGAGACGGTGTCTGGCTCTTGCTCAGGCTGGTCTCAAACTCCTGAGTTCAAACGATCCTCCCACCTCAGTCTCCCAGAGTGCTAGGATTACAGGTGTGAGCCACTACGCCCAGCCTTGAGTACCTTTTTTTTTTGAGACAGAGTCTCACTTTGTTGCCCAGGCTAGAGTGAGTGCCATGGCGTCAGCCTAGCTCACAGCAACTTCAAACTCCTGGGCTCACGCAATCCTGCTGCCTCAGCCTCCCAAGTAGCTGGGACTACATGGCCACCATGCCCGGCTAATTTTTTCTATGTGTATTAGTTTGCCAATTAATTTCTTTCTATTTAGAGACGGGGTCTCACTCTTGCTCAGGCTGGTTTCGAACTCCTGAACTCGAGCAATCCGCCAGCCTCGGCCTCCCACAGTGCTAGGATTACAGGTGTGAGTCACCTCGCCCAGCCTTGAGTACTTCTTAATAGAACCCTTTCCAGCATATATACACAGATGAAAATGTTCACATATATACATACCTATGTATTAATATACGTGAAGATTTCACTTTATGTCCCCAAAATGTAATACATCATAAACACATTTGTGTGCAAAAAAGAAAAGCCTTGAATTATATTGCAAAAAGGACAGGAGACGGACACAGGCGGGTGTGCTTTGCAAGTGCTCCAGGTGGCAGCAGAGGGGACCTGCTAAGCAAGTGTCTTTGTTTTTACCTATGTATGATACAGGGTGGTGACAACGGTGCTGTTTTGTGGTAAAGCCATGCGTTAGGCCTTTGATGCTCTAGCATGTGCGTCTGAGACACTACACTGTGCTGGGGTTTGAGTTACATGCACTTCACAACTTCATCCATTTATAGTGATTTAAAACAGGCTCCCAGGAGGTGCTTTTGTGGCGGTTCTTTTGCTACTGAACATGCACTGGACCACTGAAATGGATGTCCACATTCAACTGCTGTGATGCCTTACGCCACATTTTATTTGGGTATTTTTGCCTTAAGACAAAAAAGAAATCTATTTTTTTTTTCATTTGGCCCAATCAACAGATTTTTAAGTAAACCAAAAAAAGAACCAAATAAATCAAAGCTTTCTTCTGGAGGTTTATTTTGGATATAATAGACTACAGTAAAACACATACAAAAATACTAGAAAATAATTTAATGAGAGTATTTTAAGCGTTGGGGTTGACACATAAAGCTGCTCCCTCCCAAGCCTGCGGCCCTCTGCACATCCACAGGGGAGATGCTTTCTTCACAAAACGACCATTCGTGTGTGATGAAACAAAGTTCCCTCTCTGGAGAAAACTGAGGTTCTCTTCTCCATCAAAAACGGTCATCCCAATAAATCATGCCAGTTCTGTAAACCTGAAGCAATCAATACTCCATCGAATGCAGAATCACCACCTACCAAAGTATCTGCAATATTATGCAGTGACAAAAACTTCCCTCATCTATAGGGTTAACTAGTTTTCAGCAAAGCAACAAGTGCTTCAGTTATATTGTTTTTGCCAGCTCATAGGTTATAGCCCCAACTTTATGAGCCATCAGACCAAACCATGACAGCGTCAGCCGCTCCATCTGGAAGTGCTGGAGGGACACTACCGCCTGTCCTTCTTGCCAGCTTTCCTCTTCCCAGAGAGCAAGTGCTTGGGCTTCATGTCAAACACGTGCCTGTCTGCCTCCCCCTTCCGCCCCAGGCGATTCATCTTCCTCTGCGCTTTCTTCATCATCGTCTTGGCCTTCTTCACCATCTGTGCAGGAGGGGAGACATAAAGTACCCTAATTACCAAAAGCCAAACCTCCACTGTACCTCAGTCACTGGTGGCGTCTGCTGAAGACACCCTGCGCGGTCGCGTGCACGGCTCTCTCGCGTCCAGACTGCGGGAGCTCGACGACTCCTGTGCACAAACCGGACAAGGTCTCTGTCCAGGACAAGCCCTGTACCTAGAAGGCCGAGCACATCTAGGACGGCCTCTTACACAAACTAAGACACAGGTCCAACGCGAGCGATGCAGCCGCAATGCCCGGGTTTCCAGGTGGAATCGGCACGATGAGAAATACAGGCGTCCAGTCCAGGTTACAGACACTTTCTCCTCTACCTGAATGTTCAAAATGCTGAGACTGAATGTTTTCATGTTTAATAAGAAGACACTTTAGCAGAAGAGACTGGGTACATCTAACGTCTTTACCAAGATACTACAAATGATAAAAAAGTGACCCAAGCTATCATTTCGGGTAAAAAGATTTCGCACATTGTGTAAAGCTGAATCACTAGATAATCGGCCCAAATAGTCTGCTCTGGGCTGGTTCCTCAGGCGGCTTGCTGGACCCTGAGCTCAGATTGCTGGTGGCGTTAAGAGGACGCTGCCATCCACCCTCTGAGAAAGGAAAGCATTAGGGAATGGCCCACCCAGACGACCAGGGCATCCAGTTGCACCCTGGGCCAGGCAAAGCCGTGCCCATAGCTCCCGCTCCGCCAAGCAGCAGCTGCTGACGTCTGCCCCGAGCCCTCCTCAAGTGAACAGTAAAGACCATTGTTTATTTACGTCACACATCAGAGACTCACCGTGACGTCACGGAGACCAGACACATCACGTGGGGTCCGTGAGCAGCTCCGACTCCGGGCCACAGAAGAGGGCGGAACAGAGTCTTCCCGCTTTCTCTTGCGGGTGACGCTCCGAGACCTCCTCGCCTGGACTGCATAGTGGGCCTGCAAAGCAGAGAAGCAGACGTCAGCACCCGGGACCAGCCCTGCAGGGACAGACACTGAAGTACCGCAGGAGTCTTCAGAACCGTTGGCACATACCCAGCTAAGCATCTTGAAAATACAGTTACCTTTACATTAATTGCTGGTCAAATATTCTTCACTTATAGGACTCCCCTCTCAGACAGGGTCATTAGTGTGGCATCAGTTTATCCTTCGTCATAAAGAGCTATCCCCTCCCTTCCCTTGGAGTTACCAGCTGAACGCAAAGTGACGACAGACAGTCAGACCAAACACTCAACTCGGGGCAAGCGAAGTCACACAGACTGCACATCTGAGGACCTGTCTGAGGCGACACCCCGCCACGTCACAGCTCGGCCTCGCTCGGACCGTGGAGCTGCGGGCGGGTCCCAGATCACCTTCGATCACCTTGTCTGTGAAGGAAGGACAGCACCGCCACCTGGAAGGGCGCCGAGCCCAGTAGTCCACAGACACGCTCAGAAGCCACACGTGCACACGAGCTGAGACCACCGCCCGCTGCACCGGCAGCGCAGACACGGGACCAACACCCCAGCCTACCCCGAGAGCAAACCAGGGCCCTGTGGCTGACGCCCCAAGTGGCCAACCCACTCCCTCACACCAGACCCCACGACAAGTCTCGTCCGGAGAGACCCCACGTCTGCTAACGAAGCCGCGCCCACTCACATCATCCTTGCCGTCCATGTCAACACCGAGACTGCGCATCTCACTCTCCAGAACCGTCCGCTGAACCTGGCAACGAAAACAAAGATAACTGTTTTAAAAAGACTTAGTTTGATAAAAATGTTATTTTTAAAATAAGTTTCAAGGGAAAATATATCTAGCTGGGACTACAGGGATGCACCACCATCCATGCCCGGTTATTTTTTCTACTTTTTGTAGAGAGGGGGTCTTGCTCTTGCTCAGGCTGGTCTTAAACTCCTGAGCTCAAGCAGTCCTCCCACCTCAGCCTCCCAGAGTGTTGGGATTACAGGTGTGAGCCACTGTGCGTGGCCTTAACCAATACCTTTAAACTATGAATAAGTTACAATTTTACTTTGTACAACTACAAAATGATCTGATCTATAATACTCCTAAACTGGAAGCTGAAAGTCACCAAGAAAAGGCACAATGATCAGAATATAAAAGACCAAGACTCCCAACAATCTTGCAAGTCAATAAACCCCAATAAAACAAAGCATGTGCAACCTCGTGACCACAAACAGGCAGAAAAGTTGTATTTAGCAATGATTACATAAGAATCCAATTTGCAAAAAAAGAGGCCACACCTCTCTGGACAGACACAGAACTTGCCTTCTTAGCAGTTCGAGGCATCCTGGGTCCCTGCGTATTTTTTTCTTTGGATTCCAGGATTTTCAGCTTCTTTTTCTCTCTGATCTGCTTTGCCAGCTGCCGTATTTCCACCATCTCCTCATCCTCGCTCTCAGACTCACTGTCATACTCGCCAGCAGCCGTTCTCAGCTCTTCTTCTTTTTCTAACTCTTCCAGTTTCTTTAAAAATACAGTTGCAATTAAACAGAATTAACAATGAAAACCCCTGAGCAGCGTGCACGAAGGTGTGTGCCACAAGCCTCTGTGGACACACGGTGCCTCGGTCCGGTCCCAGCCGGGCGCCGTGTGCGTAGCTATCTCAGCACCACTGTGAGGACAAGAGACCACGTGAGCACCAGCCGGCAGCACCATGGTCTAACTGCTACGTGCCGCTCCCTTCTCTTCTTGAAACAAACCCTGAGGCTGAAAACCTGCAGGGGCCACCTCTCCCATCCTCTGATGCTCTGAGCAGAGGCACGGGGTAAACTCAGGTTTGTGAGAACCCAAATCTGAACAATACCCATTTATCCACTCTAATGTCACCCCAAATACAACCCACACTGGACACAAAGTCAGTAAGGCAAAAATGAACATTTATAACATGTGCGTGTATATCAAACCCTAGCAAACCAACCGAGACAGGAGCCCGACAGGCAGACGTGTTAGGTGGGGCTGGGAGGAGGGCCAGGCCACCCCCCCACAGCAGGACTGGGGGAGAGGCACAGGCTCAGCCAAGCTGCACAAGGGGAGCCGCGGGACTGCCCAGCCTGGGGTGTGGGGGGCAGAGCAGGGGAGGGCAGGGCAGCGAGGGTGGTGAGCGTGGTGGCTGGACGCGGGGAGGCAAGCACGCTCAGAAGCGGATGGCGGAGCAGAGGGCACGAGGGTGGCCCACGCAGATGGCCACTCGGCAGGGCCTGAGGGACTCAGGATGCAGGTGTGGGGTGGGTGCAGAGACAAAACTGAAAACAGGAAGTGAATGAAGGAGGGCGTCCGGGAATTGGTGGACACGTGAGGACATGCAGACTGCAAGCACTCCACCCAGCACTTTGTCAAAAAGCTGGACTGGGAGAGGAAGACAGAACAGCAGCTGAAGGAGGGTATAGGGTATAAGAAAGTGCCTGTTTTTAAGATGAGAGAAACTTGACATTTATATGCCAAGAGAAAGCAAGTAGGGCAGGGGTCTGAGGTGGGAGGGAGTCCTCAGCGTCGGAGCAGAGGTGGTGGGAGGGAAGCAGGAGGCAGGGCCAGACCTGTCAGTGCCTCGGGGTGGGGAGGGGTACGGCACGGGCGCAGGAAAAATGGGGGCACAGGAGCAGGGGAGCCAGTCAGTGCTCGCCTCCTAGTAGTGGCGTTAAAAAGGGAACACATAATTTAAAAAGCTACACAAACCTTCATGATGGCTGGATCAATATAATCAGCTACATTATGGCCTTCCCAAATCTCTGGTATCTTATCGTATTTTTCAGAAGAATTCATTAAATCCCAGTACTCTAGAGTTGAAAAAAAAAGTCACGCTTATTATAATTTTTAACATCTTCAAGTACAATGTGCCCCAAATGAGTTATGACTCTTAGCTCAAGTCATACCAAGCACCAATATTCAATACTCTCTATACATTACTTATTTCTTTACTTTTTAAGGCAGAGTCTCACTCTGTCATCCAGGTTAGTGTGCAGTGGCATCACTGCAGCTCACAGCAGCCACAAACTCCTGGGCTTAAGTCATCCTCTTGCCTCAGCCTCCCAAGTACCTGGGACTTCAGGTGTGCCTCACCACGCCCAGTTAATTTTTCTATTTTTAGTAGAGACGGTGTCTCACTCTTGCTCAGGCTGGTCTCCAACTCCTGAGCTCAAGTGATTCTCCCACCTCAGCCTCCCAGAGTGCTGGGATTACAGGCGTGAGCCACCGCGACCAGCCAAATACTCCGTAAGTTACTAACAACATCAACCTCGTTCAATGTGTGCATGCCAGGGAAACTACAAAAATAATCCTCTCAACCAAAAAAGAAAGAGACCTACCAAAGCCCTACGAAAAGTTTACAAATATCCTGGGAGACTTTTACTCATAAAGCCCTTCCCTCCTTTTCTGAAACACTTCACATGCTTCACTTCGCTTTATAGGAACAAATGCACCAGCCTTACTTTGAAGATCCAAAATATAATCATCTCCCATTTCCAGCTCCAGATCTCGTTCCTGCAATGGAAAGAAATGATCTCAGCTCTGTTTTACCTCCCTGGTCAGAAGCGCTGCGCCCCCACCCCTGTGCACATAACATACAGCCCCTGCTCCCCATGAGGAGAGGTTTGGTGACGCACCCTTTTCTTCTTGGGCTCCTCAACTTCCATTCTCTTCCTGCGTGCCACCACTCCTTCTGGGATGAACGGCGGCCGCTCCTGGGAAGATAGATCAGAAATATTTAAGTGAAACACCTAAATGAGAAAGAAACTTTAAAAAATGAAAAACTAGAAGCAACTCCCCTGTCTGCCAGAAAAATATAAAACCATACCCAGACCAATTACATAAGCAAAAAAACATGAACGTTCAGAAGAAAAACATAGTTTTAAAATACATTTGGAATGGACGCTGGGCCTCTGTCTGCCTGACACTAACCCAGCAGCCACAGAGAAAACATTAATATATGTTAACTATTCTAAAATATGTAATTTCTTTGAGGTTGAAAAAATACAAATACCCAAAAGGCAAGTGACAAAAAGAGAAAAATAGGCCAGGCGTGGTGGCTCACGCCTGTAATCCTAGCACTTTAGGAGGCGGAGGAGGGAGGATTGCTCAAGGTGAGGAGTTCGAAACCAGCCTGAGCGAGACCCCGTCTCTACCAAAAATAGAAATAAATTAATTGACCAACTAAAAATATATATACAAAAAATTAGCCGGGCATGGTGGCGCATGCCTGTAGTCCCAGCTACTCGGGAGGCTGAGGCAGTAGGATCGCTGAGCCCCGGAGATTGAGGTTGCTGTGAGCCAGGCTGACGCCACGGCACTCACTCTAGCCCGGGCAACAAAGTGAGACTCTGTCTCAAAAAATAAAAAAAAAAAAAAGAAAAATAATATTTACAGGACATATGACAAGAATCCAATTTTCTTAACATAAAAATTACAAATCAACAAGAAAAGGATAAACCATCTGATGAAATGAATGGCTAAGGAGCACATAAAATTGCTTAATGGCACTAATCACTGAAAAAACACACAACAAAACCATCTCCAAACTACTGAGACACACGTATGAAGATGGGCCCGCAATGTTCGCAATACCAACAAAGTGGAAATCGTACAAGACTGATGAGACACTTCCACCTGAGTTGCAAAAACGTTTTTAAAATCATGCTTCTGCACAGAAAGCATTTCTGGAAGGAGAAACGGGACTGAATGGCAACAGTAAGTGTCTCCGCAGAGCGAGGGCAGGTTTCCAAGGCACGTTCTTTCCTCCCTTCTCAGTTCTTTACGTGTGTGCACATAACCACACTATGCACGAGAAACCAAAGCCACACACAAACTCCATTTGGGCACATGGGAACGGGACCGTGATCCCCGGAAAACGCTCGCGGAGGGCGCCTGCTGAATGCACCAGCAGCGCCCCCGCGTGGCCTAGGTGCTCTCAGGCCGCCTCACCTTGTCGTCTCTCTTGCTGGGGACGGCCAAGTGCAGCCTGTTCAGCACCTCGTTCACCTTGTTGCCCTTCATTTTGGTCTCCACTCGGTGAGCCAAAAGCCGATCGCAAGCCTGATAAAGTAGAAAGAAGGCTCAGCTCGAGGACACACCCTCAGCCACGCGCCCAGAAGACCCAGAACAGGCCCCTGCTCACCAACAGGTGGCACCTGGGAACTCCTGCTCTCTCCCCTCCCCAGGTAACTACAGTGGCTGCAGACCATGCTCCTGGGCTCTCAGAAGGAAGAGGCTAAATCCTGATGCAGCCCCCTGGGAAAGCCACCCCAGCACCCTCCCAGGCCCCGTTTTGGGTCCTCCCAGTAAAGCAGGCACCTCCACACAGACCCACGGTGCCCTCCGTGCACCCTGCCTGGACTAGAGGTGACACGGCCCCTCAGGACAATAGCTCAGGCAACGGATCCCTGAGTAAAACCATAGAGGCAGAGGTGTCCTTTTACTTGAGATAAAAAATACCACAATGATGTAGAAAATAACTGGGAAGGCATGTGAAATCTAACAGGGGACTGCCTCCCCTCAGCTGTTTTTGCTTTAGACCACTTTTTTCCTTCCTACTTCTGAACAGGTTCCATAAAAGTACTTTTTACTGTAGGCGCTTTGGAAATATGAAAAGGTCAAAAGACACAGCAGTCATTTTAAGTTAAAACTGTCTAGCGTGGGAATCGCAAAGCATCCCCTCAAATCCACCCTCCCCGAGTGGGGTGGGAAGGAGAGCTCCCAGGAGTCATGACACCTGTCCAGCTACTGTGAGTGCCCCCAGTGTTACAAATACCTACAAGGAAAATACTTTTCCCTGTGACAGAGTCTTCTAAAACAAGAGACAGACAGCAAAGAGCCTGTGACCTGATTTAAGGAAGCACTGACCTCTGTTTTCACTTTGATAACACCTTCCTCAGTCAGGGTGCTGGTCTCTATCACAGGGAAGCCTTCAGCCTGCAAATCTATAAATAGTTTCTGAAAACAGAGGAGAAATTACAGGTGCGTCATTATCTCCAGTTCCCGATGGAACAAGTTGTTCTGTTCTGCAAACGAAGGCTGCAAATGCCAATTGCTCAACATCTTTGACTTGTTTTTATGACTCTTTTAAGAACAGACATCTCCTAAGAAGTTATTTTTCCGTATATTCTTCTGTGATTGAGAAAATACAAATAGGTGACAGTGTGAGTGAGGTCAGCAAGATGGCCAATGAGGAGCCCCTCACAAAAAGTCAGAATGAGTAAACCATGACATTTTCACGAAAAACGAACGGTGGGAGAGCACCAGACTAACAGAGAGCCCCGTGAGCACAGAAACACAGGCCCAGGCGGGAGGATCGCTTCAGCTCAGTAATTCAAGACCAACCTGAGCAAGAGCGAGACCCCATCTCTACTAAAAACAGAAAAAATTACCTGGGCGTGGTGGTGTGCACCTGTAGTCCCAGCTACTCAGGAGGCTGAGGTTGCTGTGAGCTAGGCTGATGCCACAGCACTCCAGCCAGGGCAACAGAGCGAGACTCTGTCTCGCAAAAATAATAATAATAATAATAGAGTACCAGTCAAGAAACCTGCATTTTAGTTTGACACTAACTAGGTTTCTATTACATCCTGTCACCAAACCACTGAGGTTTATTATCTCAACTGTAAAATTAAATACTGGATTAGCATTGATGACATTCCTTCTTCCAACTTTGGCTGTCTGAGGTGACATTCAGAACCACTAAGTAAGAAATATGCAAAATGCCAGGGCAATATACCTGATCATCCTCAGGAAGTTCGGCTATTCTCTTCACGTCACACTTGTTTGCCACAATTATAAGAGGCTGGAGAAGGAAGAAGAATAATGAAATTAATACTTTCACAGTGCAACACATAAAGTGAAATGAGAGTCGCCACGCTCACCTTGTTGACGAAGAGTGGTCGGATGTTCCGGAAGAGCTCCAGCTGCTCCGTCAGCCCGTGCCCACACTGCTCGGACAGATCCATCACGTACAGCACGGCGGCGCGGAGGTGGGCCAGGGCCGTGATGGCCTGCATCTCGATGGTGTTGCGATCCTCCAAGGGGTGATCCAAGATCCCCGGAGTATCGACGACCTAATGACCAGACGTCGTTACTCAAAGCACACCCCCTCACAACTCCTCGTCCGGTACATCCCAGGAGCCATTTGCACAGACCAAGCCACACCTGACAAGACCTGTAAATAACAGGTAGGTCTCCAGACTGAACGTGATAAAGCAAACACGGCAGGGAGGGAAAAGTACATACTCTTTCTGATGCTGACATAATGCAGGGACCTGTACTAGTAGCTGGGGTTCCTCCTGAACTGCATCAGAGAAACATGAACTGCCTGTACAGACTCCCAAAGCCCAGACAAGTTTCCTGAATGGTGATGGAGAAATGTCGAGTCGTGGGCCTCAGGAAATCTGTCTCCCCACCTCAGAATCCTCCCTAGGGGACGCTGCACAGTCGGCTCTATGCAAAGTGCACCGACAGACGTATAGAACTGTCGTTCTGTAGAAATTATCAGAATCGAATTCCATTCACAACACCCCGAGACGCTTGTTCTGCTCACAGACCAGTCTCACCTGCCAGCGCAAATACTTGTAGTCCATGTGCCCAACAAACAGGGACTTGGTCGTGAATGCGTAGGGCTGGACATCCACGTCTGCTCTGGTCACCTGAAACAAAGCGACCAAACCTGCACGTCACACAAGCTCTGCACCCCATTCCTCTCCATGCAAACAAGACTATTTTTTTTTTAATAAAAGGAGACCTACATGGAGTTCGAAACCAGCCTGAGCAAGAGCAAGACCCCGTCTCTACTATAAATAGAAAGAAATTAATTGGCCAACTAATATATATATAAAATTAGCCAGGCATGGTGGCACATGCCTGTAGTCCCAGCTACTTGGGGGGCTGAGGCAGAAGGATTGCTTGAGCCCAGGAGTTTGAGGTTGCTGTGAGCTAGGCTGACGCCACGGCACTCACTCTAGCCTGGTCAACAAGCGAGACTCTGTCTCAAAAAAAAAAAAGGGAGACCTACAAATCTGCCCCAGAGCAAAAGTGCTCCGGGAACCACGTCAGCTGTACGTCTGACAACTTTCTCAGCAAGGTGAGCTGCTGCTGGCTGTGAATCCACATTTCAAATGCTGCCTCTCCTCTGCTCGGGTCCCTCGAGCTCAGCCAAATTGTCCTGAAGCACCGAAATGCTGAGTCCCCTCGATGCCACCCATGAATCCTAATTAATAAATCCACCCACATAAAGACTCAGTAACCCACCCCTATGTGGACCACGTAGCTCACGTGGAAGGTGACATGGCGGCTGAGGCCACAGATCCCCCAGGGTAGCTGGAGGCCCAGCTCAGTGAGTGTTGTCTGCCATTGAGCTCCCTGGCACAGCCACCACCAGGACAGGCGGACAGCACCCCCATGACACCCAAGTGTCAATGAAAATGCACTCAACGTGTCTAATAACCGAAAGAAAGGTTCTGCGAGAGCAATATGAATGCAGGTTCAGACAAAGCCAATCCTCCCCAAGAGGAAGGCAGGTGGGCTCACGGTCAGGCCCTGCAGCCCAGGGCTATGTTCACCAAGGCCACCCTAAACCCCACGCAGTCTGAACACAGCAGCACCATGACCTAAGATGGCCAGGTCATCTGCTTTCTAACCGAAAACAGACCAACCTTGTTGATGAAGCTGGACTTCCCAACGTTCGGGTACCCACACAGAAGCAGAGTCCTCGTGTTTGGATCAATGGTTGGCAAACGGGATAAATGCTGACGCACTGTGAAAAGTTTACGTGGAAAAATTAAGAAACGCCAAGATTTGCTTGAAATTTTCTCTTCAGTTTAGTTTTACACTCCAAGCCTGTGGTTATATTAACCCCACTCTAACTTTTACAATACAAAAGTGATGGGGAAGATATAAATTAATGAAAAAAACGATCAGTTGCAGAGACTAATGGTATATTCACGGTATATGCAATAGTATTTCCCATGTTTGGCAATACCAAGAAGCATATTCCTGGAGCTTATCCAAGCTGATATTTTGGTAACAGGTCAAAAGTGGGGCCAAAAACATGTCCAGATTATTCTCACTGAGGTGGTATGTGAAGAACAGTGTACTCTGAGGCCTGCAGGTGTGACTCTCCGGCTACAACAGGGGCTGTTCTGTTTAATCACCCCATCTGCAAGGCACAGCTCCTGAGTGGCACCCACTGGCTACTGAAGACCAAACTGACTGTGGGAAAGCACTCTCAAAGCATCAAGTATCATAACCCTGCTTAAAAAGTTTCTGCGAGGCCAGGCGCAGTGGCTCACGCCTGTAATCCTAGCACTCTGGCAGACCGAGATGGGAGGATTGCTCAAGGTCAGGAATTCAAAACCAGCCTGAGCAAGAACAAGACCCCATCTCTACTAAAAAATAGAAAGAAATTAACTGGCCAACTAAAAATATACAGAAAAAATTAGCCAGGCATGGTGGCGCATGCCTGTAGTCCCAGCTACTAGGGAGGCTAAGGCAAGAGGATAGCTTGAGCCCAGGAGTTTGAGGTTGCTGTGAGCTAGGCTGACGCCACGGCACTCTAGCCCATGCAAGTAATTCTTTCAACAAAATCCTACTAAGTTGATTCAAAAACTATCCTACTGGCCGGGCGCTGTGGCTCACGCCTGTAATCCTAGCTCTTGGGAGGCCGAGGTGGGCGGATTGCTCAAGGTCAGGAGTTCAAAACCAGCCTGAGCAAGAGCGAGACCCCGTCTCTACTATAAATAGAAAGAAATTAATTGGCCAACTGATATATATATATAAAATTAGCCGGGCATGGTGGCGCATGCCTGTAGTCCCAGCTACTCGGGAGGCTGAGGCAGAAGGATCACTCAAGCCCAGGAGTTTGAGGTTGCTGTGAGCTAGGCTGACGCCACGGCACTCACTCTAGCCTGGACAACAAAGTGAGACTCTGTCTCAAAAAAAAAAAACAAAAAAAAACAAAAAAAAAAAACTATCCTACTAAGCTTTTAAAAAATAAAAATGCCAATAAGCAAACCTATGAGCCATTGTATGTTTATATACTTTTCATTAATTTCACATCATTTAGTCTATGCCTTACCTATTAAACAGGAAAAAACATGAATTTTCTTAATCATACTACTAATTTGTAGCCACAAGTGCTAGGCATTTTTTTCAATAACAACTAGCTTATTAGAATTTCTTATAGGTCAGGCTAGAAACAGTAACTTGACCCTATGAACTCTCAAACAGAACAGCAACACAAATCTCAAGCATAAGTCCTCCACAAGGACCAGTCACCTCAGCAGAGCGCACTGAGACCTGCCCCCGCAGACAAGCGAGTACCTTGCTCCAGGTACTCCAGGCTCTGTTTCTGCCTCTTGATCACGGTGCACATCCGCCCCAGGGCCGCCCGCTTCAGCTGCTTGCAGCGGTAGAGAGAGTCGCCATACTTCATGAGCCGCACGTAGTCTTTAGCGACACTTAAAAAAAATAATAAAAAATATTAAGCTTTTTTTCACTTTTGATAAAACCTTAAAAGATACTATAGTAAAATAATACCTTACTTGTCCACTAGATTTTTGGCAATATTTATCTGTCCCAAAGCCAACTTGTAATGGTCCTTGTCGTAGAGAATATTCATCAAATCAGCATAAAACGGATGGATGTCCTGTAACAGACAAAACACGCACAGCGGTCATTTCGGTCCCACAGCTTCACACCCCCCCCCATGCAAATACCACCTGGCGAGTAACTTCCTCTCTCTCTCCACAGGCTGCGGCATCTCCTCCCCGGGCCCCCTCGCCTGGCCAGAGATCCTGCCAACCGGTCCTCCTGAGAAGCCGCCAAGCAGCAGAGGAAGGCAGGTGCCCACAGGCAGTACAGCCGTCCCCTGTCCCCTGTGGTAGCAGAGCCCCACCCACCTGCAGCCCACTGCTCAGGATTTAGCCAGAAACTCTTCCCTCCGCCCGGCCATTCCCATCCTTCCTCAGACTTTAAATTCCTCACCCCTCCAGCTCCCTGTGCCATCTCCCCACACAGACACCTGCTTCCCTCATGCAGCTGCACTTCCTTCATCTGACACATTGTGTATTTCCGCATTTAGTCTTTTCCCCAAGAGAACAAGGATGGGAACCTTCACTGCTGCCAAACCCCCAGTGCTCACAACAGCTCAGAACAGTTCCTAACACGTAACGGGCACTCGAGGAATGACAGCTTAATCTCACTCCACGCGGGCAAGTGCCTGACCTCCAGCAGCGATTTCTGACTTTTATTTTCACTGTATTTTTTTTTTTTTTTTTTTTTTTTTTTTTTTTTTTTTTTGAGACAGAGTCTCACTTTGTTGCCCAGGCTAGAGTGAGTGCCGTGGCGTCAGCCTAGCTCACAGCAACCTCAATCTCCTGGGCTCGAGTGATCCTTCTGCCTCAGCCTCCCGGGTAGCTGGGACTACAGGCATGCGCCACCACGCCCGGCTAATTTTTTATATATATATCAGCTGTCCAATTAATTTCTTTCTATTTATAGTAGAGACGGGGTCTCGCTCTTGCTCAGGCTGGTTTTGAACTCCTGACCTTGAGCAATCCGCCCGCCTCAGCCTCCCAAGAGCTAGGATTACAGTTCACTGTATTTTTTAACATAAACCATTATTCCTATTTTAAATATAAAACAAAATACTATCACACAAGCCAACGCTTTCTCTCTGCCATCGCCTACCCTCAGGGACTACCCTGGGGCCGTGGTGAATTTAGGCTCTGCGACTGCACTGCTGACCCCCACACCCTTCTTGACCTCCAGCAACCCCGCAACCATGCTCCCTGACGCAGGAACGCCCCAAGATTCTGTTACGAGGCACTGCCAGGCAGTTTCTGCTCTTGCTTTTCTTTTCTTTTCTTTTTGAGACAGAATCTCGCTTTATTGCCTAGGCTAGAGTGAGTGCCGTGGCGTCAGCCTAGCTCACAGCAACCTCAAACTCCTGGGCTCAAGCGATCCTTCTGTCTCAGCCTCCCAAGTAGCTGGGACTACAGGCATTCGCCACCATGCCTGGCTAATGTTTTCTATATATATTAGTTGGCCAATTAGTTTCTTTCTATTTATAGTAGAGACGGGGTCTCGCTCTTGCTCAGGCTGGTTTCGAACTCCCGACCTCGAGCAATCCGCCCGCCTCGGCCTCCCAGAGAGCTAGGATTACAGGCGTGAGCCACCGCGCCCGGCCTGCTCTTGCTTTTCTACAGCTGAAGAAAAAAACTGCAGTGTGTAGCAGAAGAAAGAGCTCAGCTTTTCTGGCTCAGTGCAGAAGGCACAGCTCCCCCGAGATCTCTTCTTGCCAGTGAAGAGACCGGTCAGTTCGGCACTGACCGTCACCAGATGATGAAGCAATGAGATCACAGTGGACCTGAAGCCACTGACCCACGCTGAGCCCAAAGGAAACAGAAGCGTCGGAAAGAAGGAGGTAAGGCCCAGACGAGCCAGTGAGCCGCCACAGGGCTCAGGCGTCAGAGTTCATGACCCCTGGCTTCCACACAGCGTGTGGCCCCCAGAGGTTACAAGAAAGCCTGAGAAGAAAGTGGTGGGCCTCCTTAAGTGGGGCTTGGCTAGGGAAAGGAAAGCATATTAATGAATCCTGAAACCCACATTCTGCTCTGCTTTGTCGCTGACTTACTGAGTAGCCTCTGACAAGTCCATCACTTTGTTTCCCTTCCTGTCAAATGAGAAGCCAAACTGGCCACACGCTGACTCTCTGGAGGCTCGTGTCTGCATAACCATACACAAGCACGCAAGTCCCCAGTCACTTACGTCCAATTTGGGGAAATCTGTTAGAATTTGAGAGAGTCTGTCATGGTAATTCTGTTGAGTAAATTTGACTTTTCTCATGTAAAAATGTCTAATCCGATGAATTTGGTAATGTTTATGAATAACAGTTGGAGTCTTTCGTTGAGTCTTCGATAATGTCAGGTCAATAAAGTCCTGCAATTAAAGAAAATAAGATACAATTATACCAAAAATGTTTACTTTTCATCCACTTACTCCAAACCTTGAAACACTAATATCTAACAGTACTACATATTTGAAGCTACAAAAATTTACTTAATCTAACTCAATCTTTTATATACAACTTTATTCATCTTTAGCTTCTGGCCTTTAAGAAACACTTACCAAATGGCTGCAGGTAAAAAGTAAATTTTACCCTGTACTTTCTTAATGCCATCTTACCTCCAAATACCTAAGAACCCTTGAAACTTAAGTAGTCAGACAATTTAAGCATAAATCATAATAGTGAAGAAAAACAAACAATCCTTCCATTTCAATTTTAACCTGCATTATCTTTGACTTTGAAACAACATAAAATAACAGGTAGAACTAAAATCCACTGTTTATAATTTCTGCCCAGTGCAAACACTGGTGCTTCTCTATGATAAGGATCCTCCCCAGCTCCCCCAGTCCCACTGTCCTAGCCACACAAAGGTACTTGACTTTCCCTTGGACACTTTTACTAACTCCCACAAAAGATGATAGGAACACTCAGATACTGAAGACAAAATAATGAACAAGACATTGTCCCTTCCTCAGGGTCCAGTGACAGAGAGCAGTCAACAGGTGGTCACCACAGCCTGCCAGGTACTGCACTATGAGAAGCCCACACGTGTACACCTCTGGGCCAACCCGGGAGATCCCCTCTGCATACTTTTCCACTCGGTGGAATTTAAGCATCCTTAAAGGGCCCATTTCTTCTTAAAAGTAAGAAATGTTAAATTATGAGAGGAAAGGGGGCTATGGTGACCCCCAGAATCCGAAAGCTCGTCAACGACCACGGGGACCTTCCTCCCCCGCAGGTCGGGGTCAACCTCCACACACCTGCCCCATCATCTCTGGCGCTCCTGCAGGGAACCCTACTCTGGGGGTCCTCAGTCTCGGGTGTACCCCAGGCTCTGGTGGACTCTGGTGTCAGGTGGACCCGGCCCCTGGGTACAGCCTGGTATCTGGGACATCTGGTCTCTGGAAGGGATCCTGTCTTTAGGGGCCCCGCTCTCGAGGGGACCCCGATCCCTGGGGGTGGGTCCCAATTCCTAGTGGCCTCCAGTCTCCAGAGGTCCCAGGTCTCTGGGGGCCCCAGTCTGTGGGGTTGATTCCAGTCTCTGGAGGGATCCAGGTCTCTAGGAGCCGCAGCCTCTGGGGGTTCCCAGTCTCTGGGGTGGATCCGGTCTCTAGGGACCTCCAGTCTCCAGAGATCCCCGGTCCGTGGGGTGGATCCTGGTCTTTGGGATGGGCCCCGGTCTCTGGGGCTCCCGGTCTCTGAGGTCCAGTTCTTTAGGACCCTAAAGGCGGCGCCCAGGACGCGGGCCCGGGATGAGGGCGGGCAGGCAGAAGGCGACCCCGCGCCCAGCCCAGGGTTACAGCCCCGTACCATCCCCGGAGCCCTGGCCAAGGCGAGAGGGGAGAGTTGGGGAGGCCCCCCGGGCCGCCTACCTTGGCGGACGGGACCACCGTAATCTTCTTGAAGTTGTAGTGCGCCATGCCGGCTGTGGTTGCACGCGGACTCTGGCACGGCGGGCGGGACTTCCGCCGTCAAGTGGGACTTCCGCCGCCGGGCGCGGGCGCTACGTCACTTCCGGGCGCTCTGCCGGCCGCGTCGCACAGCGCCCGCGTGCGGCCCGGAGGTCCCATGCCGGGTAAGTTGAGGGCGCGCCGGGGCGGGGGACGGGCGTGTTGGGGGCGCGCCGGGGCAGGGAACGAGCGCGTCGGGGACGCGGACGCGAGGGGAGGACCCCTCGGTTGGGCGCTGAGGCGAAACTCCGCTGGGCAAAGGCGGGGTCCGGAGCGGCCAACGTGAGGGTTTCTGGACGCGGTTACAAGCCCTCAGCCGCCCGCCCTGGGGCGGGGTTCGCGAGTCGGGGTACCGGGGTCTGGGGGTTCGTCGGTCTGGGTTTGGGGGTCTGGGTGTTCGGGGGTCCCAGCGGCTTGGGGTTCTAGAGGTTTGGGGTTCCCGGGGTATGGGGTCTTGGGGGCCAGAGGGTCCGGGAGTCTGGGGCCTCTGAGGTTTGGGGGTTTCGGGGCCCAGGGCTAGACCCAGGTGAAGCCCAGTGTTTCCGCCGCCCCATAAACAATCATGTTTACAAACTATGCCAAAGGGACAACATTGTTGACTTATAACAGTAATATGAGGCCTGGCGTGGTGGCTCACGCCTGTGATCTCAGCACTCTGGGAGGATAGCTGGAGGTCCGGAGTTCGAAACCAGCCTCAGCAAGAGCGAGACCCCGTCTGTACTATAAATAGAAATAAATTAATTGGCCAACTAACATATACATTTAAAAAGTAGTCGGGCATGGTGGTGCATGCCTGTAGCCCCAGCTACTGGGGAGGTTGAGGCAGGAGGATCGCTTGACCGCAGAGTTGGAGGTTGCTGTGAGCTAGGGTGATACCACGGCACTCTAGCCGGGCAACAGAGTAAGAATCTGTCTCAAAAAAAAAAAAAAAAAAAAAAAGCTGACAAGTCCTGATATTTCTGCAATTTCCCCAAGAATCTCAAGTTGTATTGGCCTGAACCTCTTAGTGATCTTTGCAGAGAGCCCAGTGCCCACCCAGCCCTCACCCAAGCCAGGTCCCTGGGGCAGGTTGCTCACTGTGGGTGCTCACTTCCTCTCTTGCAAAACAAGGAAATAATGCCGAACCCAGTGGATGGTTCCCAGTTGCTAAGCAGCACGGGTACGCAGAAGGGCAGGCGAGAAGTAGGAGGAATCGATGTGATGGCTATTGCTAATAAAATTTTACTCCAGAACTTCACTGGGTTAGTGCAGGGTAAGGGTCTGAGCACTGAGAACAATTCTTTTTTTTTTTTTTTTTTTTTTTTTGAGAGTCTCACTCTGTTGCCCAGGCTAGAGTGCCATGGCGTAAGCTTATCTCACAGCAATCTCAAACTCCTGGGTTCAAGTGATCCTCCTTCCTCAGCCTCCCTAGTAGCTGGGACCACAGGCATGCGCCACCATGCCCAGCTAATTTTTTTTTAAATATATATATGTGTTTTTAGCTGGCCAATTAATTTCTTTTTATTTTTAGTAGAGACAGGGGTCTCGTTCTTGCTCAGGCTGGCCTCGAACTCCTGACCTCAAGCGATCCTCCACCTCGGCCTCCCAGAGTGCTAGGAATGTGATGACTATTGCTAATAAAATTTTATTCCAGCACTTCACTGGGTTAGTGCAAGGTAATGGTCTGAGCACTGCTGTAAAGTGTGTTAAATGCCACATTTCTAATAACATCACCCCTTAGAAAGCTTGGTCATGCACAGCCTAGCAGTTTGGGGGGGGGGGTGAGAACTAGCCATGGAAAGAGACATAAAATACCAACTTATTGTGTATCTGTGAGCGTGAAATTGGGAAAGGGGTGTGGGGACCTACAAGGCCTCTTACCAGGAGCCATCTGCTTTTAAATCGTTCGGCCGCAAAAGGCCTGTCTGTGAAGGCGTGCACAGCGTGACTCACCCCGGGCTGGAGTGACACACTGTGATGAGGTCTACATGCACCGCAGCACCTGCGCCTTTCTTCCCTGTCCTGCCCGTGACTTTCCCGGCTGAGCGTGGCTTCCTGGGGGCAGGTGTGTGTGCCCCAGACCTCAGACTGCTGGTCCTCCTGAGGAGAGACCAGGCTGTCAGGCCCTTTTCTGAGTGAGGACCCTTGGACGAGCCACCTGCAGCTGCAGGAGATGGCCAGCGCCTGACCATTGACACAGGTCCCTGTGCTCAGAGCTCCTCCTCGGAGCAGGACTCAGAGTAGCCAGCCCGTGCCTCGGGAGGGACGCCCACGGCAAGCACCTCCTGGCAAAGAGCCTCGAGTTCCAGACCTGTTTTGTGAGACTGGTCTCCGTGTTGCTGTCGTTCTGACTGATGAAAAGTTTATCTTGGGCCGGGCGCAGTGGCTCACACCCGTAATCCTAGCACTCTGCGAGGCCGAGGCGGGAGGATTGCTCAAGGTCAGGAGTTCAAAACCAGCCTGAGCAAGAGCGAGACCCCATCTCTACTGTAAATAGAAAGACATTAATGGGCCAGCTAATATATATAGAAAAAATTAGCCGGGCATGGTGGTGCATGCCTGTAGTCCCAGCTACTCGGGAGGCTGAGGCAGGAGGATTGCTTGAGCCCCCAGGAGTCTGAGGTTGCTGTGAGCAAGGCTGACGCCAGGGCACTCACTCTAGCCCGGGCAACAGAGTGAGACTCTTGTCTCAAAAAAAAAAAAAAAAAAAGAAAGAAAAGGAAAGAAAGCCGGCTAGAGCACATTCCCGGCGCAGTCGGGCTGTGATGTGGACTCTGTGGCTTCTGCACTGCTCAGGTGTCTGTCCGAGCTCAGGCTGTTCTCAGACCCCTGTGCTCACACCGAATGGGGTCAGAGCTCCACACCACACCGCAGGGAGGAAAGGCGCCAGGCCTCAAGCTTAATGACAGCCTGGGGCACTTGGACCTGGGGGCCTGTGGTTCTGGGCCCGCACACCCCGATCCTAAAGGCAGACTCTCCAATGAGCCGGAAGCCAGGAGACCAACTGCAGTGGAAAACTGCGCTGGCAGCCCTGGGGGCAGCAAGAGGACCCTTCATTCACCCTCGGGGTGTGCGCCCTCCAGACCAGGCGCTGCTGACTGGCGGCTTCCTGGCGCCAACAGAGGGAGGGAGGGAGCGCCAGTCGAGTCCACAGGAGGCTGGTCTGCATGTGTGGGCGCCTCTCAGGGCTGAGTGGAGGTTATGCGTAGAACTCACCGTAGAACTCACCGAAGGATAAAGGTGAAAGGTTTGCTCCTCTCGTGGTTTTCCTGTCATAGGACACTGGAGACTCAAGAAAAGGGGTGATTTCACCGGAATGGCGTTACTTAGCTGAGCGGATTTTGTTTGTGTTAACGCCAGTTGTGCACAGTGTCTGTCAGCCCAGTCCTGCGGGTCTTGTCAAGTCCTTTTTATTTTTTATTTGAGACAGAGTCTCACTTTGTTGCCCAGGCTAGAGTCCTGTGGTGCCAGCCCTGCTCACAGCAACCTCAAACTCCTGGGCTCAAGCGATCCTCCTGCCTCAGCCTCCCCAGTAGCTGGGACTACAGGCATGATGCACCACCATGCCCAGGGACTTTTTCTATATATTTTTAGTTGTGCAAATAATTTCTTTCTTTCTTTCTTTTTTTTTTTTTTTTTTGAGACAGAGTCTTTCTTTGTTGCCCAGGCTACAGTGAGTGCCGTGGTGTCAACCTCGCTCACCGCAACCTCAAACTCCTGGGCTTAAGCGATCCTCCTGTCTCAGACTCCCAAGTAGCTGGGACTACAGGCATGCGCCACTATGCCCGGCTAATTTTTTTTTCTATATGTATTAGTTGGCCAATTAATTTCTTTCTATTTACAGTAGAGACGGGGTCTCGCTTTTGCTCATGCTGGTCTGGAACTCCTGACCTTGAGTGATCTTCCCGCCTCGGCCTCCCAGAGTGCTAGGATTACAGGCGTGAGCCCCCCACGCCTGGCCCTTGTGGAGTCTTAAATGGAGCCACAGGGCAGCTGCTGTTTCAGCCCCATGGAGCTGCGATCCCACAGGGCAGCCATCGGGGAAGGCAGCGGTGGCTGGGGGGGCCGCCCTCAAAGGAGCAGCCGCCATGCCCTGCAGAGCGTGCAGAGCCGAGAGTGTGGGCTTCGGCTCTGAGACCCGGCTGCACCCAGTGACACCGGGCAGACTTCTCCACTTCTCTGAGCCTCCCCGTCTTCCCCCGTGACAGCCCCTACGGAAGAGGGTTAGTGCGAAGCTAGAATGAGACACCCTGTAGTGTCTCCACGGTGCCTGGGGCGTGGCAAGTGTGCAAACCATTCTCTGTCACCAGCTGTGTGTTGTCACGTGTTACCTGTGTTCTCATGACTGGTTCGTCGCAATAACATTCCCTACGCTTTTGTCCTGTTCATCGAGTTCTAAATGAGCCGTGACAGGTGCTGCCCAGGGAGCCCCCCACAGGTGCCAGGTAACTAGTTCTGCTTCTCCCAACAGCACGGCGTGACAGTCTCCCCGTGACGGGCGAGATGGCCGGCTTTGGGGTGGGCACGCGCCCGCGCAGTGCCACAGAGCCGGTGAGCGGCTCTCAACCGGCACTCGCCCTGCCGCACTGCCCTCCGGTAGTGGCTTGGCCTGGGCCTCTTTGGAGTCACAGCCGTGTGTGCGTGCAGAGGAGGGTGCGTAACAGGTGGCACTTGGGGTCACCGGCTGTAAGTGCCCCTGCCCTGGCCGGGGCTCCTCTGTGAGAACGCTCAGTGCCTGCCCTTGGGACGTGGCACACTGCCTGTGCTGACACCCTGTGCCCTTGCTCGGGCCAGAGCTGGCGATGGGGGTGTCTCCGCGCGTCACCCGTGAGTCACTCCACTGACGCACTGTTAAACGCATTATTCACATTCTGCCTTTCCACAAAGGACCTGTGGGTTTTGTTTTTTTTTCTTTTTTCTTTTGAGACAGAGTCTCACTCTGTTGCCCAGGCTAGAGTGAGTGCCGTGGCGTCAGCCTAGCTCACAGCAACCTCAGACTCCTGGGCTCAAGCGATCCTCCTGCCTCAGCCTCCCGAGTAGCTGGGACTACAGGCATGCGCCACCACGCCCGGCTAATTTTTCTATATATATTAGTTGGCCAATTAATTTCTTTCTATTTTATAGTAGAGACAGGGTCTCGCTCTAGCTCAGGCTGGTTTCGAACTCTCGTCCTCCAGCAATCTGCCCGCCTTGGCCTCCCAGAGTGCTAGGATTACAGGCCTGAGCCACCGCGCCCGGCCAGACCTGTGGGTTTAATGGCAACCTTGCAACTTCTTTTCTAGAGAAGACTAGTGGTTAAAAAACAAAAAAGGTTTGGAATCTATGTACTTATGCTTGCATGATCAATTTCCAAATGCTTCTAGACCTCTACAGGCAGAATTTTTTTTTTTTTTTTTTTTTTTTTTTGAGACAGAGTTCCACCCTGTTGCCTGGGCTAGAGTGCCATGGCAACAGCCTAGCTCACAGCAACCTCAAACTCCTGGGCTCAAGCGATCCTCCTGCCTCAGCCTCCCGAGTAGCTGGGACTACAGGCATGTGCCACCATGCCTGGCTAATTTTTTGTGTATATTTTTAGTTGTTTGGCTAATGTCTTTCTATTTACAGTAGAGATGGGGTCTCGCTCTTGCTCAGGCTGGTCTCAAACTCCTGAGCTCAAACAATCCGCCCACCTCGGCCTCCCAGAGTGCTAGGATTACAGGCGTGAGTCACCGTGACTGGCCAGGCATAATTTCTTAAGAGTAGCATTGTGTACCATACCCAGCAAGATACTCAAGAAAAGCCAATGCCAAGCACAGTGTCTCCCGCCTGTAATCCTAGCACTCAGGGAGGCCTAGGCAGGCAGATTGCTCAAGGTCAGGAGTTCAAGACAAGCCTGAGCAGGAGTGAGACCCCATCTCTACTAAAAATAGAAAGAAATTAATTGGCCAACTGCAAATATATGTAGGAAAAATTAACCTGGCATGGTGGTGCATGCCTGTATTCCCAGCTACTCAGGAGACTGAGACAGGAGGATCGCTTGAGCCCAGGAGTTTGAGGTTGCTTCCAGCTAGGCTGATGCCACGGCACTCACTCTAGCCTGGGCAACAAAGCAAGACTCTGTCTAAAAAAAAAAAAAATCCTAGCACTCTGGGAGGCCAAGGCAGGTAGATTGCTCGAGGTCAGGAGTTCAAAACCAGCCTGAGCAAGAGCAAGACCCTGTCTCTACTATAAATAGAAAGAAATTAATTGGCCAATTAAAATATATAGAAAAAATCAGCCGGGCATGGTGGCGCATGCCTGTAGTCCCAGCTACTTGGGAGGCTGAAGCAGGAGGATCGCTTGAGCCCAAGAGTTTGAGGTTGCTTCGAGCTAGGCTGATGCCACGGCACTCGCTCTAGCCTGGGCAACAAAGCAAGACTCTGTCTCAAAAAAAAAAAAAAAATTAGCCGAGCATGGTGGCGCATGCCTGTAGTTCCAGCTACTCAGGAGGCTGAGGCAGGAGGATCGCTTGAGCCCAGGAGTTTGAGGTTGCTGTGAGCTAGGCTGATACCACGGCACTCTAGCCGAGGCAACAGAGTAAGACTGTGTCTCAGAAAAAATAAAAATAGAAATTACCTGGACAAAGAAAAATACATATATATTAAAAAAAAAAAATTAGCCGGTCATGGTGGTGCATGCCTGTAGTCCCAGCTACTCGGGAGGCTGAAGCTGGAGGATCACTTGAGTCCAGGAGTCTGAGGTTGCTGTGAGCTAGGCTGACGCCACGGCACTCACTCTAGCCTGGCAACTGAGCGAGACTCTTGTCTCAAAAAAAAAAAAAAGTCAGAAGGAATCCAATGGCAAGAGGATTCAGTCTGAGCCCCGGCGGGGTGGGGCTGGGGCAGGGGGCAAACCAGGAAGGCAAACACAAGGACCCAAACTCAAGCTGAAGCCCTCTCACCTGCCACAGAGAAACTGTATTCTTACCTTCCTTCCAAACACTTGAAAAGACCTGTGGCGTTCGCCTGAAATCCTGCGCAGTCCGGAAAGTCTCCCCATTTCTTCGGTCATTCTTCATAAAACACAGCCTGCTGCTGTCTGTGCAGGTCTCCCCAGAGATGCGGGGCCGGGAGGAGGGCGGCAGGACCTCGGCACTCTGGGCAGTGCGCAGCAGCGAATGAGGCGGGGCTGGGGGGTGGGGGTGGTGGTGACACCAAGTTTCCCCCCAGATGCGGCACTCTGTTGACACATACCGGACTTAGGTCAACATTAGGACCTAGGGCCCATAGACAGCCAATAACCAGCCATTAGCGTCTGTATCATGCTCGCCTGCTTGCTTAGGGGAGTGGGAAATCTTCAGTTGACCCTCATCTGACTCCACACCCGCCATCCTGACTCTGCTAGTGTGATTAAGTTTAGAAACTAAGGAGAAGGGCGGTGGTGCATGGCACAACTGCCCCCCCCCAAAAAAAAATATAGCCTCTAGGCCAGGGTCAGAGCGCCCCGGACCCCTGAGGCACCTGACATGCTTCGTGTACCCAGTGAAATGCGTTCTGGCTTAGATCACAGGATGCAGGATGTACCTCAGCTAAGATTGATGTTGTCCATAAATTAGGATACTTCAGGGTCATCCTTAGGGCTAAATCTTAGCTGCAGCCGGTGACTCCTACAAAACCCATCTCCAGGCTCCAACCCACCCCCCCCTTGCGCTAAAACAAGATAAGATTGCAAGATTAATGCTTTCTCTGCTTCTTTTAGTGCCTGTAATCCCAGCTCTGTGGGAGGCCGACATGGGCGGATTGCTCAAGGTCAGGAGTTCAAAACCGGCCTGAACAAGAGCAAGACCCCCTCTCTACTATAAATAGAAATTAATTTGCCAACTATATCTATAGAAAAAAATTAGCCGGGCACGGTGGCACGTGCCTGTAGTCCCAGCTACTTGGGAGGCTGAGGCAGGAGGATCGCTTGAGTCCAGGAGTTTGAGGTTGCTGTGAGCTAGGCTGACGCCACGGCACTCACTCTAGCCTGGGCAACAAAGTGAGACTCTTTCTCAAAAAAAAAAAAAAAGGGGGGGGTGCTGTTGTTCCATTTTCATCACTACTTCCTGTGCCTGCCTCTCTGCAGGACAGGAGTAGTCCAGGCTAGTAAAGAAAGACTCACAATTTGTCCCGATTCGGTTTCTAAGGTGGTCTTTTTCTGGCACTTGGGACTATGACAGTCAAGATAGAACTTTCTAGCGCTCTCTCTGCCCAGGATATGCAGGAAGCAGGCGGGCAGGAAGGAGGCCCTCCCTTGGGTCACCGCAGCCGGGGAAGGTGCCGTTTCCCAGCTTTCCCATCACTTCCTTCCATCAGCCCCGTCTTCTCTGTGGTTCCGAGAGATCACTTGCAATGGCAGTGACATTGTCACACGCTGGGCTCTCTGGGGCATCAGGGTCACAGCCGGCAGGTGGCGACTCCTCGCTGTGCCTGTTTGATTCGAGGACCCTCACTGAACCTCTGCGTGCGGTCAGGTGCCTCCGTGGGGTAAAGGCCTGGAATTACTGGAAAGTCAGGTACATTTAGTAACCAAAAATATGCTAATTAAGAGTTGCTAAGTAGAAAAACATTCTTTGGAAACTATGAGAATTATTTTAATTATCGTACAGATTGTGGTGTGGAACTTCCACAACGCTCGACCCCAGCGTGCTCGCAGGCGGCCCTGCCGCCCGGAAAGCAGTTTCATTAGCTGGGAGCTGGGCCGAGACTCAGGCCGGCCCGGTGTGGTCGTCACAAATCACCAGGTTTCCCCTTAATGAGGTTCTCCTGCCGTGAGGGTTACAGGGTCTTAGAGACAGAAAGACTCTCAGTGGGAATCAAATCCAATCTCCTTTCCATTTCTAGAAGGCTTTGCTGGAATTCCCTGATCCAGAGCCGCGTATGTGAGGAGCTAGCACAACCCCCTAAAACTGCTCTAGAGAATGGAAAAAATGCAAACCAAGAACAAAGTTCAGTCTGTAAACTCCACGTGTTAAGAAGAGATATGGACTGGGCGCCCTGGCTCGCGCCTGTGATCCTAGCACTCTGGGAGGCCGAGGCAGGCGGATTGCTCGAGGTCAGGAGTTCAGACCATCCTGAGCAAGAGCGAGACCCCGTCTCTACTATAAATAGAAAGAAATTAATTGGACAACTAAAAATATATAGAGAAAAAATTAGCCGGGTATGGTGGCGCATGCCTGTAGTCCCAGCTACTTGGGAGGCTGAGGCAGGAGGATCGCTTGAGCCCAGGAGTTTGACGTTGCTGTGAGCTTGGCTGACGACACGGCACTCTAGCCCAGGCAACAAGTGAGACTTTGTCTCAAAAAGAAAAAAATATATATATGATCTAATAGGAATGAAAGTGAACCTTCAGTTTGGTAAAAACTGTTGAAAACGAAGCTTTTGCATAATATTTGAGCTGATGGTACTTACAATATGCAAAGACAGTGAAATATTATCACTACGAGCACCAGGGCAGGGCCGGGTAAACAGCATCCCATGTTGAAAGGCTCCTCTGTTCTATCTCTGTGCACACGGTGGTCACTCAGGTGTGCACAGTTGTTAGAATTCACCCACCTTCAGGCCGGGCGAGGTGGCTCACGCCTGTAATCCCAGCACTCTGGGAGGCCGAGGCGGGAGGATCGCTCGAGGTCAGGAGTTCGAAACCAGCCTGAGCAAGAGCGAGACCCCCATCTCTTCTAAAAATAGAAAGAAATTAATTTGCCAACTAATATATATAGAAAAAATTAGCCAGGCATGGTGGCGCATGCCTGTAGTCCCAGCTACTCAGGAGGCTGAGGCAGTAGGATTGCTTGAGCCCAGGAGTTTGAGGTTGCTGTGACCTAGGCTAATGCCACAGCACTTGCTCTAGCCTGGGCAGCAAAGCGAAAAGAAAGAAAGAGAAAGAGAGAGAGAGAGAAAGAAAGAAAGAAAGAGAAAGAAAAGAGGGAGGGAGGGGGGCGAGGGGAGAAAGGAAGGAAGGAAGGAAGGAGGGAGGGAGGGAAGAAAGAAAGAAGAGAGAGAGAGAGAAAGAAAGAAAAGAGAGAGAGAGAGAGAGAAAGAAAGAAAGAAAGAAAGAAAGAAAGAAAGAAAGAAAGAAAGAAAGAAAGAAAGAAAGAAAGAAAGAAAGAAAGAAGGAAGGAAGGAAGGAAGGAAGATTATACATTGGTGGCGAATTTCTGCATTCGACTGTGCTCCTGGGGCCTCTGGGAGGTAGGTGTAGCCCTGGACACACAGACAGGAGCCCGATAAGTGCTCTGGGAATGTAAATATGTAGTCTGTAGATTGCAGTGTGAGTCTGGCTCTAAGCTGCCATTACCCTCAGCTGGAGGGGTTGGTGCACGTATAATCTGATTCGAGCAGTCGGGGTTCCTGAGGTCACGCGCATTCAGGGCAGAAAGGCCGTCTGAGTCAGCTCAGGGAGCAGCAGCACAAGGGAGGCGCGGGGAGTTTGGCGTTTACACCAGAAACCTGGCCTGGCGCCACCTCTCCTGACAGGCCGGGCCAGCCGCAGGGAGGGCACAGGTGCATGCAAAGTGGGAGCGGCTTATAGCAGGTGCTGGGTGGGGAGAGAGAGGGTTCTCCACCAGCCAGGAATGGTCTGTGCCAGGCGGGGTTAGGGGGAGAAATCGAGGCCCACGCTTCCAGATAGCCTCACACACTTCCCTTCTTGCCAGGATTTTCAAAAGATTTCATATATATATATATATATATATATATATATTTTTTTTTTTTTTTTTTTTTGCAGAACTGCACAGTGCGCTTTCATGTTACTCCAGTTAACAGGGTGGTATTTATTTCCTGCTACGCCTTAAAGCAGAAAGAATGCTAAGTTCTTTAGATTGTGGAGCCAGGCATCCCAGGAAAGCTCTTTTAAATCCATCCATGGGATTAAAAACCATAAACAACCCGTCCCCAGAGACAGGCGAAGACACATGCTGTCAGGACAGTGAAGCGTTTCACTGAGAAGGAGTCAGGAGACTCTCACTGGCTGGGCGCCGTGGCTCACGCCTGTCATCCCAGCACTCTGGGAGGCCGAGGAGGGAGGATCGCTCAAGGTCAGGAGTTCCAGACCAGCCTGCGCAAGAGCGAGACCCCCGTCTCTACTAAAAACAGAAAGAAATTAATTGGCCAACTAAAAATATATAGGAAAAATTAGCCAGGCATGGTGGTGCATGCCTGTAGTCCCAGCTACTCGGGAGGCTGAGGCAGGAGGATCACTGGAGCCCAGGAGTTTGAGGTTGCTATGAGATAAGCTGACGCCACGGCACTCACTCTAGCCTGGGCAACAGAGTGAGACTCTGCCTCAAAAAAAAAAAAAATAGGCCGGGCGCAGTGGTTCACACCTGTACTCCTAGCTCTCTGGGAGGCCGAGGCGGGTGGATTGCTTGAGGTCAGGAGTTCAAAACCAGCCTGAGCAAGAGCGAGACCCTATCTCTACTATAAGTAGAAAGAAATTAATTGGCCAAGTAATATATATAGAAAAAAATTAACCAGGCACGGTGGCGCATGCTTGTAGTCCCAGCTACTCGAGAGGCTGAGGCAGGAGGATCACTTGAGCCCAGGAGTTTGAAGTTGCTGTGAGCGGGGCTGACACCACAGCACTCTAGCCCGGGCAACAGCGTGAGACTCTATCTCAAAAAAAAAAGAGACTCTCACTTTCCATTGTAGTTTACCTCGCACGCTATGGCCCTGAAGTCCTCCCAGGACACAAGTAGTCGGGGCGGAGGGGTGAGCACTGGCTGGAGTGGGTGGCAGAGGAGGACAGCCAGTCCCCGGCGGGGCTTAAGGTCAGTAGTGCAGTTGGTCCACAGCTCAAACCCACCTGTCCCTCCAAACAGTTCCCACTGACAGCGAAAACGCACACTCGGAGTGAATATCTGAGAAGCTGTGGTTTGCTGTTCTGCTATAATTAAACACAGTCAGTGCCCCTGTGGGAAGGCAGCCAGGGGCAGCCGTCACCAAAACCCAGAGGAGCCGTATTTTCACCAGTGAGTCCCGCCCTCCCGGGACAAACACGGCTGCAGGCAGAAGGTCGTGGGTCCTGGGACAGCTTCTTGCAGAACTTCTTCCGGTGCCGCCAACAGCGGGGTCAGGAGCAGAAGGGACCTCGGTGACGATCGAGGCTTTCCCGGGGAGCTCACCGCTGCTGGCTTCTGTCTCTGGGGTGCAGGGACTGCACAGGCCTCTGCCAGACACACCACCGTCCAGCGCCCCCTAATTATCAATATCAACAAATCGTATCCCAGGCTGGGCACAGTGGCTCACACCTGTAATCCTAGCACTCTGGGAGGCTGAGGCGGGCGGATTGCTCAAGGTCAGGAGTTCAAAACCACCCTGAGCAAGAGCAAGACTCCGTCTCTACTATAAAAAATAGAAAGAAATTAATTGGCCAACTAATATATATAGAAAAAAATTAACAGGGCACGGTGGCGCATGCCTGTAGTCCCAGCTACTCAGGAGGCTGAGGCAGGAGGATCGCTTGAGCCCAGGAGTCTGAGGTTGCTGTGAGCTAGGCTGACGCCACGGCACTCGCTCTAGCCTGGGCAACACAGCGAGACTCTGTCTCAAATAAATAAATAAATAAATAAATAAATAAATAAATAAATAAATAAATAAATAAATCGTGTCCCAAAGCCAGTCCCTGCATGACGTTCGGAACAAAGTGACGGATGGCACTTCCATTCCCAGCTGACTCACCAAATGTGCCCGGGGGCTAATCCAGCGTCTTCTAAAAATACCTTTGCGTGCACAATCCATCCCCGGCTGTACGTGGCGGCTGCTGAGTTCTGTGATAGCCATGCGCCATCTGGGTGAGCGAACAAGAGTTTCTGTTTCCTGAGAGGCCGGCCGCACAGGTCAGTCGCTTTTACCAAACTCATGAGGCGATTCTGGGATCCCCGCTTTACAGCTGAGCAAACTGAGGCTCTGAGAAGATGAGCATCTTTCAGGTTGGCAGTCGAGGTAAGGGGCCGAGGCAGCGACCGAGGCCGGTCAGCAGGCGCAGGGAGACTCCACCCAGCTGGAAGGCGCTGAGAGGGAGTGAGGGAGGCCAGGAAGGGAGATTTATTCTGGGTATTCTTTTTTTTTTAATTTTTTATGACAGAATCTTACTCTGGTTGTCCAGGCTAAGGTGCCGTGGCATCAGCCTAGCTCACAGCAACCTCAAACTCCTGGGCTCAAGCGATCCTCCTGCCTCAGCCTCCCGAGTATCTGGGACTACAGGCATGCTCCTCCACCATGCCCGGCTAATTTTTTCTATGTATTTTTAGCTGGCCAATTAATTTCTTTCTGTTTTTAGTAGAGACGGGGTCTCGCTCTTGCTCAGGCTGGTCTCGAACTCCTGACCTTGAGAGATCCTCCCGCCTCGGCCTCCCAGAGTGCTGGGATGACAGGTGTGAGCCACCGCGCCCGGCCTTATTCTGGGCATTCTGCAAGTTGGAGGGGCTGGAGGAGCCACCATGGGGGACCTGGAGTCCTGCTCCACCTGTGAAGCAGGCCCTCAGGACCACGGCGTTGCACTGTTCCGAGCAGAAGGTCACCGTTTCCACTCCATCCTCAGTGGACCTCTTTGGCATTTTTCGGAGAGCAGCAGGCTTCTCGGCTGTCTTGTTCTCTGTGTTGATCCTTTCTCTCGTCAGCCACTGCGCTGGTCTTTTGGTGGGTATACTGTGCTGCAGTGGAACGGCTCGCTTTTATTACATGAAATTTTGTCGTGATAAAACAGTGTGAGGTATTTAGAGCCAGAGCATAAAAATCAACAGAATAAAAGTACATGTTCGCTGAGGACATCTTTATGTACACAGTGATTCAGAGCTAATATTTAGTTTAGGACACGCAGCAAATATTCATTCCGCCCTCGACGGGGTTTCTGCAGGTGCCACCGGCTCGGCAAGGACCCGAGCAACGGTGCAGCCCCGTGGCTGCAGATCAGAGCCTGTCCAGCCGGGTGCCGGCTCAGAAACTCTCCCGGCCCCACCCCGCACAGCCCGGTCCACGGCCACCAGCGCCTCAGGTCCCACGGGCCACAAACGTCCCTTCGATTGTTCTGATGACAAACAAACGCCAGTATTTTTAGTGTTAGACACTCGGTGAGAAGGATCTCAATGCAGCTTTTAAAAAGAAGGATCGGGGCCAGGCGCGGCGGCTCACGCCTGTCATCCTAGCACTCTGGGAGGCTGAGGCGGGAGGATCGCTCAAGGTCAGGAGTTCGAGACCAACCTGAGCAAGAGCGAGACACTGTCTCTACTAAAAACAGAAAGAAATTAATTGGCCAACTGAAAATATATAGAAAAAATTAGCCAGGCATGGTGCATGCCTGTAGTCCCAGCTACTCAGGAGGCTGAGGCAGGAGGATTGCTTGAGCCCAGGAGTTTGAGGTTGCTGTGAGCTAGGCTGACACCACGGCACTCTAGACCGGGCAATGGAGTGAGACTCTTTCTCAAAAAAAAAAAAAGAAAAGAAGGATCATATTTTAAAATGAAAGTATAGATTATATCTTAATGTAGTACATATTTTTTTGGTCAACTTTGAGGATTCAGAGTTTGAAGGGTTTTTCTCGTTGTTACCAGCTCAAAAAGGAACATCAAGTAAAGACTGGTGCATTTAGCAGAGGTGCACCTCAGGGCTCCACCTGAGTCCTTTGCCCCTTTCCGGTGTTCTCCTTGACATCTGCCCAAGCAGCTGCGTCGGTTCTGAGGGTCCGAACCCCACCACGTATGGAACACGCCGACTTTCCAACAACGTTCACTCTAGACTAGCCACGTGTGTCTCCTGGTCATCTCAGCCAGCCAGGACCAAGACCACAGTCCCACCCTGACACCTGCAGTTCTCAGTTTTCTCCATCTGGGGCACAATCTCACGGTCCCTGGCTGAGCAGGAACCTGGGCCCCCCGCTTGGCTCTGTGCCCATCCCCCAGCACGTCCTGCTTCACCTTTCAACACCTTCCCAGCAGCCCAGCTCTGCCTCAGCCATTCCCTGGACACCAGCATCTGGGGACCCGGGACCGGGCTGGAGGAGGCTCTGCTGCAAGGCGGCGGTGTGGAGGAGCGGCTGTGAAGAAGGCCAGCTGTCATGAGGGCCTGCCTCCCACCTCACCTACCGCCTGCTCCCTCACCTCCACATGCCCCATCACCTCACACCTGCCCCCCACCTCCACATGCCCCCTCACCTCACACCTGGCCCATCACCTCACACCTACGACCTCACTTCACACCTGCCCCCTCACCTCCACATGCCCCCTTGCCTCCCACCTGGCCCATCACCTCCACATGCCCCCTCACCTCACACCTGCCCCCTCACTTCCACATGCCCCATCACTTCACACTTGCCCCCTCACCTCACACCTGCCCCCTCACTTCCACATGCCCCATCACTTCACACCTGCCCCCTCACCTCACACCTGGCCCATCACCTCACACCTACCACCTCACTTCACACCTGCCCCCTCACCTCCACATGCCCCATCACTTCACACCTGCCCCCTCACCTCACACCTGGCCCATCACCTCACACCTACCACCTCACTTCACACCTTGCCCATCACCTCACACCTGCCCCCTCACCTCACACCTGGCCCATCACCTCACACCTGCCCCCTCACCTCCACATGCCCCCTTGCCTCCCACCTGGCCCATCACCTACCACCTCACTTCACACCTGACCCATCACCTCACACCTGCCCCTATCACCTCACACCTGCCTCCTCACCTTACACCTGCCCCCTCACCTCACACCAGGCCCCCATCACTTCACACCTGCCCACCCTCACCTCACACCTCCACCCTCACCTCACACCTATACCCTTCACCTCACACCTGCCCCATCACCTCACACCAGGCCCCCCTCACCTCACATCTGCCCCTATCACCTCACATCTGCCCCCCTCACCTGACACCTGCACCCCTCACCTGATACCTGCCCCATCACCTCAATCTACCCCCTCACCTCACATGACCCCTCTTACTTCACACCAGCCCCCATCACCTCACACCTGCCTCCTCACCTCCCACCTGGCCCATCACCTCACACCTGCCCCCTCACCTCACACCTGCTCCCTCACCTCACACCTGTCCCATCACCTCCCACTGCCCCATCACCTCCCACCTGCCCCATCACCTCACATGACACCCTTTTACCTCACACCCACCCCCCTCACCTCCTACCTGCCCCATCGCTGACTGTATTCTGACACCTGCCCCCAGCGCTGTCTGTATTCTCTCTCAGGCAGGACCAGCGGCCTCACTTGAGCCAGAGGGTGAGCAACCCCAGGTGTGTCTGAGGCAGGAGCACGGCTGCACCAAAGCCCCACACAGGAAAGGGAGCAGCGGGATCAGAGGGCAAGTGAGGACAGGGAGGTCCAAGTGCCTGTCACAGGCCGGCCGGCACCACCCTGCCCTCCCTGGCTGGACTGAGTCACCTGGCCGGCACAGGGTACGACAACCCTGCTGCCCGGAACTAAAGACCCAACTCCGACAGATAATGAATAGATGTGGAACAACAGAAGGTGATCCTGGGACTATGCATGTCGGGGGGACAAGGCTGGTGAGTGGCGTGACCCCTCCCTTGGTGGTCGGGGCTGCCATTCACCTGAGCTGGGGCTAGAGGAGGCCCAGTCTCCGTGGCCACCCGGGACTCAGGGCATTTTCCTAGAGCGTCCTTCCCGTCCCTCAGACCTGGGGGAGGTCCGTGGCCTCCCCCGTGCGTTGAGACCCACTGAGGCACGGACGACACAGAAGCAGCAAACACTCTTTGCCTGTGGGCCCCCGGAGCGCCACGCCCAGGAGTCTACCGCAGCAGGAGGGTGCGATGCTGATAACTTTGGGGCTCGGGAGACAGAGTCTCTCCTAGACCTTCCCCGTCCTCCTGTCACCTGCCCATGGCGGGACTCTACTCTGGTCGTGAGCTGGAGACCCTCATCCCACAGAGGGGCCTGCCCACACCTGGCGGGGGTGCTGCCCAGAGAGGCCAGGAAGCACCTGCGCAGACAGGCCCCGCTGGGCTCAGAGCCTGCGCTTTTTGTCCGATCGCGTTCTACGCGGCCGTCCATCAGGCCTCCATAAAACTCAAGAGCACCGTTCAGAGCTTCCTGACAGCTGAACACAGGAGGTTCCCGGAGAGCGGGGCGCCCCTCCCCACACCTCGCCCCATGCATCTTCTCATCTGTATCCTTTGTACCGTGTTTCCCCGAAAATAACACAGGGTCTTCTATCTCTTTTCCCTCAAGAAGACACCCTAGGGCTTATTTTTCATGAGATGTGTTATTTTACTGTACAACAATCTACATTTATTCTAATATGGTTGAGTCATTTTCTTCTGGAACATCGTCATAACTCTCCAAAGCCGGAATCCCATCCTGAATGTCTTGCCACTCTATTTCCTTTGGAACCATTGGCCCCAATCTCTCCTGTGGAGCCACAGAGTTCTCACCAGGCAGATGCAGATGGGAAGGGCTGCTCATTTTTTTTTTTTTTTTTTGGAGACAGAATCTCGCTTTGTTGCCCGGGCTAGAGTGAGTGCCATGGCGTCAGCCTAGCTCACAGCAACCTCAGACTCCTGGGCTCAAGCAATCCTCCTGCCTCAGCCTCCCGAGTAGCTGGGACTACAGGCATGTGCCACCATGCCTGGCTAATTTTTTCTATATATATATTAATTGGCCAATTAATTTCTTTCTATTTATAGTAGAGACGGGGTCTCGCTCTTGCTCAGGCTGGTTTCGAACTCCTGACCTTGAGCTACCCGCCCGCCTCGGCCTCCCAGAGAGCTAGGATGACAGGCGTGAGCCACTGCGCCCGGCCTGTGTTTGATGTATTAATTAAAAACATACAATAATTTACTTCATGATTTGGAAGCTTGTCACAATTAAAGAAGAAACCAGGGTTCATCAGACAATCAAGGAAATCAGAGGCTGCTTAACCTGCTGTTCCTTCCTGGAACAGGCTCCAGCCCTCCTGGCTCGACCCTGGTCTGGCACCTGGTGTCCTGGTGGCTGGGGACGGTTCCAGCATCCTCCTTGGCGAGGGCCTTCCCACTGCCAAGAACCGCCGTGCCCGCCGCACGGACCGGACCGTGCTCAGCGTCTTCCGCCTGAGAGAAGCAGAACAAAACCTCTGTCTGTGAGAGGAGGAGGCCCGGCAGGCCTTCCCGGCCACGATGAGGAAACGCTGCACTTGCTTCCTGGTCGCCCTCGGGGAGGTTCAGTTCTGGAGCTCGGCAGATAAGAGCGTTTCAGAGCCCCAGTGACCGCAGTTCTCCTTTCTGGTTATCTTTGACCTGAGTTCTGGGCACTGAGTGTTTTCCAGAAAGGAGGGAGGAGGGGAGGGGAAGGGGAGGTTACTGAAAACAGGGGTGCATGTTCGTTCTCACAGTGCTGGAGCTGGCAGCGAGGGTTGAGGTGCCCACAGGGTTGGTTCCTGGCGGGGGCTGTCTCCCTCGCTTGCCCTCGGGGTGTCCTTACGGGGCGGAGAGAGCCCTGGGGGTCTCCCTGTCTAAGGACACTAATCATCAGATCAGTGCCACCCTTATAACCTTATCTGACCTTACAATTACTTCCTCACTCAAGACATGGCCACGGTGGGGGTTATGACTTCAGCCTAACAGATAGGAATGCCGAAATGTCTTTGAATTATGTTCAAAAAACATAAGTTTAGGCCGGGCGTGGTGGCTCACACCTGTAATCCTAGCACTCTGGAAGGCTGAGGCGGGAGGATGGTTTGAGCTCAGGAGTTCGAGACCAGCCTGAGCGAGAGCAAGACCCTGTCTCTACAAAAAAATAGAAAGACATTAGCAGGACAACTAAAAAAAAAATATATATATATATATATATATATATATATATATATATATATATATAAATCTAGCTGGGCATGGTGGCTCACGCCTGTAGTCCCAGCTACTCAGGAGGCTGAGGCAGGAGGATCGCTTGAGTCCAGGAGTCTGAGGTTGCTGTGAGCTAGGCTGATGCCATGGCACTCTAGCCCGGGCAACAGAGTGAGACTTTGTCTCAGAAAAAAAAAAAAAAGATACTAATCATTGGATCAGTCCTACCCTTATAACCTTATCTGACCTTATAATTACTTCCTCACTCAAAATACAGCCAATGTGGGGGTTATGATGTCAACGTAACAGATAGGAATGCCGAAATGTCTTTGAATTATATTCAAAAAACATAAGTGTATAAAATATGAGTTAAAAACATAGTTATGATATAGGCTTACTTACATTTTTGTAATACATGAAAAATTGGAAACATTTTAAAATCCATTCCAAATTTTGTTGAATGCCATCAACAGTCCACTGGCCACTCCTCATAGTAGAGTAGGTAGCTTAGTGTTTTCTTTTTATTTATTTATTTTTCTGAGACAGAGTCTCGCTCTATTGCCCCGGCTAGAGTGAGTGCCGTGGCATCAGCCTAGCTCACAGCAACCTCAGACTCCTGGGCTCAAGCGATCCTCCTACCTCAGCCTCCTGAGTAGCTGGGACTACAGGCATGTGCCACCATGCCCGGCTAATTTTTTCTATATATATCAGTTGACCAATTAATTTCTTTCTATTTATAGTAGAGACGGGGTCTCGCTCTTGCTCAGGCTGATTTTGAACTCCTGACCTCGAGCGATCCTCCCGCCTCAGCCTCCAAGAGTGCTGGGATTACAGGCGTGAGCCGCCGCGCCCCGCCCATCGAGGGCTCTAGCAGAGCAAAATTCTGGTATCTCCAAGGTGGCGACTTGGAAATAATTCCTCCTTCATTTGTTAGTCAAAATTCCGCTGTGGGCCGGGCGCTGTGGCTCACGCCTGTAATCCTAGCTCTTGGGAGGCCTAGGCTGGTGGATTGCTCAAGGTCAGGAGTTCAAAACCAGCCTGAGCAAGAGCGAGACCCTGTCTCTACTATAAATAGAAAGAAATTAATTGGCCAACTGATATATATATAAAAAATTAGCCGGGCATGGTGGCGCATGCCTGTAGTCCCAGCTACTCGGGAGGCTGAGGCAGAAGGATCACTCAAGCCCAGGAGTTTGAGGTTGCTGTGAGCTAGGCTGACGCCACGGCACTCACTCTAGCCTGGACAACAAAGCGAGACTCTGTCTCAAAAAAAAAAAAAAAATTCCGCTGTGAGCAAGGGCTTCCCTTTCCCTCCCTCATCCCTGTTGTCTTCTGCTTACCCCTTTATTTATGTTTCTTAGTAGCTGTATGAAATCACACTTTTTTATTCCAAGTATTCTAATGCATCACTGTCATTATCCATTCCGATATTTGCGCCTACTTTGCTTAAGCCGGTTTCTTCCTGTGCTTCTGTCTGGGTGGGTTTCGTGGCCAGCTGCTCCACAGCCAAACTTCCCAAGGCCCCTCCTGTGTCAGCACCTTCTGACTTGCTGAGCAGGACCTCAGGCCTTTCACTTCCCCCGGGGTTCCTCCTGCCTGGGTGTTCCTCCGCTGCCCCTTCTCCCTTTGCCTCTGGCCCTGGCTTAGGTTTCACTTTCCGGTTCCTTCCCAAGCTGGCTCAGACCTCCCCCAGGCTGGCTACGCACACTCACGCCCCACCACCCTCTCCTCCCGGGTGTTCTTCTGGTCTCCCCCAGGCTCTTAGCACAGCCCTGAGGCCAAGCAGGTACTTAGTGAATAGTTATTTGATTAACAGGTGACTGAAGAGTTCTAAATCATCAAACATAAATTTTTGAGCTGTGTGGTCAAACAGCAAATGAGTTGGCTTAACGGACAGGTAAGAGCAATAGGAAAAAGTGTCTATCTTTCACAGGAAATGCTGGGAGAATAACAGAGAAGAACGTTCTCAGATACTAGTTGAGACTCAAGCCCTTCCTGAGGGAATAATGTCCTGTTGTATTGGTGAAGTACCCACTTGGCACCACACACAGTGTAGACCAGAGCGCTGAGCTGTCCCTGCCCTTGGAAACCAACAACTGGGCTAGGTCTTTAGGTTGAAAATCAGGATATGAGGCCGGGGCTGGGTGGCTCACGCCTGTAATCCTAGCATTCTGGGAGGCCCAGGTGGGTGGATTGCTCAAGGTTAGGAGTTCGAATCTAAGTTGAGCAAGAGCGAGACCCCCATCTCTACTAAAAATAGAAATTAGTGAGACAACTAAACAAACAAACAAAAAAATATATATACACACACATAAAATTAGCCGGGCATGGTGGCACATGCCTGTAGTCCCAGCTACTTGGGAAGCTGAGGCAGGAGGATCGCTTGAGCCCAGGAGTCTGAGGTTGCTATGAGGTAGGCTGACGCACTCTAGCTCGGGCAGCAGAGTGAGACTCTGTCTCAAAAAGAAAAGAAAAAGAAAAAGAAAATCAGGATATGATGTGATGAAGCTTTAGGAGAGCTACCAACAGAGCACTAAGAGGACCCCAAGGGAAATAAACTATCTAAAAGGAAAAGACTTAAACAGTTTGACATTTGAGCTGTAATTTGAAAAACAAGCAAGATCTTCTCAGAAGTCAAAAGTGGAGGAAGTCGCATCCCACCGCTGCCATCTGTGTTTTCCTCTTTGGGGGTGTACTTTAAAAAAAAATAAATAAATAAATAAAAAATAAATAAAAAGTGGAGGAAGGAGCCTTGAGGCCAGGGACTCACGGGGACTGGTGCCTGGCAGGACGTAAGTGTCCACACGGGAAGGGACGTCCGCACTGTTTCAGTGTCAAAGCAGCTGGGAGACGTGTCACACCGGGAACTATGATTTGCCTCTCCGTAAACTGTGCGGTCTAGACCGCAAAGCCTGTGTTTTATGCAAGTGTAGACCCACCAACTCCCCTATGTCTTCAAAATGCTTGGGAAGAGAGTGCCGATGAAGGCATCTCCTGAGGGTAGAAGAGGAAATGCAAGGGCTGGCCCGAGACAAGCTGGGGCTTGGACTGTATCCTCCAGGACAGACCAGGGAATAGTTTTGGACAGGGCCTCGCTCTGGCCCCCAGGCTGGAGTGCAGTGGCATAATCACAGCTCACAGCAACCGAAAACTCCTGGGCAAGAGCGATCCTCCTGCCTCAGCCTCCCGTGTAGCTGGGCCTACAAGCACATGCCACCAAGCCTGGTGTCAACAGAAAAAAGCCAAACTCTGTAAAATAATTTTAAAGAGATTTATTCTGAGCCAAATTTGAGGACCATGACCCGGAGTCACTGCCAAGAGGCCTTGAGCTAGTGGACTCGCTGTGGCTGGGTTACAGTTTGGTTTTATACATTTCAAAGAGACAGGGGTTACAGGTAAAGTCATCAGTCAATACGTGGGAGGCATACATTGGTTTGGCCCAAAAAGGTGGGACATCTCCAAGGGGGGAAGGTTTATAGGTGGGTTTAAAGATTCTTTGGCTTGTAATTGGTTAAAGACATGACGCTTTGAGAAAGACATTAAATGACCAACTAAAAATATATATACAAAAAAATTAGCCAGGCATGGTGGCGCATGCCTGTAAGTCCCAGCTACTCGGGAGGCTGAGGCCGGAGGATCGCTTGAGCCCAGGAGATTGAGGTTGCTGTGAGCCAGGGTGATGCCACGGCACTCACTCTAGCCTGGGCAACAAAGTAAGACTCTCCTGGCAGGCTATTTTATTTTAGGATATTCCTTTGGCAACAAGTGGATCCATTCAGTTGGGGATAGGGGGTGAGCCTTAAACTTTTATTTTAGTTTACGCTGGCTAATTTTATTTTTATAGATAGGGTCTCACTATGTTGCTCAGGCTGGTCTCAAATCTCTGGGCTCAAGTGATCCTCTCCCACCTTGGCCTTCCAACACTGAGTACAGGTGTGAGCCACTAAGTCCCCACTGGGTCTTTAATTGAGGCAGGATGGTGACTTGTTGACACTATGAATCATGGGCTGTAGCAGAGACCAGCCACTATTAGGGCCGGGTGTGGTGTCTCACGCCTATAATCCCAGCACTATGAGAGGCTGAGGTGGGAAGATCACTTAAGGCCAGGAGTTTGAGACCAGCCTAGGCAACATCGTGAGACTTCAGCTCTATGAAAAATAGAAGAATTAGCTGAGTGGGGTGGCATGCATCTGTAGTCCCAGCTACTTGGGAGGCTGGGGCAAGAGGACTGCTTGAGTCCAGGAGTTTGAGCCTGCAATGAGCTATGATGACACCACTGCAATCCAGCCTGGGCAACAGGGCAATACCCCGTCTCAAAAAGGCAAAAGAAAAAACCCCAACACAAAAACCCACAATGCCCCCAAAACAAAGGAGAAGGCACCCAACATTGATGGTAATACTCGACCTACAGTACCTGGAAGTGGCAGAGGTTTTCTTCCAAAATTAGAATTGCAGGCGTTTGAACACTGCCAGTAGGAACAATCAGAAGCACAGGCCTAGATAACCAGGACTATGGTGTCCCAGAAAAGCCTTTAGAACCCAGAGAACCCTAACCTTTGGAATAATTTGTTTATGTGTAATCAGAGCAGGAAGAGAAGCAGGCAGCAACCATAAAGGAAATGCAACGAACTTTATTTCTGTTCTTTCTTGTCTTTTTTCCATAACATTGGTCGGGGACAGGGAAATTACTTGCGTTGGAAGATACTTGCAACTCCAGCCCCGGAGTCTCCACATTCACACTCACAGCTCCCTTGTTCCCAAGTGGTTGCCTCAGGCCCAGGGGACCCCTGCCTGGGACCCCCCAACCCTGCCCACTACACCCTGCCCGCTGCACCCTCCCGACACAGCATCCCTGGGCTGCAAGGGGGTGGGGGACAGGGGGTTGCTGCTCCTCCCGGGGGTAGGGGGACAGGGGGTCGGCTCCTCCGGGGGGTGGGGGGATAGGCGGTCGTCGTCCCTCCCTGGGGGGTGGGGGGATAGGGGGTAGCCGTCTCTCCCAGGGGGGTGGGGATAGGGGGTCGTCGTCCCTCCCAGGGGGGTGGGGGATAGGGGGTCGCCGTCCCTGGGGGGGGAGGTGTGGGGGTATAGGGGGTCATCGTCCCTCCCGGGGAGTGGGGGGATAGGGGGTCGTCGTCCCTCCCGGGGGGTAGGGGGATAGGGGGTCGCCGTCCCTCCCGGGGGGTGGGGGATAGGGGGTCATCGTCCCTCCCCGGGGGTGGGGGATAGCGGGTCGCTGTCCCTCCCGGGGGTGGGGGGATAGGGGGTCATCGTCCCTCCCAGGGGGTGGGGGATAGCGGGTCGCCGTCCCTCCCGGGGGTGGGGGGATAGGGGGTCGTCGTCCCTCCCGGGGGGTGGGGGGATAGGGGGTCGTCGTCCCTCCCGGGGGGTGGGGGTATAGGGGGTCGCCGTCCCTCCCGGGGGGTGGGGGGATAGGGGGTCGTCGTCCCTCCTGGGGGGTGGGGGATAGCGGGTCGCCGTCCCTCCCGGGGGTGGGGGGATAGGGGGTCGTCGTCCCTCCCGGGGGGTGGGGGTATAGGGGGTCGTCGTCCCTCCCGGGGGGTGGTGGTATAGGGGGTCGTCGTCCCTCCCGGGGGGTGGGGGTATAGGGGGTCGCCGTCCCTCCCGGGGGGTGGGGGGATAGGGGGTCGTCGTCCCTCCCGAGGGGTGGGGGTCGTCGTCCCTCCCGGGGGGTGGGGGTATAGGGGGTCGCTGTCCCTCCCGGGGGGTGGGGATATAGGGGGTCGTCGTCCCTCCCGGGGGGTGGGGGGATAGGGGGTCGCCGTCCCTCCCGGGGGGTGGGGGTATAGGGGGTCGCCGTCCCTCCCGGGGGGTGGGGGGATAGGGGGTCGTCGTCCCTCCCGGGGGTGGGGGGATAGGGGGTCGTCGTCCCTCCCGAGGGGTGGGGGTATAGGGGGTCGCCGTCCCTCCCGGGGGGTGGGGATATAGGGGGTCGTCGTCCCTCCCGGGGGGTGGGGGGATAGGGGGTCGCCGTCCCTCCCGGGGGGTGGGGGTATAGGGGGTCGCCGTCCCTCCCGGGGGGTAGGGGGATAGGGGGTCGCCGTCCCTCCCGGGGGGTGGGGGATAGGGGGTCGCCGTCCCTCCCGAGGGGTGGGGGGATAGGGGGTCGTCGACCCTCCCGGCGGGTGGGGGTATAGGGGGTCGCCGTCCCTCCCGGGGGGTGGGGGTATAGGGGGTCGCCGTCCCTCCCGGGGGGTGGGGGATAGGGGGTCGTCGTCCCTCCCGGGGGGTGGGGGTATAGGGGGTCGCCGTCCCTCCCAGGGGGTGGGGGGATAGGGGGTCGCCGTCTCTCCCGGGGGGTGGGGGGATAGCGGGTCGCCGTCCCTCCCGGGGGTTGGGGTGATTGGGGGTCGCCAGCCCTCCCGGGGCGAGGGTCTCGGTAGCGGGCCCGCGCCGTCTGTGGGCACACGTGGCGGCGGGAGTCCCAGGGCGTGGCCCCCAGAGACCAGGACCCCACAGGTTCGCACCTGCAGGGCTCTGGCGGCGCCCAGGTCGGCTGAGGAGGGCGAGGCCAGTGACGTACAGGGGGCGGGGCGTGCGGCGTGCGCGGGGCGGGACGGGGCGGCGTGCGTGCCCGCGCCAATCACGGGCGCCGCGCGGCGGGGTGCGCGCGCGCAGAGGCCGGGCGGCGAAGGGCGGGCCGTGGCGCCGCGGGCGTCCAATCGGAGTGCGGCGCCGCCATGACGTGAGGCTCTCCCGGGCGGCGAGTGCCAGTCCGCGGGCCCGACGGGTGAGTGCGAGAGGGCAGGGCGCGGGGACGCGCGGGGGCGGGACTTCCGCAGAGCCCCGGAAGTGGGAGCTGTGTGTTCTCATGCGAACGGGAAGGAGCGTTGGGGATCCGGAGTCCCGAGCTTGAGACATTTTCGGGCCCGAAAGGGGAAGAAGCCGCCGCCGCCGCCGCTAGCCGCGCCCGCCCTTCTCTCCTGCACCGGCCCGGCCCGGCCGCGCCGCCTCTTCCTGCCGTCTCCCTCCTCGGCCGTCCCCGCGTGTGGCGCGGCCGCCGGGCACCGGGGCTGCGGCGAGGAGCCCGCGGGCGGCCGGTCGGGCGGGGCGGGCGGCGCTGACAGGTGAGCGGGCCTCCCCGGCCCCCGGCGGGCGCTCCCCTCCCGGCCGGCTCGGACCCGCGCCGCCTGTCACGGGCCGCCATCTTCCCGGAGGGACGCGGCGGGGCAGGGCCGGGCCGGGCCGGGCCGGGGCGGACCGGGAGGAGCAGGCCGGGGCCTAGCAGGACGGAGGGGGACCGGGGAAGGCCCGGAGGCCGCGGCCGGGGAGGACCGAGGCTGGCGAGGGGGCGAAGCACGGAGCTGGGGAGGGCCCGGGAGGACGGGGCTGGGGTCGGGGAGGATGGAGGTCGGGGCTGGGGTCCCGGAGGAGCTCAGGCGCCGGGCCCCGGGCGGACCGAAGCCGAGGCCTGGGGAGGGCCGGGCTGGGGAGAACCCGGGCAGGGCCAGGGCTGGGGTCAGCGCCGGGCTGGGTTGGCAGGGCCGGGGCGGGGAAGGACCGGGCCCCGGAAGCACCGGCAGGGCCGGAGTCGCGCAGGACCGCGGCGGCCCGGGGTCGGGCAGGGCCTGGGCGGGGCCGGGGTCGCAGGCCGCGGGCGTCTGTCTGCAGGCCGGGCCGGCGCCGGGCCCCGCACTGCGGCGCCGGGCCTCGCCCCCTCGCCCCTCGGTCGCGCCGGAGCCCGGTTCGGTTCGGGCGGCCGCGCTGCTGCCGGGGAGGGATGGGTCATCGGGGCATCGCATTCCTTTAAAACCAGGAAGTTGGGATCCTGTTGCTCGGTGTGTGGTTGGAATGCTCCTGTTTTCTTCTTGATAGACTCGAGCAGAAGCAGATTGTGAAGGAGTTTGTTTGTTTTTTTTTTTTTTTAAAGAAGCAATCCAATGTGAAGATTGCCCCTGTTCGTCTTGACACTGGGATACACGTTCTGCAAGGGAGCAAGCAGCTCAGGAAGCTTACACCTGCTTCTCAGCGGTGTGCAATCGCGACGTTGATTTAGAAGTTACTCAGACTTTGGTGTCACTGTGCAGTGCAACTTTTCCCTTCGTTTTCATGTGATAAAACGGTCTTAAAATTTGGCTGAGATGGAACTTGCGAAAATTATCTGTAGGGAATTACCTCTTACCTGACTTTCCTTTGAGACCTTTTCCCAGGCTGTGCAGTAACTGCTCATGATAATGGAAAAACAAGAGGGGGTTTTTCCTTGATTGCAGTGGAATTAGTTTGTTTAGTATAAACATTACGTTTGAGGATCTTTAGTAGAGGACACAGCAACTTGAAGGTGATGTTGTAAATAAATGTACAAGTTATTTTCCCTTTTAAAAGTGGTTTCTCTTAGGATATTTAGCTGCTGTTTTTTTTTTTTTTCCAGTCGAGTTGAATATTTAACGTGCACTTGAAGTACGTGCTAGGTTGTAGTTTGTAAAGACCACAAGGGGTGAGAAGAGTGATGTTCACTTTTTCTTTGGTGGTCACGTAGCACGGGCAATGTGCAATTTCCATTCTTCTCCAACCTGCCTGGCTCCCCCTAATTTACAGTCAGGGTAATTCACAGAAGTGGAAATGGTTTTGTGGCTTTTAAGTTTTTTTTTTTCCTGTATTTAATATACTGAAAGGCAGTTTTGTAATCAAACTGTATAAATAGCTTAACTGAGCTTTGCTTGAGATGCTAGAGTGAAATACTTTTCTGAAAGGCATGTAATTAACAAGTTTATTATTTAACCGTAACTTTAATTTGCATACTTCCCTTTGAGACTTGCATTGGTTAGAAATAAATTTTATCTTGTATTTTGAAGAGTTAATGTGAGTTATATGTGTGACTTATGTGTGTGAAAGAATCGCATGGCTTTTTATTCATTAGAAATTACCCTGTTGGCGCTTGCATTTTCTCATCTGTAAACAGGGTACAGTGACAATACCAGGCTCATAGGACTGTTGTAACACGAACATGAAGATGTTTGCTGTTTTTACCATTTTTATTGTTACTGTATTTCTGTTTGTTTGTTTTTTTTCTATTTTGTTTTATTATTGCCTGGGCTAGAGTGCCCTGGCAGCACCCTAGTTCACAGCAACCTCAACCTCCTGGGCTCAAGCCATCCTCCTGCATCAGCTTCCCAAAGAGCTGGGACTACAGGCACACCACCACTAATATTTTCTGTTGTTAGAGGCGGGGTCTCACTCTTGCCCAGGCTGGTCTCAAACTCCTGACCTCAAGTGATTCTCCCGCCTTAGCCTCTGAGAGTGCTAGGAGTACAGGCATGAGCCACCTCGCCTGTCCAAATTTTTGTTTTTAATATTCTACCTTGTAACTGTCAATTTTAATTTATTAGCTGAGAGAAAATTTTTTCTTTTTTTTCTTTTTTGCCCAATTACATGTATCTGGGCAGAGAAAATAGGTTCTGAAGACAGAATGTATACTTGTAAAAAGGAGTTACACTATAATTAAGTAGGAGCCAGAGAGAAAAGAGATAATATGGGTACAGAAGTTTCCTAGCACTCATTTTACCGAGTTCTGTAGTAGAGTAGCTGAAATTGATTATCAGCAAATTCAGAGAGGATTTTGATTTTATTTAATGTTTCTGGGAAGGGCCCTTTTAAAAAATGAAATGTAAAGAATTTATCAAATTTAATCACATTCCCATAAATATGCAGAATTTTGACAAATATACATTTAAACTGTGCAAATATTTTACTTAGTCACTTGTTTTTGTGAAGTGGTCTTCACATATCTTACAACAGTTCTAAAATACTTATTTACAAGTTGGGACATCAAAAGTTGTTAATGTTAGAGTAAACAATGCCTTCAGGTAGCTGCAACTACTCTACATAGATCTGCAACAATATTTACAAGTTTTCCTAGTGATAGACGTGTGATAGATGTTACCAGCCTAGAAGTAGCTGGCAAACTCCTTTCACTGTTGTTTCAGTGTTGTGCTAGAATCCATACTTTCCTTCAAAATAGTGATCACTAGGATCATAATCTGGGTCTTCCGATTTTAGTGACATATTGTCTTTGTTAGGGTCTTTCAGTGTTGTAAAAAAGCTCACGTTATTATTTTTTATTTATTTATTTTTTTTGAGACAGAGTCTCGCTTTGTTGCCCAGGCTAGAGTGAGTGCCGTGGTGTCAGCCTAGCTCACAGCAACCTCAAACTCCTGGGCTTAAGCAATCCTGCTGCCTCAGCCTCCCGAGTAGCTGGGACTACAGGCATGCGCCACCATGCCCGGCTAATTTTTTCTATATATATTAGTTGGCCAATTAATTTCTTTCTATTTATAGTAGAGATGGGGTCTCACTCTTGCTCAGGTTGATTTCGAACTCTGGGCCTCAAGCAATCCGCCTGCCTCAGCCTCTCAGAGTGCTAGGATTACAGGCGTGAGCCACCGTGCCTGGCCTAAAGCTCACGTTATTATACTTTAAATTTTGTTCTTGGATTCCTAGTGTTAAAGGCACAAGTTTTAAATATGCTTTTATAACGTATGAGGTACTCTTACAGATTTCTCCCAGATTTAAGGATATTCTTTTCAGATTGATAAATGCAAGAAAACCTCAGTATATGCTTGTTATTTCTCCTATAAAATCATCAAAGCAACCTTTTTCTAATGGGGAGAAGAAGACATGAACACTGAAGTTTATGTTTATGGAAAATGCCTTGTTAGATGCTCCTGTAGGAGTTTGCTTGTTTGTGGTCTTTTGTAGAACTTTATTCTTGGGAAGAGGTCTCCTTTTTCCAAAAGAGGTAATTTTAGAGTACACAGTATATGAGGCACTACCTTTGAGGGCGTTAAACTTACCAGACCTGAGGTTACTTTAGTTCCGTTTAGACTTTTTGCTCTTGTTAGGCTTGTTGATACCTTTGGAGCTACTCTGCTTCTCCTGGAGTTATCTTGAATAGGAAGTGAATATCTCTATTAGAACATCAAATTATAAGGTAGAAAGCTATTAGGTTCTCTTATTAAAATAAGGAAGATAAATTCCAACTTGGAAATTTTTTCCCCTAATGTTCTAATGCTTAATTTTTCCCGTGTGTAAATGTCTTCCTTAGGAACAGGGAAAATTATTAACTCAGCTGTGTTTCCTCCCCTTTGCTTCATCCCCACCCCCACTCGTTGTCCCTTTATGCCTTTATAAACTCTTGTGTTTTCACCATTTTTCTGGTGAAGCTGTTGTGGCTCCTATTTCAGTCACGAAGGATTTGCAGTTGAGTGAGGTTCCTGATTTTACATCTTCTTTCGTAGTCTTATTGTTTCCCATCAGCCCAGCTGCCCTGTTAGAGCTGGGGTGTAGAGTGCATTGTAATATTGAAAGTATTTTGTATTAACATGCATTTGAAAGCATGCTACTTAATTTTTTAGGGGGAATTTGATAACCATTGAGACAAGATTTAGTCTTTGCTGAAAATATTCTTTATTAAGTTTAATGTGCATAAATTTGCCTGAGAAAAATAAAATGCTCTGTTGTTTGCACACATCATTTTAGGCATACTGTAGCCAGAGGGTGCTTGGCCCTAAGAAACTCACCAGGACTGTCCTGGCTCCTGAGTGCAGTCTGCCTTGCCCTGTGTGGCTGTGCCACCTTTGCTCCTCCTTCCCCTCCCTGCCCCACCTTCCAGCCTGGGCCACCTCTTCCCTCTCCTCCTCCCCTCAGAACGCTGGCGCTGGCGTTGCAACGTTGCAAATGTAGCAGCTGTTGCTCTTGGTAGTTTCTGAAATTGACTGTCCCCCTCCTTTTTAAACATTTTAAAACTGATAAATTTTTACATTGCTCCTTAACCCATCCTTAAAAAGGTATTTTTTAGGAGTCCTTTGGGATGCATTGCCATAATTTCTGTGGTTGTGCTTAGTGATCCTCTGTTTCCTTGGCACCCTAAGTGTGCCTTTGTGTTATTTGGCATGCAGTTAATTAATGTAAGCTCCTTGTGGGTGAGATCCTTTTTTATGCTTGTAACCTCTTTGTCCAGCAAGGTTTGCCCGGCTTCAGTGTAAGCTCTGTGAGGTTAGGGCCTGGTAAGCTGTGGCTGTTTAGTGCAGTTAGTTTAAGTTAAGGGACAAAAGCATGCCTGAAGATATCTTCCACTTAGGTTTTAGAGAAATTATTTGCTGGTCGTATGTTTGCATGTTTCTGTAAACAAATAGGAAGATCTTCGTTTGAGCAGGATACGTTAGAAAGTTTCTCCTAGTGCACAAAAGTTATATTTACCAAATGCTAACTGACTTTTTACAGCCACAGAGAGCGCACAGAGTGTAGGTGGAGTCGTGTGACTATGTATGTGGCCTTTATTATGCTGTTCTTGGTCTTTAAAATGTGCCCCTCTTTGATGGCCATAGAAATACCTGCCTTTATTTTGCTTTAAAATTAAAACAATTTATATTAACCAAAATCAAAGCAATTACAATATTAAAAGTGTGTTTTTTAAGCTTTAGTGGATTTTTCCATTTTTTATTTCCCGTGAATCCTTGCTACAGGGCCTACTGTGAAGGAGGGCCCTTGAGTGGGGAGGGAAGGGTCTTTTCCTTCCTGTGGCAGGTGTTCCTCACCGCTCAGACACCGGGGGGACAGACAGAAGACCCCGGAAGCTTTCTGTAAGGCTTGTCGTCCAGGAACTAGGAACGTGCGTTGTTCTATTCACAGCCCAGCAGACTGGCATTTGGGCGCTGGTGGCTCTCGGGTCCATGCTGCTTCTGTTACAATGGCCACGTCTGTCTATCGTGGCACAGCCTGTCCTGGGCTCTCCTTATCTCCCTTCCCTGTGTTTGTCTTCCTGGTGCTTACGGCATTGCAACGTGCCATATGGTTCGCTTACATGTGGTCCTTCTCGCACTTCAGTGTAAGCTCCATGAGGTTGGGGATTTTTGTCTGTTTTGGTCCTTGATACGAACCCAGACAATACCTGGCACGTGTAACACGCTAAATAATTGATGGGTAAATCCCACGGTTGTCATGGTGAGCAAGAGGGATAAATTGTCCTCTTTTTGGAGCTTGCTGGCCATCGGGCAGGCAGACAATCACGCATTCAACTAGGGAGGTACGGTGTTCTAGGACTGGTCACAGACGTGGACCTAGAGGGTCAGGGAGATCTCCCGGAGTGGTGGTGGATGGGCTTGGGGGGCTGAGCAGGGTGAGAGAGCAGCCTTCTCACCAGACAGGACGATCTGTGCCGTGTGAGGGTGCCCTGGGGAAGGTGGCCTGCAGAGGCTGGGAGAGGGGAGGTGGCAGGGAGAAGCTGGGGGCTTATCTCACGGGGCCTGGGAGGTCCCCACGTGGGTTGAGAATTGTGCCCTTCACCCTGAGAACGACGGGAAGCAGTTGGAGGGTGTTGCAGTATCAGAAGTGTCTTCCTGCTGTTAGGGAGTGATGTCGGAGGGCAGGAGTGGGTGTAGCCGGGTGGCAAGGTGGGGAACCTCTTCCTTGTGTTCACCTCTCCATCACAGTCCAAAAGGCCGAACCCCAGTCTGAACAAAGACTGGCTTGCTTAGAACACCTTTGATCTGTATTACACATAATCATGTATGTGGAAAAATGCTTTAAAAATAGTTTTAAAAGTGTGTCTTAAATCTGCTAGCATTTGTCAGTTTAAAGTATGTTTGTTTTTTTCAGATAATTTCAAACTAATTAACAGATTCCTTTTTTAGGAACATCTCTGAAAAATGGGAACATTTTGTTTTCACATCTCAAAAAGCTTTGTTTTTATTGTCAGTACTCAGGATACAGGAATAAAAGCCTAGTGACCAATTCGATATACACTTACAAGTTACCTCGATGATTATCTCTTTGTGAGCATGTTAAACATTCTCTTTTTGAAAAATGCCAAGTTCTTTAAAACCTTTTCTTTAAAGACGTCATACTTTTTATGAACATTATTTTTCTTTCTGTGTGGATTACATTATGCCTTTGTAGTTCATTGTTGAGATTTTATCATCTGTGTAATTTTTGCCTTACCAGTCCGAGTGGAAGCTGTGCGAGTCTGCGTGTCTGTGTCTCTCCACGAAAACTGTGTCTAGTCTGGGAATCCTTCCATGCGTAGCTTGCCAGCACTCACCTGTCGTCAGAGAACACCATTTCCCTTTAGGAAGCCTGCAGAGTTTTTTTTGTACTGGGTCCATACAGAGGGAAAGGTTGGTTAGGTTGGGGAACAATCATGCTTCTTCCTGGGAGGCAGTACCAGCTTCCCAGTCTGGAAAGGTGTCAGTAGCTTACCTTTCCAAAGGAGAAGACCCTACCGTGGGCAGGATTTGGACCTGTGCTGGGAAACCCTGGTAGATCTCGAGCCCATCACCTTGACCACTCCACCCGACTTCGTGACCAGTAACCTCTAAAAACAGACTGGAAGTCGCTGTGGACAGTTACCTTTAAAAATCTAGACATTCAGAAAGGTCAAAGTGTTTTCTCTCGTAATTTTAGGAGGCAAAGACATTGAAACAGCTGATGGTTATACTGGTGGTCGTTAGTGTGTTTCTTGAGTACTGCCGTTGTGGTAGCTGGGTGTGAAACTCCTGTGTGGTTAGCTGTCTGTGCCTCCAGTAATACCCGTCACCAGGCCTGTGTGCTGGTTCGGGTGGCCCTTCAGCAGGTCACTTGGTGCACAGATGATTGTGCAAATGATAACTGGTGAATCAGCAATACTTGCTCTTCGCAGGTCAGCCATGACCAAGGAGGAGATGCGTGAAGCCCTGTCACCGTGGTTGCTGTGTGTGCACGTGTCCTTGAGTTTTCCATGGCTCTTCCCATTTCCTCCTATCGTTGATGGATTTCCTCTGTTCTGCTGAAATCATTGCAAAGCCTAAGCGTGAAAAGGCTGGAAGTAGGACTTAGAATCGCCCCATAGAACTGCAGGAGCGTTTGGGTACTGAGTGTTTAGAAGGCTCCATGACCTGGTGAGACTCAGCAAACTTTTCTCCTACAGAGTGCCTTGGGATGCTGAGTGGCTGCGGGTTTCGGTGTCTTTCCGTCAGGGCCATGGAGTGCTGTTTCTTACAAGTTCAGAATATTGAAAGTGTGTTTGGTTGTCACAGTGGTAGTTTTTAATCTATTATTGATATAAGTTTTTATGACATCACGAGGAAGCAGCTCAAGACAAAAAAAAAGTACAGATCAGATATTTTCCCAAAGTCATTGTGTGGCCACAAATTGCATTACTACAGAAGTATATGAGCTGGGCAAATACTTGCTGGATCATTAACATCCAGTTTACAGTTTGGTGTTGGGGGTGTGGTCAGGTAAGCTTATTATAGAGAGTGTATTTACCACATGTTTAATAATAATAATAATGAATATGGCATTTAATCAGCCTTACATTATTTTGTCAACTGAGATTGGATAACTAGTTTCTGAAAATAATTGCCAGGAAAGCAGGGTAATATTGCAGTTGCGGTTTCAGGATTTTTGAGCTCTGCAGACTCAGAAACTGAAGCCTCGAGGGGTAAAGCTGCTTAGAGCCTAGTGGAGGCTAGTGGAGGCAGAGCTGACGGAGGCTTTGGCGGATCTCCTGCGAGCCCAGGGTCCTGCCGTACTGAGATCGCAGAGCTCACTCACGCAGAGCTCACTCACACACTTTCAAGGCACCCCCCTCCACAGTGGGACTTCAGAAACCTTGAAATTGCTGAAAGCATTAACTGTATGTATGGTATACAATTTTAAGCACTATTAAAATTTTTTCAAGTAGATTTTAATTTAATTTCTTTTTTTAAAGTAGTGTCTCACTCTGTCGCCTGGGCTCGTAGCTCACAGCAACCTGAAACTCAAGGGCTCAAGCGATCCTCCTGCCTCAGCCTCCGAGTGACTGGGACTACAGGCGTGTGACACCATGCCCGGCTAAATTCTTTAATTTTTTGTACAGGCAGGGTCTCGCTGTATTGCCCAGGCTGGTCTTGAACTCCTGGGCTAAAGTGATCTTCCTGCCCTGGCTGCCCAAGGAGCTGGGATTACAGATAAGAGCCACTGCACCGAGCCTTAAAGAAGATTTCTAAAGCAGCTCTTAGGCTGCACTTTTTGAATGATCAAAATGTATTTATTCAGGAAAATTAAGAGTTTTGTCATTTTAGATAGTCCATCAACCATAATTCGGATAGGGAGGTGCCAGTAGGTGTTCTGGTTGACACCTTCCCGTTTGTATCAGATAGTCAGACTGCAGCTTACAGTTCATCTTTGAAAACTGTATGTAAATTAAATGGTTTTCCATTCAATTGCAGCATTCCATTCTTCCTGAAGCATTCAGACAGCTGCTCGTTTTAATGTACACACTGTTAGCACAGAGGTCCAGCATCAGTACCTGTGTTCATACCCATCACCTTTTGGCGAAGAGGCACTCACACTACAGAGGACGTGACCTGCTGGGAGCTGTCCTGGTCTCTGGTTTACTGCCCTCAAGCAGCTGCTGTGTGTCAGGACCTAAGGTTTTAGCAACACCCAGCTTTCTTAGAAACTGAGAAATGAATGCAAAGTTCAACAACTCCCAACCTCAACAGTGTATTTGGCTTATAATTCAGAGGACTCAGAGCCCTTGCTTCCCCCCTCTTACTTATTTTTGAGAACACCTGTTTTACTGTTTGGGAAACTGAGGCCTGGAGACAGTTTGCCTTATATCATGCAATAGAGGAAGAACAGAAAATGGGGTCTGTCCAGCTTCTTGTTTCTAAGCCCATTGCAAATAATGCCCAACTCTCAGAAAGGGCCAATATTCCATGCAGTACCTTGGATCCAGAAGACAATATGTTTGGGGGCTTACGTCACACATCATAGGTGTCAAGGGAAAAAAAAAAAGACCAAACTCTGTAAAATAATTTTAAAGAGATTTACTGTGAGCCAAATTTGAGGACCATGACCTGGAGCCCAAGAAACCTTGAGCAAGTGGACTCACTGTGGCTGGGATATAGTTCGGTTTTATACATTTCAGGAAGACAGGTTACAGGTAAAGTCATAAATCAATACGAGGGAGGCATACATTGGTTTGGCCTGAAAAGGTGGGCTGGTTTAAAAATTCTTTGAGGCTGGGCGTGGTGGCTCAGGCCTGTAATCCTAGCTCTCTGGGAGGCCGAGGCGGGCGGATTGCTCAAGGTCAGGAGTTTAAGACCAGCCTGAGCAAGAGTGAGACCCTGTCTCTACTGAAAATAGAAAGAAATTAATCGGCCAACTAAAAATATATGTAGAAAAAATTAGCCAGGCATGGTGGCGCATGCCTGTAGTCCCAGCTACACGGGAGCCTGAGGCAGGAGGATCGCTTGAGCCCAGGAGTTTGAGGTTGCTGTGAGCTAGGCTGACGCCATGGCACTCTAGCCTGGGCAACAGAGTGAGACACTGTCTTAAAATAAATAAATAAATAAATAAAAATAAAATAAAAATTCTTTGAGTTGTAATTGATTAAAGACATGAAGGTTTCTCTAGAGGCTTGTAATGTTTTAAGATAAGAGGGTCCCTTCTGAACAGTGCACATCGGAAAAAAAGTAAAAATAAAAAATAAAAAATATTAAAATAAAAAGATAAGAGGGTCTTAATCAGAGATAAGCCACCGGACAGAGATTTGTTGTGTAAATTGAGGACCTACAGGTTTGTCTTGAATGCCTTTAGGTCTGCTCATGGGTTACAAAGGATGTCCCCAAGAAAAGAGAGGAGCATGATGAGGCATATCTGACCTCCCTCTTCCTGGCAGGTAGTTTAGTTTTAGGATATTCCTTTGGCCAGGAAGGGGGTCCATTCAGTCAGCCAGTAGCAGGGTGAGCCTTAAAATTTTATTTTAGCTCACGTAGGCAAGCATCAGAAATGCAGGCTCTAACCAGAAAGTTTTTTTTTTTTTTGAGACAGTCTCACTTTGTTGCCTGGGCTAAAATGCTGTGGCATCAGCCCAGCTCACAGCAACCTCTAACTCCTGGGCTCAAGCGATCTTCCTGCCTCAGCCTCCTGAGTAGCTGGGACTACAGGCATGCACCACCATGCCTGGCTAATTTTTTCTATATAGTTTTTTTTTTTTTTTTTTTTTTTTTTTTTTTTGAGACAGAGTCTCGCTTTCTTGCCTAGGCTAGAGTGAGTGCCGTGGCGTCAGCCTAGCTCACAGCAACCTCAAACTCCTGGGCTCAAGCAATCCTTCTGCCTCAGCCTCCCGAGTAGCTGGGACTACAGGCACGAGCCACCATGCCCGGCTGATTTTTATATTATATATATTAGTTGGCCAATTAATTTCTTTCTATTTTTATGGTAGAGACGGGGTCTCGCTCAGGCTGGTTTTGAACTCCTGACCTTGAGCAATCCGCCCGCCTCGGCCTCCCAGAGTGCTAGGATTACAGGCGTGAGCCACCGCGCCCGGCCTCTATATAGTTTTTGTCCAATTAATTTGTTTCTATTTTTAGTAGAGACAGAGTCTCGCTCTTGCTGAGGCTGGTTTCAAACTCTTGACCTTGAGTGATCCTCCCACCTCAGCCTCCCAGAGTGCTAGGATTTATAGGCATGAGCCACCGTGCCAGGCCCAGAAAGTTTTAATAGTAATTTTTGTAGTGGTTATGGTTGAACTTGGATAGTATAGTCCACAAAATTGAGACAAGTTCATCTACCTTGCTGAATAGTATTTTAGAATTACTGGAGCTGATTGGAATTTTAAATGGCTGATTCTGATTCCCATAGTTTGCTTGAAGCTTTTATTGTGCTGTTAGCACACCAGCTGTTGAAATGGGCATATAACCTTACCGGCCCTTGGGTTGTAATCTGGTGTATTTACAAAACAGAAGGAGTACTACTGTGTCTGGGATACGTATCCTTTGGAATATTAAACCAAAGAAAGATGTGTTTTTGAATTCATAATCTTGGAACTTAAATTCACTTTTTTAAAGTAGTACTGTTTTTGTCAGTTATGACATTAGGGGCTATTCATTACATTTTAAACAGTTTGCCCTGTGATCTTGGAAAGCCAGAATATGTCTGTGATGGTAATGCCTGATATTTGAAGGTAGTGGTTCGATTTGTGCTTGGAATCGGCAACTGTGGCTTTCTGAGCAGGCCGGTGTTTCTCAGCCTCCCCAGGAAGTTCTGGCTTCGGCTGTCTGGTAACAGGCACGGCCAGGTGTCGTTAGGCATGTGCTGTGTGCCGGGCACTGTGCTCTCTGCTCTGGTGTCCTAAAGGGTCCTCAGGACACCACGGGGAGGAGGAGACGGGTGGGGTGACTGTGCGCGGTGGCACCGTCTGGCAGGTGGGATCAAGCCGTCCAGCCTGTGCTCTAGACTTTCACCCTGTTACTCCCGCGTGGACTTTGGAGGAGTCCTTGAACTTCCAGTTCATTCTTGAAATTTTTAGTGTGTGTCTCTTTTTCCTGTCAAAGGATCCATGGCTTTGAGCAGATTTTCAAAAGGATTTTTTAACCCCTTCCCCTCTGAAGAAAGAACAGACTGCTTTTCCTCAGCTCTCACCCCACAGCAATCACCTCTGGTCTGCAGGAAGTGTGTGGGGATTTCTCCCACAGCAGCCAGGCAGACCTTGCAGCAGACACCAGCTGGGGTCCTCCAGTGAGTCCCCACCTGTGTACCTGGAGGTGGCGTCACCCACAGGCCCTTCCCCTGAGAACTCCAGGTGGGGCTGTCAAATCCTGCTTTGGTCTTTCTGGTGACAGCCAGTATAACCCAGAGCTGCCCTGGGCTGCCAGCCACTAGTCAGTCATTAGCAGACAAAAGACTCGTTACTTTGGAGATTCCAAGGATTTTAGGAATTGTTTGCCAGGAAATGGAAGACCAAATACATATTTTACAGCAGTCACATGCCAAATACAAATAATTGTTTTAGTGTGTTTTTGCCACTTAGGAACTTCTTCAGTGACTTGTTGTTGTTTTGATAATTAAATTTTTAAGTGTCAGCACCACTTTGTGTTTACCTCTTTTGTATGTTTAGATCCCAATTACACACTTACATGTATATAAACGTATATATACACAAAATCTAGAGAATATAAAAAACAGCATAGGTCAGGCATGGTGGCTCACAACTGTAATCCTAGCAGTTTGGGAAGCTGAGGTGTGAGGATGGCTTGAGGCCAGGAGTTTGAGAATCCCGTGGGCAACATTGTGAGACTCCATTTAAAAATTAAAAAAAAATTAGTTGGGTGTGGTGGCACGAATCTATAGTCCCATCAACTCGGGAGGCTGAGGCAGGAGGATCATTTGAGGTTGTGCAGTGAGCCACTGCATTCCAGCAACAGTGTGAGGCCCTGCCCCCCCCAAAACAAAAAGGAAAAATTAACTCAAGGTAATTTTACCCTCACCTGTAAAGTATTTCCTTTTCCCATGTGAATATATTATTTGGAATATGCAGCAACAGATGATTTTACTTGGAACCATCTCATTTTCTGGGCTTTATATTTTACATGCTAGGAAATTCTTCCCACGTTTGCTGCCACAAAAGAAGAAATTATTAAAAACGTGTTACTGGGATTCTGCTTTATTAGGTGCTGTATCAGAAATGCAGTGGTGAGTGGGGTGGGCACAGTCCTTGCCCCCTGCCCCCGGTGCTGGTGCTGAGACTTCCTGTCGGAGAGGTGGTGACTGATGGCTGTGCCGTGCTCCTGGGGCAGGCTTTGCAGGGGCACAAGGAGTAAACTGCCCAGCTGTGGGAGGGAGGGGGCACCCCAGTGGCCGTGTTTTACTTTCTCAGGTGCAGGTGCCAGAGGGCTTCAGCAGGAGACATTTGAGTGTCAGGCTTCAGGGAGGCCGGTCTGAGACAACCCGAACAGGGGAGACCCTTTAACACATGAACCGCCCTGCGAGTTGTATTTAAATCATGCTAGTCTTGAGCCCCGGGCCTTGTGAAGCATATGGAACTCACATCTCTTCCCCCCGGGAGCCGAGAGAACTGTTTTTCAGGTTGCATGTAACTCACGTACAGAAAACTCTTAAAAAAAAAAAACAAAAAAACCCACAAATTTTTCATTAAATTAGAAAGGATCATTTTGTTTTCAAAGTTTTTATTCTGTTTTTGTAATAAAACACTGTGGTCCCAAAGAAAAAAATTTGGCAGTCAGTGTGTTAAGTTGGGGTGTTGATTCGGGTCAGAGATGGTGGTTTTCTAAACAGTCTCACAAAGGTGGGAACTGGGAGGTAGAGGCTTCCTTGAGACAAGGTTAGAAATGTGTTTGCAGGTTTGCTGGGACAACTGAGGAGCTACGTCTTCCCTTCAGATATAGCAGGGATTGGTCATCAGATCTTACTCATGTGTTTTAAATGAGAAGTGGGGATGGGAATGGCCTTTTTTTCCAGGCAATTGATTTTGAGGGGTCTGCCGGGTTCTCGGGTGTTTGCTTAGGTAGTTTTGCACTGAATTCGGCATATGGTTGTGAACTGCAGCTGTGAAGAGCTGGGAGCACAGGAGTATAACTGTAGTGGGCCCTGGGCCCCATCACCGGACTCGATCCTGGCCTGCAGGTCCGGGGTGCCTGTAGGGTGTGCTGAGGGTCCCAGCAGTGTAGCTGTGTGCTTGCGAAGCCAGGCCAGCCCACTCCCAGTCTTGCTCATGACCATCACTCTCACTAGTGCCGTTACGAGACTTGACTGACATCAGCTGACAGAAACATTGCAAAAACAGTTACTTGTTTGAAAACTTTGGAGTGTCTCAAAAACAGTCACTGAGAAATTGCTGTTGAATTAGGTGTCTGGACCAGACATAAAAACTGGAGAATCGTCGTTCTGGAAGTATTGTGTCATTCGGAGTATTTTTTTAGATCTCTCAGTTGCCCTTTAAAGAAACAAAGTGTGAGTCTTAGGTGATGTGTTGTGGACGTGGTTTACGTGAGAAAGACGTCAGAACATCTAATTGAGTCAGAGAAAGGGCCCAAGCGAAGGAAGGTATGTAAGTTAAAATGGCTAAACATTTGTGTAGTAGTTTCTGTAACTGCCTGCTTTGCATGTTCGCTCCAAGCCCACAGGGCCCGAGAGCTCCCACCGTCCCTGGTGGGGGGAAAGGCGTCCTGGTCGCGTGGAAGGAACAGGAGAGTGAGGGGGGGACGGGGCCTCCGGGGAGGGGCCCTCCAAGAGCTGCCTCCTGAGCTCCCTTCAGCCGTCCACCTCCACCCTCACCCCGCCTGCTGAGGGCCTGCTGACACAGCGCAGGCCTGGGCCTGATGGGAGGGCTGGCAGGGAGGGTTGAAGATAACCGGGAAAGGGGCAGCTGAGAAGGTGGAGTGGGCGGGATCCAGGCAGGTGCAGGAGCTGTAGATAGGGCCCCTGATCCCGGGGTCAACAGGGAACAGTCAACAGCTTGTTTTTCTCCAAACCTTTGATATATAAACTGCTCAGAAAAGAATGCATCCTTTTTCATGAAGTTTTTGTAAGTCGTCTCACATCTGTGCTATATTTAGAAACCTCTTGACTTGCGTGATTTTTCGAGAGTTATGTGGGGTTATGATGTTACGGACTGTTTCCCATTCGTTCACCGAAGTGCTAAGAAATACGTATCTATTAAGTATATTAGATTCAAGAAAGGAAGGCTGCATGTTAATGTATGTCTTGAAATGAGGCATATTTTATCACCTCCCATAACACTAGGAAATTGCTTTTAATTTTTCAGGAAGGTGGTTTGTATGTTCAGACCAGACTTTAGGGCTGCCTGTGGGTCCCTAGTAAGGGCTTGAGGAAGACATTCTCATTGTCACAGCCTGAGTGTCCCTACCCAGAATGCTATAGAACAGAAGTCTTTTGGGTTTCAGATTTTTTGGATTTTGAAATATATGCATAATTCTTACTTACTGGTTCTGCACCCTTAATCCGAAAATCCACAACCCAGAATGTTTCAATGAGCATTTCCTTTGAGCATCATGTCTATGTTTAAAAAGTTTCAGCTTTTGGAGCATTTTGAGTTTTCAAATTAGGGATGCTGAACCTGTACCATCTGTGTTGTCATCGAACAGGTGTTTACCGCTTTAGAGCTCTGTATACAGACCCTTTGGAATTTCTTCCTGGTCCAATTCATTGGCCCTCATTTGGAAAAACTGTACATTCAAGATGTTCTTGCTTTGTTTTGCCTTACTGGTTGGTTAATATAGATCGGAAGTATCTTTTCCCCAAAGCAAAGCTTTTCTTCTAATTTAAGATACTGGAAAACTACATAATTGTAGTACTTTAAGAAATGGTCTTTTATAGAATAAAGACATAAAAATATAGATTGAGTATTCCTTGTCTTTAAATGTTTGGGACCAGAAGTGTTTTGAATTGCAGATATTTTTGGATTTTAGAATATTTGCATATAAATAATGAGATATCTTCGGAACGGGATCCAAATCTAAACATAAAATTTGTTTCATGTACACCTTATGTACATAGATGGAAGGTAATTTTATACCTTGTTTTTATTATTTATTTATTTATGAGACAGAGTCTCATTCTGTTGCCCGGGCTAGAGTGCCGTGGCGTCAGCCTAGCTCACAGCAACCTCAAACTCCTTGGCTCAGGTGAGGCTCCTACCTCAGCCTCCCGAGTAGCTGGGACTACAGACATGCGCCACCATGCCCAGCTAATTTTTTTCTATATATATTTTAGTTGGCCAATTAATTTGTTTCTATTTTTAGTAGAGATGGGGTCTCGCTCTTGCTCAGGGTAGTTTCAAACTCCTGACCTTGAGCAATCCGCCTGCCTCAGCCTTCCAGAGTTAGGATTACAGGCATGAGCCACCATGCCCAGCCTATACCCTGTTTTTAAATAATTTTGTGCATAAAATAATTTGTGTACATGAACCATCAGAAAGCAAAGGCATCACTGTCTCAACCACCCACGTAGACAGTCTGTGGTTTGCAGTCACCGTCACTCTGAGTCTGTGTCCTACAAATAAGCCATCATTTTCTTAAACTTACTCACACATAAATACTTAATAGTAAAAAATGCGAAGTACCCTTAGCACCGTGAAAGAATCACGTGTTCAGGGTAACTGAGCAGCACAGTGACATCACTAGAAGACCCGTGTCAGCTGTCAGGCAGTGGCCACAACAAACGACTGTCTGTAGGCTTCAGTCTCCACCTGCGGTGCTGTGTGTGACTCAAAGGTTACTGTATACTGCAGGGTTTCGACATTTCATTTTTATTATTTATTCATTTTCAAAGAGATGGGGTCTAGCTGTGTTGCCCAGGCTAGCCTCGAGCTCCTGGGCTCCAGTGATCCTTCTGCCTTAGCCTCGAGAGTAGCTGGGTCTACAGACAGGCACGCGCCAATGTGCCTGACTTGTATTTTATTATTTTAGGTGAGCGGTAACATCAGACTTTTTCACCTGTGATCATGTCAATTCTCAAGAAACTTCAGGTTTTGGAGCGTTTTGGATTTCCGATTTTCAGATTAGGAATGCTTGGCCTGTATTCTGTCAGTGTCTAGTGTCAAGTTTTTCTTTTTAACTAAATCAATTTATGAGACATTGTGACACGTTAGACGATTTACATTCTAGAAATTAGAATGTGCTTTTCTTTCCCCATAGAAAAGTCAGACACCTTGGGCTCCAGCTTCGGTTTTCTGACTCCATTCTTAAGAGTCACTGCCCCGAGTTACTCTTTCCCTGTGACGCATCTTCAGTTGAAAGCTGTGGTTATGTGATTATACGTTGGAAAGCTCAGTAGAATGTGCTCTGCAGGCCGTGAAGAACACGAGGTCTGTTGGGAGGGCCTGAAGCAGTTTCACTCCCCTCGTGTTTCTGAGGCCAAGGCCCCTTGGTACTGGGTGCTGCTTCTGGCTGCTCTTAGGTGCAGGTGCTAACACTGCCACACCTGTCCATCAGTGCTTTTTGTTATCAGATGTGACCGAGAGTAAGTGAAGGTTTTTATGGAGAATATCAATAATCACAAGGAAATAACCACACATTCAAAATGGAACTAAAGCTGTGCAGTAGGAGAAAACATATGTGCAATTCCCTAGGGCAAGACATAAATTATAAAAGATACTGAATCAGGCAGCTATACTCATTGTCCGACAGGTAGTATTGCGTATGAAGTGTCAGCAGGAGGCTTCTTCCTCCTCTGGACTCTAGGATTCTTTTAGTAAGAATCCCAGGTAAAGTGATCTTCACAAAAAGTTGTCATAGATCTAATCACAGGCCTTGCTTTTTTTGGGGGGGGGATGCGGGGAGACAGAGTCTTGCTCGGTTGCCTGGGCTGGAGTGCAGTGGTATCGTCATAGCTCACTGCAGCCTCAAGCTCCTAGGCTCAAGTGATTGTCCTGGGACTACAGGCGTGAACCACCACGTCCAGCTAAGTTTTTCTATTTTTAGTTACCTGGCTAATTTTTGTTTCTATTTTTAGTAGACATAGGGTCTCACTCTTTCTTCCTCAGGCTGGTCTTGAACTCCTGACTTCAAATGATCCTCCTGCCTTGGCCTCCCGGAGTGCTGGGATTACACTGAGCCACCATGCCCACCCTAGATTACTTTTTTTAATAGATAGGATGCAGCATAGTCAAATTTGGAGCACTGTGTTATGTCAAGACAGTGCCATGGTTACTTTTTTAACCCTTCATTGTAGGAAATTTTAGGTATGCAACAGTAGACAGACTAGTATAATCAACCCCTCTGTCCTCTCCCATGATGACCCGTGGCCAACCTCCACGTCTCTGCCCCAGGTATTCCACACATCGTGTTTTTTTCCCTGTAAATATTCCAAAAAATGTGCATGAGTATTTCAGTGTGAATCTCTTAAAACGTAGGGTCTCTCTTTTTTTTTTTATTAAACATAACCACGTCATTGCCATATCTGAGAAAATAATTCTTTGGTACCATCACATGTCCTGTCAGTGCTGTTTCTCTGATTATCTGTTTATTTTATTTTTTTATTTTCTTAAAAAATAGTGGGTTTGAATCATTTATCCAAATGAAGCCATAGTTTGGCTAGCACATGTCTTAAGGCTCCTTCTGTGTTGAAGAAGACAGGTGCCTGTCCAGTAATTTCCCACTGCATAAAATCACGTGGTTCCCTGTCCTTGTATTTGCTGTAAATTTGTGGTAAGGTTTGGGGGCACGATCACATTCTGTTTTTTGCAAACCCACTTCACGCATGGTGCTTGCTGTTGGTGTTTCCATCCCGTGGTACGTGATTTCTGACGGTCTGAAAAAGTATAGGTGCTGTAGGCCGGGCGCAGTGGCTCACGCCTGTAATCTTAGCACTCTGGGAGGCCGAGGCAGGCGGATTGCTCGAGGTCAGGAGTTTGAAACCAGCCTGAGCAAGAGCAAGACCCTGTTTCTACTATAAATAGAAAGAAATTAATTGGCCAACTAGTATATATAGAAAAAATTAGCCGGGCATGGTGGTGCATGCCTGTAGTCCCAGCTACTCGGCAGCTACTCAGCTACTGAGGCAGAAGGATCGCTTGAGCCCAGAAGTTTGTTGCTGTGAGCCAGGCTGACGCCACAGCACTCACTCTAGTCTGGGCAACAAAGTGAGAGACTGTCTAAAGAAAAAAAAAAAAAAAAAGAATAGGTGCTGTAGATAGTAAAGGGTTCTTCTAGCTTGGTTTTTCCCCTTTTAGCTGTCGTATCTTATTTTCAAGCAAAGGTGTGTTCTTAAGAACAAACATTTTCTCTTTGAGAATTTTAAACGCCTGGAAGTTAATATTGGTAAAGTGGTCTGCACTGCCTCCCATGACTTGTCTGTCAGTCTGGTTGCTGAGCCATGTCTTCAGTTCTGGGTGTGCACGGTGGTTGTGTCAGAATTGATGTTCATCGCGTGTAAAGGTCTGTCTGTTCTCTCCTGGGAGTGGAAGCCTCTCTCCCTGCTGTGGGGAGGGGAAGGGATCAGAAGTGCCTCTCGGCTCCCGGGTGTTTCAGAATCATCCACTTAGCTTTGAAAAACTACAAGTGTCTGAACTGCAGAACTACAAAATCACAACTTCCTGTAGTGATTCTTCAGTGCATCTGAGGACTGAGGACCAGTGACCTAGAATCTCAGACCAGCTGTTCCCTACATCTGTGTTTCTGAAATTTAGTTACTCGAATTCTACTGTCAAGATTTTTTTGTGTGTCCCGGTAGTATTTATACTAGTACTTAATGTGTTTCCTTAAATGGACTCACTTTTTTGTTTAATTTAACAGAAGACGTTGGTACCACACACATAAAAAGTAGGTACATACACATTAAAATATTTACCTATTAAAATCTAACATAGTTGTCATTTATCCCACATTTGGAAAATAGTGAGACATTGTGAAACTTACTAAAGTTATTTCAAGCATTTGTTTTCTGGTAGTTTACATTTCCAAATCTGTTTTATAGCATTTAGTTTTTTGTGTGTGCTTTTGTGATTTCTGACACACTTTTGACAATTGCATGAGACTGCCTGTGATCCTCCGGTTATTTCGTAAACAAGAGTTTTGAGAATTTGTCACAAGCAGATTATTGAGAATGGGGAGCTCCATTATAGAAATGAAAAACCTTTGTGATTACCTAGAAAGACAAAAATAGTTGTGCTTTTAAATTTCTTTTTGTGGCAGTCTGATACTATGTGTTTTCAGAAGTGCCCCCCCCAAAAATATCACTGGGTTAAATCAAGTTCTTTGTCTTGTCTGTGAAGCAGTGTAGCTTGCCGTGAAAAGAAGACAGGCCTTGAAGTTGGACCTAGATGTCTAGGGGTCCTCATACATACAATTATGAAACTTACCCCTCCGAGCCACAGTTACTTCTGAAGTCATTTGGGAGAATTTGAGATTGTGTGTGAAGTTTTGTGTTAAGCCATTGGGTTGAGCCAATGCCTTGCAAAGACGCCTTTAGAGTATTTGTACCACACAGTCAGATTGTTTTTAGTTTCTTATGATTCAGGATTGCGAATTGATGCCTTTTTAATTATTCTTTTTTTTATTTGTCCTGACAGCTATTGTCCTTGAACAAAATGAAATTAATGGGACCAATCAAAAGTGTACAGCAGGTCCCGCCCTGAATAATGTCATTTTGTCGTGTCGTTTTGTCACAGCATTAAGAAAAGAAATCGATTCCCAGCTGGAGCTGCTGTGCGTGTGGAGCTGGCATGTTTTCCCCAGATCTGTGTGGGTTTCCTCCCACATCCCAGAGATGTTCACGTGTTAGCTGCATTGGCATGTCTGCGTGTTCCCTGTCTGAGTGCGTGTGGATGTGTGTGGCAGGCTGGTGTCCTGTCCACGGTGGTTCCCGCCTTGCTCCCAGAGCTGCCGGGACGGGCCCTGGCCACCCACCACCCTGAACTGGAACGAGCAGGTTGGAAAGTGAGTGAATGAATGAGTGATATATATATTTATATAAATTGTGAAATAGAGATTGGTAAGGTCTACAAGCATGCAAACACATGACCATAGACGGCGCAGCCAGCCCCATGTCTGTGTTTGTGTGAGCTGCGTGGAGGGGGAGGTGCTTCTCACAGTCCCCACTTTGCACACGTTTGCTCCCCAACATGACCCAGCTCTGCCATGACCACTGAGGGCACGCACCCGCTCACTGAAAATTGGGTAATTATCTCACTTTCATTAATCTTTCCTAAGTATATGTGTGACTCAAATTTATTTCTGTGTTTGATATCAGAAGTGTTTTGGGTCTTTATTTAGAAGTTTGGTGATGTTTTTGTGACCAGAAGGTTGCTGTAGGAACTTAACACTTGGTTATGCCAGTTAGCCTGTGGTCAGACTGGTTTCATTATGTGTGCTTTCTATTAAAGTCCCCATTCCCAAAACCTTTTTTTTTTTTTAAGACAGAGTCTCACTCTGTTGCCCAGGCTAGAGTGAGTGCTGTGGCATCAGCCTCGCTCACAGCAACCTCCAACTCCTGGGCTCAAGCGATCCTCCTGCCTCAGCCTCCCCAGTAGCTGGGACTACAGGCATGCGCCACCATGCCCGGCTAATTTTTTCTATATATTAGTTGGCTAATTAATTTCTTTCTGTTTATAGTAGAGACGGGCTCCGGCTCTTGCTCAGGCTGGTTTCAAACTCCTGACCTCGAGCAATAGGCCCGCCTCGGCCTCCCAGAGTGCTGGGATTACAGGCGTGAGCCACCTCGCCCGGCCTCCAAAACCTTTTAAGTGAGGACTTACTGTATATAAATTTGGGATTCATCAAAAATTACATATGTTTTAATTTCTGGAGTTCTATTCATTTTGTAATTTTTGGTATTTCTTTCTTTCTTTTTTGAGACAGGGTCTCACTCTTACCCAGGCTGGAATGTAATGGCCTCATCATAGCTCACAGCAGCCTCAAACTCCTGGGCTCAAGCAATCCTCCCGCTTCAGCCTCCTGAGTAGCTGGGACTACAGGTGCTCGCCACCATGCCCAGCTAATTATTTTATTTTTTTGGAGATGGGGTCTCAGTATGTTGCCCAGGCTAGTCTTGAACTCCTGGCCCCAGATGATCCTCCTGTCTCGGCCTTATAAAGTGCCAGGATTATAGGCGTGAGCCACCACTCCTACCCCTGTGTTTATTTGGTTTTTGATTGTATATATTTAAGGCGTACAGCGTGGTATTTTGATATCATAGTGAAATGGTTGCTGTAGTCAGGCCAATTGATGCACCTATCGTCTCACATAATTACCCTTCTTTTGCATGTGATAAGAGCACCTAAAATCTACCCTGTTAGCAAATTTCCAGTGTACAATATAACTGTAGTTCTCATGTTGTACATGAGATCTTTAGATTTAGTCATCCTGAATATCTGCAACTTTGTACCTTTGATGTATATCTCCCCCTTTCCTACCTTCCTACCGCATGGTGACCTCCACTTTATTCTCTCTTTCTACGTATTCAACGTTTTTTTTTTTTTTTTTTTTTTTTTTTTTTTTTTTTTGAGACAGAGTCTCGCTTTGTTGCCCAGGCTAGAGTGAGTGCCGTGGCGTCAGCCTAGCTCACAGCAACCTCAAACTCCTGGGCTCGAGCGATCCTTCTGCCTCAGCCTCCCTGGTAGCTGGGACTACAGGCATGTGCCACCATGCCCGGCTAATTTTTTATATATATATCAGTTGGCCAATTGATTTCTTTCTATTAATAGTAGAGACGGGGTCTCGCTCTTGCTCAGGCTGGTTTTGAACTCCTGACCTTGAGCAATCCACCCGCCTCGGCCTCCCAAGAGCTAGGATTACAGGCGTGAGCCACAGCGCCCGGCCTTCAACGTTTTTTTAATTAGATCGTCCATGAGTGAGATGATGCAGCATTTGTCTTCTGTGCCTGGCTTATTTCACATAGCATAATGTCCTTCAGGTCCAGCCACACTGCAGCCTGTGACAGGATTTTCTTCTTTGTAAAGGCTGAGTAATCTCCACTTGTGTGTAGCATCATTTCTTTGGCCATTTTTTTGCTGATGGACACTTAGATTGTTTCCGTGTCTTGGTTATTGTGTGTGATGTGGCAGTGGACATGGGTGTGTCAGGTGGTGGACATACAGTCTGGATATATAGTTGAAAGGGATGAATTGGCTAGCTCTTACGGCAGTTCTACTTTAAAATTTTTGAGGGACCTTCCTACTGTTTTCCTTACGGCTACACCAATTTACATTCCCACTAACAGTGCACAAGAGTTCTTTTTCCTTGCCCTCCCCAAGACTTGTCCTTCTGATAATGGTCATCCTAGCAAGTGTGAGGAAATATCACCTTTTCATATATCTGTTGGTCATTTTTATATCTTTGGAAAAATGTCTATTCATGTCCTTTGATCACTTTTTACTCAGGATTTTGTGTGGGTTTTTTTTGTTTCTTTTTTTTTGCTATTGAGTTGTGCAAGTTCCTTATAAATCTCAGATATTAACCCATTAATTTTCTGTTTTTAAAAAAACATGAGTTTCTGGTCATGAGTGGGTTTGTCCGTGTTAGCCCATGATTTCCAAGTTTTCCGCTATGGTCATTGTCACCAAATTGGTGTGAGAAACAGATTTACTTATTAAGAAAGAATTACTTCTTTAAACTACTTAGAATCCAGAGGCATAAACGTGTGTCCTGGAAAACTTGAGGACTTTAAGACCCCTTTAGGAACTTTACTAAGGGTGGCGCGGTACCTCCCAGATGACCTGCTTGATTAACGTCTTTGCCGTTTGCTCCGCAGCATCCGAGGCCGGCACCTCTCTCCTCCAGTGGAGCCCATGACTTCTGACCAGGACGCTAAAGTTGTGGCTGAACCGCAGGCGCAGAGAGTCCAGGAGGGCAAGGACAGCGCTCGTCTGGTGGGTCCCTGGACGGGGGCTGGGGGGCCGGAGTCTCCCGTGCTTGCGATGCAGGGCTCTGCAGTGGACTCGGGGACATCAGAGCAATGACGCTGGAGCAGCTCAGGGTCTTCACGGAGACGCCACAGCTCTGTAGGAGAGAGAATATTGCTCGCCAGTCTGGGGTTCCCGGCTGAGGCACGTGTAACGAGAGACAGATGTGAACAGGAGAAAAGCATGCGTATTTAGTAATCAGTGCTGTGACGCGGGAGCCTTTATGAATGAAGACCCGAAGAAACAGGAACACTCTTTTTTGCCCAGTCTGACGCAGAAGTGGACAGTTGTAGAAAAATGTGACTGGACAAGGGTGTGGTCTGACTGCAGTAAACCAGGGAGGACGGCACTGAGTCTGTGTGTTCACATTTTTCCTGGCGTGTTGGCGTGACATTCCTTTCTTCCCGGTGTGGAGCAGGACCCTCAGGGACCTGTCTTCAGGGGAAGGCCACCAGGTTTCATAGCCCACTCCAGGGGAGCAGGGCTGAGAGACTCTTCCTAGTTTCTCTGGCCTCATCCCGCTGTGCCCCCCAGAGGTCAAGACGCCGCGTTTTGAGGTAGCGTGTCCAAACCCCATCAGTCTGGACAGTGTGGGCAGCTGAGGAGAGGAAACTGCAAGTACTAGGTGGTAGGGAAACAAAACTGAGTTGTGGCTTTAGGTACTTAAAGCTTTGGATTTTTTTTTTTCTTTTTTTTTTTTTTTTTTTGAGACAGAGTCTCACTTTGTTGCCCAGGCTAGAGTGAGTGCCGTGGCGTCAGCCTAGCTCACAGCAGCCTCAAACTCCTGGGCTCAAGCAATCCTCCTGCCTCAGCCTCCCAGAGAGCTGGGACTACAGGCATGAGCCACCACACCCAGGCAAGCTTTGGATTTTAAATCGAGAAAATGCAGTGGTTTATAAATGCTTTAATAACATCACAGTCATCATAGGAGGATGTATGCAAAGACTTAATTAGGATTTTAATATAAATGTTTTATTTTGACTACCTTTGTTCAATTTAAAAATTTTATCCTGTCAAGCAATAATATTTAAAGTTTCAAAATGGCTTTGGGAAAAGTAGCTTTTCTTAATTTTCCCCTTTAAAACTATAAGGAATTTTACTTATCAGTCAAAATTTCAAAATCTAAAATTTTAAGGTTCCTACATCATTCTGAGTATCCTATGAATTCCTGAATTTGGCATGTAAAAATATGCATTTCTCAGTGGATTTCGTTTTGGTTAATTTACTGTGGTTTAAAAGTGTGTTTTCTTTACCCTGTAGTGATGGTATCTTTGTTTTCAATTTTACAGATGAATGGTCCTATATCTCAAACCACTTCTCAGACAAGTTCCATCCCAACGTTGAGTCAGGTAATTCAATTTCTAGATTAATCACAGATTCTTTAATCAAAGCTGAAGTTCGGGGGGGGGAATGGGCATTTATTGAAACCTTAAAATCTGTACCCCCATAATATGCCGAAATAAAAAAAAAAAAAAGAAAAGAAAAAAAAAAGCTGAAGTTCACAGATATTTCCTTGAGACAAGTGTTCATTGTAAAAAAAAAAAAATAGGAAATGTAGATGTTTCTCAAAATGGTGAGGGACCCATTCCTTACTGCACCCCCAGGTGTCGGAAGTGTCCTTTCCTGGCATGTCTGTGTGGTTTAGGGACACAGTTCCAGCAACAGCAGTGTGCCCCGTGTGCTAATTTATTGTCAGATAGTCGTCGCAGCATTTAATGGATCGCTGACACTCTTGCATGTATACGATCAGCTTTACATATTGATAGCCTGTGTTCTTTAAGGCCCACAACTTCTTATTTAATTATTTTTTATTCAAATACACTCTAAGTCCTCCAAGGGCCCACAACTTCTAATAGGAAGCTTTCACCTAGAATATTTGTTTCAGGCTGGGGGCAGTAATTACAGCTCACGGCTGTAATCTTAGCACTTGGGGAGGCCGAGGCGGGAGGATTGCTTGAAGCCAGAGTTCAAGACCAGCCTGAGCAAGAGCGAGACCCCGTCTGTACAAAAAATGCAAAAATTAGCTGGGCGTGGCGGCACACGCCTGCAGTCCCAGCTACTCGGGAGGCTGAGGCAGGAGGATCGCTTGAGCCCAGGAGTTTGAGGTCGCAGTGAGCTGTGATTGCACCACTGCCTTTTAGCCCAGACGACAGAGTGAGACCCTGCCTTTAAAAAGCAAAGATAGGCTGGGCGAGGTGGCTCACGCCTGTAATCCTAGCACTCTGGGAGGCCGAGGCCGGCGGATCACTCAAGGTCAGGAGTTCGAAACCAACCTGAGCAAGAGCGAGACCCCGTCTCTACTATAAATAGAAAGAAATTAATTGGCCAACTAATATATATAGAAAAAATTAGCCGGGCATGGTGGTGCATGCCTGTAGTCCCAGCTACTCGGGAGGCTGAGGCAGTAGGATTGCTTGAGTCCAGGAGTTTGAGGTTGCTGTGAGCTAGGCTAATACCATGGCACTCTAGCCTGGACAACAAAGTGAGACTCTGCCTCAAAAAAAATGAAAATAAAAAAAGCAAAGATAATTTGTTTCACGTTTTAGCTGTGACTGTTCTGTCTGAGTGGTAGTCTCTCGTGACATGGGAACCAGGAACAACAGCTTCTCTCAACTTTTAGAATATTCTGTAATTTCTTAAAAAAATTGGTAATTTTACTACTTGCTATTTGTGTCATTGGAGTATTACAGTTTCTTGCAAACTCTTTTTCATTTTAGGGTTGTATATTCAGTTTAAGTTCTGCAAGGCATTTTGTTCAACAGTTGATTTACAGATCAACTTCGAGTGGCGTCACTGTGCAAACAGCTGCACTGAGAGAGCAGTCAGACCAAGGGGGAGGGAGTGACCAGTGTGTTGCAGCTGGTCACTTGGTAGGCTGGGGACTCTCGCATGCGTGTTGAGGTACAGTGCGTATGAGCAGGCACACAGATCACAAGCGTGTGGCTCAGAGAGTTTTGTGAAATAAACATAGGCAGGGACTCTGCCAGCTAGATCCTGACACAGAACATTAGCACAGCCCTCTGAGTTTTGGCACTCATTTGAAGACATACTGTGATTGTAGAAATTGTGAAAATAGGAGAATGTATGAGTTGGGGAACGTTTGCAGACAAGACACCTGAGAGTCTCATCAGAAGAAGGGCCAACTGTGGTGCCGTGTGTGGTTTCCCAGACGGTCAGGCTGTGTGGCTGGTTTGGACTGCTTAGGCCACATTGCTTGGTCGCTGCAGACACCTCCTCACTGGTGCCCTGACCCCCTCCTTCCTGACGGCGGCCAGAGGGTCCCTTCAAGAAGGCCAGGCCAGGCCCTGCCTTCCTGGGCCACAAGTCAGAGTCAGCTGAGTCCCAGTGGGTCCAGACCCTCTGCAGTCTGGCGTCTGCTGCAGTCCACGAACACCCCCACAGGGCTCTCCGCCTTGGCTGGTCTGGGCGCTCCCCTTCCCCAGGGGTCTCCGATGCTCCATCGCACACCCCTACAGCTCTCGGCTCACGTCAGCTCTTCTCCTCACCTCTGACTGCCCCAGGCTTCTTACCCTGTGGCAGGTAGCACTTTCTTACCTTGTTAGGTGTCTGAGCGTTCAGTTCTGTCTCCCTGGACTAGAGCACAAGCTCCATCAAAACTGGGGTCTGGTTTTGTTTGTTGGATGTCTCAGGGTCCACCTGTAGATGACTCCTGCTCAGTACGTGTCTCCCACGAGAGAACATATCACATGTGGTGGCGGCCACAGCCAACCACACGGCACTTACCATGCACTGTTCTAACACTTTGGTGCTTTAACTCCTAATTCCCATTAGGGTATACCTGTGATACCCCCAGGTGCTGTTACCTCCATTTTACTAATGAGGAAACCAAGGCACAAAGAGGCTTAAATAATTTTCCTAAGGTAGCTGAATTAGAAAGGGACAGAACCAGGAGTTGAACCCAGGCCACAGTATTGGGGGGTGTGGCCAAATAAGAGGTGATCAGGTCATTAGGGCAGAGCCCTCGTGAGTGTGTTAGTGCTGCTACGGAGGGAGCAGGCTGGTTATACCAGGGAGTAGGCTAGTTTACACAGGAGCATGCTGGTGATACCAGGGAGTAGGCTAGTTTACACAGGAGCAGGCTGGTTATACCAGGGAGTAGGGTAGATTACACGGGAACAGGCCAGCTGTGCGCTGGAGCAAGCCGGCTGTACGTGGTTCAGCCACAGCTCTTTGCGTGGCGCTGTCTTGCCGCTTCCTTCTGCCCTGGGATGACGCACGCAGCACAAAGGCCCTCCAGAGGCAGACCTCGACCTTGGCCTTCCAGCATCCAGAACTGCTCCTTACTCGTCACCCAGCCTCAGGGACTCTGTCACAGCAGCACAGAGCGGACCACACGGTTTCCTGGTTTGGGTACTAGAAGGTGTAGATTTATTTTTTTTCTCTTTTTCTTTCCTTTTTTTAATTGGAATTTTCTGACATCTGTGGAAGTGCAGAGAATAACATAATGAACCCTAACGCACCCTTATGAACTTGCACAATTACCTACTCTTACGTTGCTCTGCTCTTGTTTTTTCTTTTCCTCCCTCTGTGCACGTGTTTAAAATTTTTATGTATGTATGTATATATTTACTGTATTTCTTGGAGTATTTTATAGCAAATTTTAGACAATGTGTCCTTTTCTCATAAATACTTCAACGTTCCTCTCTGACACCATTCAATTTGCATGCCTGACAAAATTAGCAATGGTTCCTTAATACTCAAGACGTTATTCCCTAAAGCTAGACAATCAGGTACAACTGTAAGTATACATTTTAAGGAAAAAGTTTCTGATACTGTTTTCCTTTTGGGGCATTCGCATACTAACTTCTTTGGTTGCCTCCATCCCATGACAAGTAATTTCGAGAGTGCTGAAACACTACAGAAAAACCAGAAGCCTAAGATCCTCCTTCTGCCTGGGATAATAATTTTCGCTATTTTTTATTGAGTTTATGAGAATATGAACGAGTGATCTGCAGCGTCCTTTTGCTGCAGTGTGAGCCTGCGGATCTCCGAGCTGTCTGGATCGTAGCACAGGCAGGACGAGGGCCGTCAGGCTGGGCTCTGTTGCCGTCAGGGTCTGGATTTGAGTGGCAGGAGCATGTGACCACTGTGCGAGGGCTATTTTTGGTGTCTGGGTGTTGGCTGCCCCCAGGAACCGCAGCAAGCTAGTGTGAGGTGTGTCTGTGGACGCTCGGAAGACGGCAGGCACCGCGATGAGTTTCTGAACTTTGAGACATGGGCTGTTGCTTCAGCAAAGAGTCAAGCAGCGACAATGATGATGAAAAAGCTGGCCTGTTACAAAAATCTGTGGAGGAGAAGGAACGGGAGAACAGGATAAGTAAAACTTTGTCTTCATTATTTAATCCCCTTGGAGGCGAGGAGCCCCACCATGTCGACAGTGGTGCCAGCAGGGCGGCTGGGGGCCCCGGGGCGTGGCCTGGAGCCCGGGCGAGGCCTGCGTGCTGGCAGGGGCATGGACCAGCGCAGGCTCTGAGCTCTGTCTCCTTCCTGACGTGTAAGTCCTTAACGAAGTACGAAACCTTAGGTGAGAGTGGCAAGAATTCAGGTGCTGTTACTGAGCAGGACTCTGAGAGTGCATGTGACTTGCCGTGTGTGGGGGACGGTCCCCTCTGCCGTGTGCCGGTGCGTTCTGACCAGGGCCTACAGGGAGAAGCTTGCGTGAGTGGCCATTGCCCGGCTGCTTGTGAAACCTCTTTAACAGAGAGAGAAATAGGGGTCAGCGCTCAAATCAGCAGCAGTCGCAGTGGGAGTGACCCTTTAGCCATCTCTGCCAGGGAGAAGAAAGATGGAAACCCTGTTTCTGTCGGTGACCGGCAGCGCGAGGATTCACGAGAGCGAGTGTTGTACAGCATCTGTGCTGTCGGCCCTGACTGCCTGCCCCCGTGGAGGGAGCAGGGCACCCCCCTGGACCAGGCAGCTGCCGGGGGCAAGCGTCGCTCAGCTGTCCCTTCCCAGGGGACTTGGAAAGCTGACTGGCCTCCGGGTAGCGAGGAAGAGTGTCCAGTTTCGCACGCCACCCTCGGGGCAGGAGGGTCAGAACCACCTCGGGAAGAGCTCTCACACCAGGACACGCTGGGTCCAGATGAAAGGAGGGGAGTGTCCAGTGAGAAAACCAAGCCTAGTTCTGAGCTTCTGACGGACACCCACGCACCTGGTGGTGAAGCAGACGTTGGTGACAGGCCAGCCGAGGCCTCAAGGGCAAAAGCTTGCACTGGATTCCCTAAAGATCACGCAGAAAGTCGTATGTTACATAATGTTGTTGGCCCACGTCCTGGATCAAATAGTAACACGCTCGGTGACTCACCAAAATGCACGTGTGCCCTCCCCGAAGACAGAGAGAGCCACAGTTCAGGAATAGGAAGTCAGGTGGGTGACTCACCTCTTAGCTTTCTCAGCAACACTTCCTGTGTTGGAGGGAGTGGTGGACCTGGGGCGGTGACAGCTGGTGTCGACCAGCACTCGCACTCTGAGAAGGGAGGAGACGGCAGCTCTGTGAAACCTCCGCACGACAATGACTGTTTCCATTTGGATGTGAGCGGATCAGAGAGTGTCCTTTCCGTCGGTCTAGACAGAATTAACTTAAGTCCCATGAGGTTTACCACTTCCGTGAACTGTGGACGTGAGCGTCTCTCAGTTCGTGCCAACTTCAGAGAAGCAGCCCCCAGTGGACTCTCGGGCCCCGAGCCTGAGCACCTCCTGAGGCCAGCGCTGAGGGAGGGGCCGGGCCCAGGGGACGGTGGCCTGGAGGCCAGAACTCCGCCGGCAGGCAGAGGAGAGCTGCCTCTGCATTCTGGAGATGGTGCCTCTCGTTCCCAGGAGGGCAGGACTGTCCTGGAGGCCGCGGGCCACGGTGGGCGGGCTTCTGAGGTGCAGTCTTGGGGTCAGGGTCTGGTAGGGGTGTGTGCGGGCCGCGGGAAAGGGGAGGCTCTAGCCTGCATCTCAGGACTCATGGGGTGTGTCCAGGGGGGAGGCAGCCCCAGACGCAGAAGAGCACAAGGAGCGCCCCCACACAGAGTCTCCCCGGGTCAGTGCAGACCTGCTCCGGGAGACCACGTGTCCTCCGTGTGTGTGTTCACCCGTGCAGGTGAGGGAGGGAGAGAAGCGGGCCTGGAGGGTAACACAGAGAGTGAGGTACGTGTGCAGAGTCCAGTTAGGGTCTCCCACGACCAGCCGAGCGACTCCCACAGGTTAGAAAATGCTGGAAAAGAATCACTAAGAGCTGATCATAGTGAGAGAAGTGAAAGTGACATAGCAAACGTCAAGTCAGATTCTAACACAACCTTTGAGTGGGAAACAGGCATGCTAGGACTTAGCAGGGCAGTGCCCGGTGAGGATGCACTGGCTGACATGAGTTCCGGCTTAACAGACAACCCTGACTTTGAGACTGATCTAATGGAAACAAGCCAGGAGACCCACAGGGTGAATGACTGCACGTGTGAAGATCTCAGTGCTGTCCTGCATTTAAGCCAGAGCTCAGATTCAGCCAAACAGGAGTCGGGAGTGGCGGAGAGGAAGCCTGTTAATAGTGGCGAAGGCCCGGACCTGAGGCACATTGACTCCGAATCACCTGAAGAAGTTTCTGGTGCCTTTGGAAATCACGTGTCGGGGTTGAGTACACTAAAACTAACGTGTAAAAACCAGGATAGACTTCATTTGGAGAAAGACAACATCGATCCTGTCATTACTGACTGCCTAGGCTCACCTGGAGCAGACGAACGTGCCTGCCGCTCTGAAGAAGGACATGCCCAGCCCACCATCAAAGAGTCTGCTCTACGCAGTGAGTTGGACTTTGTGGGAAATTCGAGGATAATCTTTGGAAGCGTGGAGTTACATGGCACGTGTTCCTGTTCAGCTGGTGTCGAGCCCACCCAAGCGGACAGGTGTGCAGCTTGCAGGACACCTCAGGTGGTTCCTGGCGTCACAGCTGACAGCAAAGGAACTGCAGTACCAAGTAGCGACTGTGTGTTATCACTCACAGAAGGCATCTTAAATGTGTCTGAAAATCCCTCAGAAGTGAACTGGCAGAGTTTCCCAGAAGAATTCTCCCACTTTTTGAACGGACTTTCCTTTTACCCAGCGGGAGGATTGGCAAACCAGGTATTTTCTGAACAGCTGGCGGATGGCTGTGGCGGGTGCCCCATGGACTACCTCTGGACGGACGCGGCCACGGAAGGGCTGCTGGAGGATGGGCGGAGGTCTGTGGAGGCTGCACTCGGCCAGCCGTGGGCCTGGGCCACCACCCCGTTCCTGCTGGAGAAGAGCCCCGAGGAGCCACCAGAGTCAGAGGATGGCATGGTCTGGGGCTGGCAGAGCGGAGGTGGACAGCTAGTAAGTGTGTCTCCTCAGTGTGTGTTCTTGTGCTATGATCTGCCGTTCTTCACGCTTTGATTGCTTTTGACTTAAAATTAATGGAGACTTACTCTAAACAGTGGGCATGTGTTTGGATGTTCATATAAGGCTGTGAACTACAGCAGCATCCATTGAACAGCTTCTGAATTGGGGACCATGAACCCCCTGCCTGGTGCGTTTAACTCCTGCTGGTGCCAGAGCACGCCCTGCCAGTCGCCCCGCACAGCGCCGCTGCGTGGGCCGCTTGTGCGTGTAGCCGGCCTCGAGGGCTCCCCGAGGGATCTTGGCCTGTGGGCGGAGTAGTGTGCTGCCGCCAGCGCTTGATCCTGCTGAATGTGTCAGTCCCACTGCAGAATATAAACTTGTTTAAAATCTGCGCTTTTAGGTTCTTCTGTGTGTGTCTAAGGCGGGTCAGAGTCGCTGCTTTTAGCTGGCTCCAAAATCTTGGTGGTTTTCTTTGTGGGAGTCACCAGGGAGCTCTGTCTCAGGTCCCTGAGCTGGGGCTGGCCCCTCTGGGCGGAAGAAGCTCCACAAATGATTCTGTGGGCAGCGAGTTTGAGCCTCTTTCTAGAAAATCTGTAGTAAATGCAGACACTCTTCAACAGGAACTCAGTTTTGCTCATGAAACAGCCATGTACCAAAGCAGTGTGACTAAAAAGACATAGTGGTCACAGCAAAATCTCGTGTGTTCAGCCAGTGCGTTAGTATCAGTGACTTCTGTGACATCGGGCAGGAAAAACTGTCGATGTTGTTAAGGAGGCAGATGTGGCTCAGATGTTAGTGCCTGAGAGTAAACCAACAGAAACTCCACCCTGTGGTTGAAGGAGCTGCCCCGTTAGCCTCTTTTCTTCCCATATTCACGTGGGGCTTTACTGGAGAGATTCACACTCAGATTCATCAGCTTTGCTCCTTAAACAGTGGTGGAGGCAAAACGCTATAAAAAGTAGGCCTTTACAATAATACACATATAATCTTTTACATAAGTGGGTATGATTAGCAGTTGGCTAATGTCACTGCTTAGAACGTCAGCCTAGAGTGCAAATGCTTTCTGTTGATCTGCGCTTAGCGGTTTAAATTAGCAGGCGTTACCGCATTTAATGATGGTTCCTTGCTTTTCAAAATTCCAGTTTTCAAAGTACTGTTACAGACAGTAGCAGACATCTTTTTATACTAAGTCTTGCATATAGCAGCTGTTACTACGTTTTACAAAGACCCAGAAGTCGACACTTGCCTGGTTCTGCCGTCAGCGAACTCCAGATTACTCACTTCTTGGTGCGACTCTGTGGTGCTTACTTGGAGTTTCTTTCCCCCATTGTCTTACCCGTTTTATAGTCTTCACCTACCTGTCCCTTTTCCCTGGTATTAGTTTATCTAGTTCCTACTCAGTAGCTTGTCAGGGGGACCATTCTGTCTCATGTCCATAAAATACAAATGTATTCATTGATACGTTATTTCTTTAAATGGAGCAGAGTGTTCTGGGTGTGACCACCTAGGCGAGCTTGCTTCTGGTTTTAACCAGCTTTGCTTAGCCATAAATTATCAGTGGAAAAAGAAGATTTATCTAGCCAAGCATGTGACACCAGGGTTCTTGATGATTATTTGGGTCCTATGGCTATAAGAGAATAACCCTATTTTAAAGAAGTGGTAGTAGATTTAGGTCTTTGTTTAATATAAATTCTTTCTCATGCGAAGTTAATTAACTCTTGGTGAATATTGTGTTTTGCTGAACACAATTTTCTAATTACCATCATTTTTGTGGACAAAATGCCTTGATTTTCTTACTTGTGAAATGGAGCCGTCGTGACTACCTCCCAGGCTGGCTCTAATTCAGTGCAGGTAAGCGCGTAGGATGGGCGGGCGCACAGTGAACCCTCCAGTGTTACAGTAGTTGTCGGTCGTTAGGTCCTCATCACAACACAGTCTCCGCCCTGTCATTCCTGGTCAGGTCTCTCTTCCCTCAGTGTGCATTGCATGCTGGTTAACTGCCTAGAATTGTACTGAGTTTCCGATACTCGAGTTGGACTTGTTTACTGCTTGGGAGGCAGTAGTAGCTTAAGGGTAGAGTCCCATTCATTTGTGGCATAAAACCTCACACAGGTTGTCGAACAGTGGAAAGTATCAATGTCGGCATGGTTACTTTATTCAACATTGGTTCATTCAGCAGGTACATCCAGCACTTCCCCACGGAGGCCAGGGCCGCGCCAGGTATGGGCGACACTGTGCGAGCCACGCCTGGGGAGCACAGACGGGCTCCGGCCAGGGAGACCTAGTGCTCAGAGTGCTGCCTGTGGCCCCTTCACTTCCAGGACAGCGTGTAATCCGTGTTAAAAAACCATAAAATGAGGGGGGGAAATGGGCATTTATTGAAACCTTAAAATCTGTACCCCCATAATATGCCGAAATAAAAAAAAAAAAAGCCAGTCTCACTTAGGACTGCCCTTGATGAAGCAATAAAAAAAATCAATTAAAAAAAAAGCCATAAAATGTATTTTGGCAGTACAGGACAGTCAGCTGGAGAAGGTGCTAAAAATAGAAGAGATTGATGTTGGTAGGTGTTGGGAGTCTAAGGAACGTGTAGCATGTACTTGAGATAAGGGAGTTGGCCAAGTGGGCGGAGGGCCCTGGAGCTGGAAAACTGGGCTGTGTGCTGGGTCTAGTGAGAGAGAGGGAGGGTACGGAAATACTGGAGTGGGAAAGAGAATGGAGGAATGGACTTTCAAAAACAGCAAAGCAGGTTGGAAAGGCGTAACGCTGACAGGTGGTGCTGTGGGAGACCAGGTGTCTCCCACACCTCCCGTGTTCCCGGCGAGCTCGAGTCTGCCGTCCTCTGCCGTGTCCCGGTGCTCACCACCGTGTCTGGCAGCAGCCGCCTCCTGGGCATTCCGGAGGCGCTGGCCGGAGAGCTGGACGGACGAGAGAGGAGAGCAGCTAACCCTGCGCAGAAGCAGAGGCCAGAAAGGAGCTGACGTTCGGGTGCAGTGTGAGAAGAGAGACCGAAGAGTCGGGGTTTCGGCATAATAGTCCTGAAGGAACCCTGTCCTTTGGCCTGTCACGAATATTTAGACCAGGGGTCCTCAAACTTTTTAAACAGGGGGCCAGTCACTGTCCCTCAGACCGTTGGAGGGCTGTTGGAGAGCACGGCGCACACTCCACACATGCCCACTGTGGGCCCGGGATGAGTCGGCTGCTAAGCAGGACAGGCAGCCGCGGCAAAAACACGCAGCAGGCTGGATAAATGTCCTTGGCGGGCCACAGTTTGAGGACCCCGGAGGGACAAATAGGAAGAATTCAGATAGGTCCTCGTATGAGCATCTGGCTTTGTGGGAGTGATGCTTGCTTCTCACCCGGTAACGAGAAGAGCAGGAAGCACGAGTTACCTGAGGCACGAGCAGTGTGCACGCTGTAGTTGTAACCACGGCAGCTTCCACTGTCTCAGAAGTCCTTTCGGTGTTTACTGCAGCCGGTCACTGAGCCAGCAGGGGTCTGCTCATGTGCCTGCTCCTTTGATGGCCCACGATGGCGCTCCCGACCCTCTCCTGTGTCTGGCTCAGGAGGCCCGGCCCTGCCTGTGCTGTCCTCCTCGCAGCCGCTGCCCTGGGGCCAGGGTCCTTGCCCTGCCTGTGGCAGCTCTGGCTTCCTGCACCACAGTGTGAAGGGCAATGATTTGTCTGGGTCTCTTGGAGGATTGTGGTGGCAAAACTGGAGTCAGAGTGACTTTCCCTTAGAACTTGGGCGGTGTCCAGGGCTCGTGAGCAGAGGACAGGCTTGCGCCAGAAAAACTGGGAGTGGGGAGGATCCACACGGTGGGGGCCTGCTGTGGGTTTTGCAAGACTCGCCAGGAAAGACTGCCAGCCCCTGGGGGGAGGGGAAGGTGTGAGCTATGTGGCCTTCTGGGCAGACGGGATGGAAAGAGCGGCATGTTCAGAGACAGCACGGAGGTCAGCGCGCCTGGGAGTGGACAAGGCCAGAGCAGCAGCCTGGGGCATGGGGGAGGTGGTTGTGGCCGCCGTGAGAGCATCGTCCTCGGCTCTGAACGAGCCAGGCAGCGTGGAGGGTTCTGAGCAGAGGACTGCGACCTCTGACTTGCTGGGCTCCCTGACAGGGCCTGCTGGTTGCCTGGCGGAGACCAGGAAAACCCGTTTTCGCAAGAGAGGTTTTCAGAGTCGAGTGACCAGCTCCACATCACACGGCGGTCCGTGACAGAGCTGGGCTCGGCTGCGTCCAGAGCACCAGGATCACCAGCAGCTTGTCCTGCGGCAGGACTGGAAATCTGTGTTTCACGAAAGGGCCAGAGATGACATTGAGGCTCTCACGGGAACAGGAATAAGTAGTTCTTTTGAAAGTGAGAGGTGCTGTGTCTCCTTCCTCAGTGGATGCTTTGGCTTCCTCTGGTCTCCCAGCGGCCTTGCCGGACCAGAAGACCTTTGCTCTTAGGAGCAACTTTCATTTTCTACACTTTTTGCTTATGTGAGGTTTTTGTTTTGTTTTGTTTTGTTTTTTTTTGAGACAGAGTCTTGCTCTGTTGCCCAGGCTAGAGTGAGTGCCGTGGCGTCAGCCTCGCTCACAGCAACCTCAGACTCCTGGGCTCAAGCGATCCTTCTGCCTCAGCCTCCCGAGTAGCTGGGACTACAGGCATGCGCCACCACACCTGGCTAATTTTTTCTATATGTGTTAGTTGGCCAATTAATTTTTCTATTTATAGTAGAGATGGGGTCTCGCTCTTGCTCAGGCTGGTTTCGAACTCCTGACCTCGAGCAATCTGCCCGCCTCGGCCTCCCAGAGTGCTAGGAGTTTTTGAAGATTTATAGTTAAAAACTTACACATCTGCATTACATTCAAATCTGTAAATCTGTGAACTGTGATTTTATTAGGTAGGCAGTTCGGGAAATCGGCAGTTGTTTGCCAGTTGTGCAGTGGGTTAGACACTGGAGTCTCGGTGAAGCAGGGTGGCACCCTCATTTCCCTCCTTTTGCAGAGCTGTGGGCTCAGGCGGAACTCAGGGACCTAAAGGGAAATTAAAGCAGTTCTGATGGTATCAGGCATTTCTTTACTTTTCTGCCTGATTTCACCCTAAAGGTGTGAGTAACAAGATTGGCTCAGCCTTTTTAGCCTAAATTCTCTTAACATACACATGTTTCTAACTCTGCCTTCATAAAAGAGATGTTTTTGGCTGAAATCTGGGTACAAATGCACATATCAAATCTTTTCCTAGGTGCCAGCCAAGGTTTCAGAGCTCAACCCTAACGCGAAAGTATGGGGGACCCACGTGCTACCCGTGGCAGCGAGTAGCGTGGCGGATGGCGTGAGCGCTGCGTGGGAGGACCGCGGCCCGCAGGGTGAGTGGGGCGTGGCGGGCCGTGCTGCCCTCAGGTCCTTCCCCTGTTCCATCCGGGTCTGCGCTCGCCGCACGGGCTGTGCGGTGCGGGGCACAGGAAAAGCTGCAGGCCTTTTACAGCCCAGTGGAAGAAGCCCAGTGACTACGCCGCTTATTCTGTTTTGAGGAAAGTTCTTCTAACCCTGCCTTTTGGGGTAAAATCCCTAATTTTAGGGTTGGACGCCAGCTGCGATGGTGACAAAGGCCATGAGGATGTGGCGGCGCAGGAGTTGGAGCAGACAGACATGAGCACGCTGGCTCTGGGTCCCTCGGAGTGCGAGTCTGCGCCTGAGAGCAGCGAGGCCGGTAAGCTCTTCTGTGGACCGCTTGCCTACGAGTCTGGGCGGCTTGTCTTTTCCTCTCTAGCTGACTAACCGATGTGCCTTTCGCTGCCTCCTGTCAGTTCTACTTTGAACTCTCATGGGAGGCAGAGCTGAGAGGCCCCGTCAGGGACAGCGTCCTGGAGAATGTGAGACCCGAGTAGTTCCAGAAACTGGACCCATTTACCAGGAGAGTCGGAAGGTCACAGTGTGGACGGGGTGTTGGTGCTGGGATTTCGAGGAGACAGTTTGGGTGGGGGGACCCGGACACGGAGCAGTGGCCGTAGGAGTGGAGGGGGAGTGGGTGGTGGGGAAAGGAGAAGGGGACCTGGTTGTGCAGCGGGCCAGACAGGTGTCACTGGAAATGTGACTGTGAGGCTGACGAGGGTGGGGTCTCTGCCCCTCATCGCGTGGAGGAGCTACTCCCTCCCATTCCTGGTTTGCTGAGAGAGTCTTTGAGGAGTCGGTGTTGGAATTTGTCATCTATGAGGATCATTGTACGTTTGTTTTCTCTAGTGTGTTGGGATGAATTATATTAATCAGTTTTCAAATGTTAAGCTATCCTTAACGTTCCTGGGATAAATATCTGTAGATCATAATGCAGAGTACACTCTTGATATGTTGTTTAATTAGATTTAACGAAATTTTGCTTAGAATTTTTATACCTGTATTCATGAGGGATACTGATCTCTAGTGTTCTTTTTTTTTTTTTTGAGACAGTCTCACTCTGTTGCCCAGGCTAAAGTGCCATGGCATCAGCCTAGCTCACAGCAACCTCAAACTCCTGGCTCAAGGGATCCTTCTGCCTCAGCCTCCCGAATAGCTGGGACTACAGATATGTGCCACGACGCCCAGCCAATTTTTCATATGTATATTTTTTTAGTTGGCCAATTAATTTCTTTCTATTTATAATAGAGACGGGGTCTCACTCTTGCTCAGGCTGGTTTCGAACTCCTGACCTTGAGCGATCTTCCTGCCTTGGCCTCCCAGAGTGCCAGGATTGCAGGCATGAGCCACTGCGCCTGGCCTCTAGTGCTCTTTTCAATGTATTCCTCGTATTCAGTTTTTTGGAAGAGGGTTGCATGTTATTTCTTCCTTACGTGAGGAAGTAAAGCAAGCCACGTGGGCCTGGAGTTTTCTTTGTGGGAAAGTTTTGCGACTATACTTTCTTTTTTCGTATAGAATTACTCAGGGTATTTATTTCTTCTTGAGGGAGCTTTGGGTTTTGTATATTTTACAAAGATTTGGTTTATTTGGTCTATGTTGTGCAGTTTATTGCTCAGAGTTGCTCATGGTGCTCTGTTACTATTTGCTCAGAGTCTGTAGGGTCTATAGTCACGGCACATTACTGAACCATAATTGGTGTCTTCTCTCTATTTTCTGTTGATCAATCTGGATAGAAGTTTGTCAATTTTATAGACATTCTCAAAAATCCCTGTTTCGTTTCATTGATTTTCTCAGTTGTTTTACTCTTTGCTATTTCATTGTTTTTTTCTTCATCTTTATAATATATTTGGTTTCTTTGGGTTTAATTTGCCTTTTTTTTAGTGTCTTAAGGTGGATGCCAAGTTGGCTGACAAGAGGCCTTTCTTATTTTCTAATATAGTCATTATTTTTACTGATTTCCCCATGAGTAGTGCTTCAGCAGAATCTCCCAAATTCTGATATGTTTTCATTTTCACTGAGTTCAAAATACTTTCTAATTTCTTTTTCAGTTTTTTTCTTTGGTCTGTGGGTAGTTTAGAAGTATGCAATTTATTTTCCAAATATTTGGGGATTTCCCGGGGATCTTTCTTATATTGATTTCCAGTTTAATTCCATTGTTTTCAAAGAATACACTTTGTATGACTTGAATCTCTTTAAACTTATTAAGACTTGTTTTATGACCTAAAATATGGGTTATTGTGTTAAATATTCCACTTGCACTTGAGAAGAATGTGTATTTTGTTGTTATGGTGGGGAGTGTTTTATAAATGTTAACGAGTTCAGGTTGGGTAATAGTGCTGTTCAGATTTATTCTATTCTTAGTGATTTCTGCCTACTTTTTTTTTTTTTTTTTTCCTGAGATAGTCTCACTCTATTGCCCAGGCTAGAGTGCCGTGGCATCAGTCTAGTTCACAGCAACCTCAAACTCCTGGGCTAAGCAATTCTCCTGCCTCAGCCTCCCCAGTAGCTGGGACTACAGGCATGCACCACCATTACCGGCTAATTTTTTCTATATATTGTTAATTGTCCAGATAATTTCTTTCTATTTTTAGTAGAGACGGGGTTTCGCTCTTGCTGAGGCTGATCTTGAACTCCTGAGTTCAAACGATCCGCCCGCCTCGGCCTCCCAGAGTGCTGGGATTACAGGCGTGAGCCACCGCGTCTGGCCACTCTCTATTTGGTGATAAAGTCCCCTGCTAAATGAAACACAAATTATTTTTCTAAAATGTGTTGCTTGTGTTCAGGGGGTAAGGAGGGGGATTTGGTTCTATTTTGGATTTTTGCATGATTTATTTTTTTAGTTGGTAAAATAATTGCATTTTTCTTAATCTCTGTACACTTATGTAACTATGTTAACATATACATCGAAAACACTAGAATTAGCCAGGCGCAGTGGCTCACGCCTGTAATCCTAGCACTCTGGGAGGCCGAGGCGGGTGGATTGCTTGAGGTCAGGAGTTCAAAACAAGCCTGAGCAAGAGTGAGACCCCGTCTCTATTATAAATAGAAAGAAATTAATTGGCCAACTGATATACATAGAAAAAATTAGCCAGGCATGGTGGCGCATGCCTGTAGTCCCAGCTACTTGGGAGGCTGAGGCAGTAGGATTGCTTGAGCCCAAGAATTTGAGGTTGCTTGCTGTGAGCTATGCTGAAGCCACGGCACTCACTCTAGCCTGGGCAACAAAGCGAGAGTCTGTCTCAAAAAAAAAAAAAAAAAAGAAAACACTAGAATTGTTGTACTGCATTCTCTGCTTGGTAAATTTTAAGCCATTTTCCTGAGTTGATCATTACTTTTATGTAGGAGGAAATGAGTCTCATCCAGAAAGCCAGGAAGACCCCCGAGAAGTTCTTAAGAAAACATTGGAATTCTGCTTGTCTAGGTAAGGCTGGCAGTGGTTTTTCCAGTACCTAATGTCTATGTTATGCACTGGTTATTATTTGCAAATGCGACATTTTACGAAGCAGTAATATATATCTGTTATCTGTATATGTACATTTTAATAGGAAATTTAAGATATTAAGTGATAACTTCCTTTTGATATGTTGGGGAACTGGATGTGATCCTCATGTCTGCAGCCCCCACAGCTGGGCCCACAGATCCAGCTTGACGACCGTTTTCCTGACTGGTTGAGAGGCGGATTCCGCTCCCCCCCCCAAGTCCTCCTCTCCTAGGGTGGGGCCTCAGAGTTTTCAACCTCACTGAAGTTTGAGAGCAAATAACCTACGGTGTTTCTGAAAATGCACCAAATACTGTAACGACAAATTGTTTTCTTTATGTAGCTCTTATATTTTTAGGCTTTTCTTGTGAACAGAACTTTGTTTTATTAGACTCCTTAAAGTTCAAATGGCAGAAACTGGACACACAGGAAGATGGGATGGGGTTAAGTGTGATTTTCCCTGAGAGTGACAGTAGCTCATTGCCGTGTGCAGGGCTTTCCCTCAGTGGCGGTGATTCCTCAGGTGTTCTCTTGGGGGCCCTGCGGATCCCACACAGGTGTGTGGTGGGGGTCCCTCTGTCCGTGCGCCGCACAGCAGTGGAATCTCCCACCACCCACGTCAGGCAGCCCCTGAGATGAGGGCAGCGTGGGGCTCCCCACACCCTCACTCGGCGAGTGCCACGACTGCCATGGCACCCACAGAGCGGGTGGGAGACAAGGTCCTGTGAGGCCCCAACTGTGTTTAGTTTGGGGGCTTTGCTCACTGTGTTAATACGTTGTGTTCTGAGAATTCACAAGGGACAGTCTTTGGCCAAAACACCAGGAAAGAGCTCGTCCAGCCGAAACTGATTACTCACAGCTACCTTTGGACGCTGCGGGTCGAGTTGCTGGTTCTTTAGCGACTCACGTACCTTTTAGGACAAAACTAACCTGTGAATAACTACATCCTAGAATTATCCGCTCATTAATTTTAATTGTATAAAATGCAGTACACTTTATACGGTTCCTCTCTTGCCTCTTTAAGACACTCTGAAAAACGTTACCTAAGGCCAGAAAGGCGGCAAATAACAGAAGCAGTTTGGAGTCTGGTCTAGCTCCAAAGCTGGGCCACTCTGTACCCACGCTACTACTTCTTTTTTTTTTTTTTTTTGAGACAGAGTCTCCCTCTGTTGCCCGGGCTAGAGTGCCATGGCGTCAGCCTAGCTCACGGCAACCTCAAACTCCTGGGCTCAAGCAATCCTCCTGCCTCAGCCTCCCGAGTAGCTGGGACTACAGGCATGCGCCACCATGCCTGGCTAATTTTTTCTATGTATATATTTTTTAGCTGGCCAATTAATTTCTTTCTATTTATAGTAGAGACGGGGTCTCGCTCTTGCTCAGGCTAGTTTCGAACTCCTGACCTGGAGCCATCCGCCCGCCTCGGCCTCCCAGAGTGCTAGGATTACAGGCGTGAGCCACTGCGCCCGGCCTGCACCCACATTTCTTGTGAAACGGGTATTGCTGTAGGTGAACCTTCCCTTTAAAAAATACTTATTTAAAGAGATTGTTTTCTTTCAACAGGGAGAACCTTGCTAGTGATATGTATCTTATATCCCAGATGGACAGCGATCAGTACGTGCCCATTAAGACGGTGGCTAACCTTGACCACATCAAGAAACTCAGCACTGATGTGGATTTAATTGTCGAAGTGCTAAGATGTAAGTAAATGACAATTGTCAATGAATAAGACTGGACTTTACAGTGATTGTCTTATCAGTGTGAACCTTCAGATCCATAGACACCAAATGTCCCAGTGCTTGGTGGTGAATTGCTTCCTTCCCTGCTCTCCTGCCCATTTCCGGCCAGTCCCAGCAGTGTCGGTGGCTGGTTGAACCTGTCTTGAAACCTCAAACAGGTTTTGGGTTCATACAAAGCAGAAAAGAATCTTGGTGGTGGAGATTTTTCAGGCAGCTATTATGTTCATGAAGAACAAAACAGGAGTAACAGTATTTATGGTTAAAGGGAAATGCATTTTGACTATATTTTTTGCCACTAAAGGCATTTCTTTCAAATTTCAACTTCCTGCTTAAATTTTGATGAAATACGATTGCATTTTTCTTTAAAAGGATATTGTGAATGAGGTTGTGTCTTTGAAGTTGGGCAACATCAAACGAGTGTCTGAAAGTTGCATTACAGACCCGCAGGATTTCAGTGGGCATGAGTCTCTGCCTCTCTAGTCAGTCATGGATGGTTTGCCTCCTGGCAGATTTGGGCCTCCACAGCCTTTCTGTGCTGTTTGTTTCCTTTTTAAAAGAAGGAGACCCGCGTTACCGAGGTGAAACTGACACCGAGTGTGCGCACATTGGAGGCGCACGGTGAGTGTGGGCGTGAGGGGGACGCGGCCTGAACAGACCCCCAGGCCCTACGTGGGTCCCTGCCCGGGAGGCTGCTCTGTGGACTCCTTCCCTGTGAAATGTGGGGTATGTTGGATTTCTCTGTATATTGCGTTGTTCTCACTTACAATCCCCTTTTTATACGAGGGTCCCGATAACAGGTGAGTTATTGCTGTGGTGTCCTTGCCTGGTAGCCGAGGGTGACGCTGTGCCCCCGCTGCTCACCTGCCTGGTTTCTGACGGTCAGACAGCGCTGTGCCCGGTGTAAAGCTCACTCCTCTCACCACTGTGACTTCCCCTGCTCACACACGTGCAGGAGCGTGTCACGGCGTCCCTGGCTCAGCCGCACTGGTCACAGGCAGCGTGGGGTGCTCTTCTCCTCGTGTGCATTTGACTTAACAGTAGTGTGAAAAGGTGAAGATCTTACCTTGGAGCTTCGTTGGAGTCTCTGTTCACAGTTAGACGTTGTCTTCTGTTTTTCTGTCGTTGGACAGACGCCGTAGGTAATTGCGTTGTGAAGGAGGCGGCAGGGAGACCGCAGACTTCTGAGAGCCCCACCGTTCAGGGGTTGTGCTTTCCGGAGTTCCGTGTCACACGGAAGCCTGTGACTGGTGTCCCTGGAGCCGGGCCGCGCTTTCCAAAGACTAGCAGCTTTCTTGTCTCTATTTGTACTTTGCTCTTTTCGGTTATTGCTAGGAATCCCAGATTGAGTTACTCGCTTCAGTCATACGTTGCAGACTTTGCTGCCCCACGGAGGGTGGTCTCTCAGCTGAGTCCTGCTGGCCGGGGGTCCTTCCTGCAGACGAGCAGGGGCTGCGGCTGCTCCGTGCAGGTGCTCCTGGGAGCCGGCCTGTCCCCTCCAGCCCCACCTGCCTTCTCTAGAGCTGTACTTCCAGACTCTTGAATCGTTACCTTACATCCATCTCTGTTTGGCTCTTCAGTGTCTCATTGTCTTTCTTCAGTCAGTTTTTGGACATAGAGAAACACGTGCAGCTGCAGTAACCTGTGCGGTCAGAATACAGTTAGCATGTTCGTTGTAATTCAGAATAGGGGGCCATAAATAAGGCCCCACGAGCAAAGTTCTCATCTTATGTTTGAATCTTGCCCCCAAAATACCTAGCAGAGAATCAGACATAGTAGACACTTGATGGGTATTTTAATTTGAATACTGCAACTCTAGTGTTGATTCAGTTGTATAAATTACATTTCTAGGCTATTTTATATCTTAATGCACATATAATGTACCTCACAGTATATCTGACCCAAGTGCTTTGTTTTTACATTTAAAATCATTAAAATTAAAGTGAACAAGGCCTACATTTTTCAACAAGAGTAAATTTTAAAATGATATTGATAAAAACATTTCTAAGTATGTACAAGATGATACCGTATATATAAAGTTTGGGTATGTATAAAACTGAAGTATGTGTTTTTAATGGATTCAGAGCTGCATGGTAATATGTCTTGCTCTGTCACCCAGGCTGGAGTGCAGTGTTGTCATCACAGTTCACTGCAGTCTTGAACTCCTGGGCTCAAGTGATCTTCCTTCCTCAGCCTCTCAATTATTAGTTAATCTTGTTCTGCATACTAAAACTTTGTTAAACTCAATCAACTCTAGTATTTATGGAAATTGTGCCAGTATTCACTCGTCTATAGTTTTGTGGAATAGTTTGTACTACAGAATTGATAATATGTTTCACTTAATTGTTGGATAGAATTCTCCAGTGAAACCATGTGGACCTTGAGTTTTCTTTGTGGGAAGATTTTTAACTACAAATCCTGTTTTCTTCATAGATGCAGGTTTTTCCAATTAGCTCTTTCCAAATTGAGCTTTGCTAATGTGTCTTTTAAGGAATGTTTCTATTTCAAGTGAGTTGTCGGATTTATTAGTGTGAAATTTTTCATGCTATTCTCTTAATGCCCTTTTAGTATCCATTGGTAGAAGCTGCAGTGATGTTGGCGCCTTCGTCCCCGAGGCTGGGGGTGCGTGTCTTTGTGGTGACGGATATCACTGAGCTCTGATTGTGGTCATGTGTGCTGTGCCTCGCGCCTGTGTGCGGCATAACTTCATACAAGTGACAGCAGAACTCAGACTTAGCACACAGGTGCATGTAAAGCCGGCTCCGCCCGCGTCAGGTCCGTTGCTGAGTTGTTGGTGCCGAGCCGGCGCGCGTGTCCTGTGCTTTTGTTAGCAGCACACAGCGGTGACTGAGATGCTTACGTTAGGGGGCGCCTGGGAAGGACACGCAGGAACTTCACGAGTCTTAGAACTCTTGCAAAATGACAGATGATAATACACAATTATTTTGTTTTAGGGACTTTTTGAAAGGAAAAAGCCATCTGCCGTATATTTTAATTTACTTTTATATTTTTTAGTATTTGAGCTGCTTAGAACCTTAGTTTCATAGTGTTACATATGCTATGTAGTTTTTAAATTTCCATATTTCTTAGCTTTGAAAAATTTAAGGTTGGTTTTAAAACCTTCTGATGGTCTTTGCTAGACGAGCAAAAATTTTAACAGTTTGCTCTTTGTTTACAGGTTTCTTTAGTAATGTGGCGTAACATATTCCACTGAAGTATCATATTTTAATACCTTTTTACCATTGATTTTTCTTGTCTTTGTAGCTTTACCCTTAGTCCAAGTGGATGAGAAGGGAGAGAAAGTACGGCCAAATCAGAACCGCTGCATCGTGATTCTGCGTGAAGTATCTGAGTCTACCCCTGTGGAAGTAAGTACCGTCTCTGAAGGGCACTTGGGCGTTTTCCTGAGGGTCTCCCTTGGCTTTGATTTTTTTTTTTTTTTTTTTTTTACCTCTGTATTTTTTGGAGGGTGTATTTTAAAGAATAAGTCTTTTTTTGTGTGTGTGTGAGACAGAGTCTCACTTTGCTGCCCAGGCTAGAGTGAGTGCCGTGGCGTCAGCCTAGCTCACAGCAACCTCAAACTCCTGGGCTCAAGCGATCCTTCTGCCTCAGCCTCCCAAATAGCTGGGACTACAGGCATGCACCACCATGCCCGGCTAATTTTTTCTCTCTCTATATTAGTTGGCCAATTAATTTCTTTTTTTTTTTTTTTTTTGAGACAGAGTCTCGCTTTCTTGCCCAGGCTAGAGTGAGTGCCGTGGCATCAGCCTAGCTCACAGCAACCTCACACTCCTGGGCTCAAGCAATCCTCCTGCCTCAGCCTCCCAAGTAGCTGGGATTACAGGCACGAGCCACCATGCCTGGCTAAGTTTATATATATATATATATATATATATATATATATATATATTAGTTGGCCAATTAATTTCTTTCTATTTTTATAGTAGAGACGGGGTCTCGCTCAGGCTGGTTTTGAACTCCTGACCTTGAGCAATCCGCCCGCCTCGGCCTCCCAGAGTGCTAGGATTACAGGCGTGAGCCACCGCGCCCGGCGGCCAATTAATTTCTTTCTATTTATGGTAGAGACGGGGTCTCGTTCTTGCTCAGGCTGGTTTCGAACTGCTGACCTCGAGCAATCCGCCCGCCTCGGCCTCCCAGAGTGCTAGGATTACAGGCGTGAGCCACCGCGCCCAGCCAAAGAATAAGTCTTTACAGTTGCACTGTTTCCTGGATTTACACTCTTGAGTGGGTATATCGTGACATGCTGGTAGGAGGGAGCGGTTTTCAAACCTTGGCCACAGGGCTCCTTCACACACTTCACGTTGGTTAGAAAGACAGGATCTGTGTATTTCCATATTTGGAGACTGCAAAAAATTTAAGTATTTATTTATTTGAAACTAAGAATAGTAAACCCACAGGTTAAGATAGAGAGCACTTTTGTGATAAATAACTTTTCAGAACGTGGTGTGTGGTGGGGCTGGCTTCGTGAGGAACCCTGAGTGCCAGGGTACTGCCATGGCCTGGCGGGCGTGCCCACTCCCTCTCTCACCAGGGACTTTGTGCCGTCAGCACCCACCTCTTCAGGGTGAAGCAGGCGTAATCTTTTCCTGTGAAAACGAGGTCCGGAGCTCATCCTGGGAGAGCCAGTGACTTGGGCAGTAGTTTTAGGGCGCCACAGTGTTTGATAGTTCAAGAACAGTGAAAGCAGTCTGCTGCTGCGAGTTGCTGTGAACCCGTTGCTTGCGCAGACGCTTACACTAAGTCGCGCCGTGTTGCGAACACCCTGGCTGCCGCACCTCCGCCCCGCGACGCGCAGGAGGGAAGTCTTCGTCCAGGGGCTGGACCCAGCCCTCTCCCTCACGGCACAACGTCTGCCTGCTGTGGGGACTCTTAGCGAGCGCAGGGCGCCCAGCGTGTCGTCGTTTTATCATGCGTCACGCAGTCTAAGCTGGGGTCACCTGTGCTACATGTCTGCAGACACGCTCTCTGCCATGGAAACCGGCCTTTGTATCCATGCTCCCGGGGGTTGGCTTTTCAGTCCCAGCGGATCAGTGTGTGCGGGCTTGTGAGGGAAAGCACTTGTGAGGTGCAGCAAAGGTGATGACCCAGCCAAGTTCCGTGCCTAGAGTAATTTGAATTTTACTTTACCAGATATTTTTGTATTTGTACAAGTATTTTGAGCTGTTTTGAAATGCAGTTCAGTGACCCTCAGGGGGTATTTGTCAGGAGGGAGCCTCTCCTTCAGGGCTGATCCTGCCTGTGCCGGGGCAGCGCCCTGCTGCTCTGCAGCGCCCTGCAACGGGTGGGGACGAGCCTCCCTCCTGGCACGTGCGGGGCTGTCGTTCACCGGCCGGGGCCTGGCAAGGCCCTTTGTAGCCTCTCCTGCCGCCTGTGCCGCCTGTGCCGAGCGTCCAGGCGTGAACCGGGCGGTCGCCGGGCTCACTGTGCTCACTTCCCTCTCCGGGCCGCTCTCCCATGCTGCCTTGCGTCCCGTGTCTCAGAGCCGACCTTTCACGCGTCTTGTCTCTTGTCTTTAATTGTGTCATCTGGGAGGGTAAATCTAGTTCCTCTTGGCCAGAAGCAAAAATCCAGGTAGTTATTTTTATTTCTTAGATTACTTTTTAAGAAGTTATATAGCTATCAGTCTCCTGGTAAAATGGTGTGATGTTTTTCACATTAATTTGCCTTTATGGTGTCTTAGGAGTAGAGAAAGCTGTCGGTAAGTTGTGTGTTTTCCGTGGCACTATGATTCTAACTCTGGGAGCCCCGCTGTACTCTTTCAGCCTTTTTTGAAAGAGGTTTACTAGGCATCATGCTATGTCGGACTTTCCTTAAGGATAGATCCTGAAGAGGATGCATTTCAAAGAAATTTTTGGTGAGAACAAAAAGGTGGCATAGTTGAGAATTAATTTCTAACGTCTCTATTTCCTTCCTATAGGAAGTAGAAGCACTATTTAAAGGAGATAACTTACCGAAATTTATAAACTGTGAATTTGCCTATAACGACAATTGGTTCATCACATTTGAGACAGAAGCTGATGCACAACAGGTATGTTCTCCCACCCCCCATCCGGTGTGTGGTTTGCCAGTGTTTGATGCTAGCGTGTGCTGGGACCGTGGGCATCCAGACCCCCGTCACGCAACAGTGTTAGGTCTGAATGTGAGGTGCGGAGAAGACCAAGTTGAGGGAGTTTTAAATGGGTGTGTTTGTGTAGACAGTTTTTGCAACAACAGAGAAAGCATGTGACACATTCTCTGAGGATATGATGAGCCGAGCAGCCTTGGGAAATCAGTTCCGTTCTTACCTCCGGGCAGAGGAAAGGTTTGCTTGTTTGCAAATGTTCGGGGGAAATTTGAACCTGTCCGTAATTCTTCAGTGAGCATCATTGCGTGTTGCGAGATGCCGTTACAGGGATAGAGAAGTAAGTTCTGTGAGGAGATGTAGGAGTTAAGATCTTGCCCTTAAAGGGAGCATCTTGTTTGAGGGAAACAACACACGTGAAGGGATGCCAGCGTGCTATCCTGCGTTGAATTGTGTAAATGCTGTCGGGGATTCGGAGAAGAGAAACCCGCAAAGCTGAAAGATGGATTTTAGTGGCACAAGGGAAGAAGGGTGGTGAGACGTAAGGCTCTCCTGTCTGTAGAGCAGAGCTCACTCTGCGGGCCTGGCTCAGGGGTGGCATTGGGGGGCAGGGAGCCTTCAGAGGGAGGTGGGGTTAATGAAGATTTAATTTGGAGAAGAACAAAGAGGTACATAAGTAACGACTTTTCAATATTGCAATCTTAATCTCCCTTCCTGTCTATCATTTCCTTTCCTGAACTGCTTAATCCCAATGTGACATTGGGATTAATATCAAGAACTCAGGATTTGTCGTTTTCCCTAGGTTAGGATCCTTAGCCTGTGGACTTTGGGGGACTTTTATGGTATCTATTAATACTTAAAAAATTGCATACAAATCTTGTTTATGAAAATTTTGGATAGAGGTTCTGTAGCTCTTAAGAGTTTATCTTAAGGAGTATGTGACCCAGAGGGCCAGGGGCCCCTCTGCTAGGTCCTCTTCACCGTATTTTAACTGCGTTGGTTATGTGAGCTGTTGGATTGGCTGTCAGTTCATCTTACTTACGAGGTTAACAGATGGAATCATGTACTTGATTTTGCCCTCAGGCTTACAAATACCTTCGAGAAGAAGTTAAAACTTTTCAAGGAAAGCCAATCAAGGTGAGCAAGACCATTGGTTATACTTTCTTTATTTTAAATTGATGCTTTCTAGTATTCTAATAGAAACTTAAATACTTTCACACAGGCGCGGATAAAAGCAAAGGCAATAGCTATAAACACATTTTTGCCAAAGAATGGATTCCGGCCTCTGGACATGAACCTCTACATGCAGCAGCGCTACACGGCGTCCTTCTACTTACCTCCGGTGTACAGCCCCCAGCAGCAGTTCCCCCTGTACGGCCTCATTGCACCCCAGACCTGGTCGGCCACACACAGCTATCTTGACCCACCCTTGGTGAGTCCCAGCTCTACTTAACGGGCGACTGCTGCAGGCGCCGTGCTAGGTGTTTCAAGGGCGAAATTCTAGCCCAGTGAACAGACCTTCTGTCATGCCGTGGACTTTAAACTGAGGGGGGAACTCAGCACGGGCTGCGTGACAGCCTTGGAGGGCTGTGATGGCCGTCCCTGTCCAGCTGCTGCCCCTCCCGTCTGGCGGTTGCAGGGAAGACACGGCGAGCTGTGGCTCTCCAGCGTGCCTGAGTGCAGGGGAGACGTGAGGCGTTTGGAGAAAGGGGTGCGTGAATGCCCGTCAAGGCAGGCAGCAGAAGTGCCGTCTCACAGGCTTCGTCTTTCTTCTCACCATCCTCGTTGGTTGGCAAGATTAATCTTTATGGATTTTGGCCTTCGTTGGGGCCTGTGGTTAGAATTCATTAACTTGCAGTGGATCCGGTCATTTTTTCCTGTCTGTGCTGCCGCAGGTGCTAGGAAGGCCAGGTGGGTCCTGGTTGGGAATTAGCGTGTGTTTCAGGGGTGAGATGCAGGAGAGGCGGTGGCAGGCTGCCACAGTGTTCTCGTGGCGCAGGTCTGGGCCCAGGTGAGAGGATGGGCTGTGGGCTACAGCATGTATGAGGTGGCCGTGCAGGTTGGCTGGAATGAGAGCAGTGGAAGGTGGAATGCGCTGAAGGTCATGGTCAGAAAGCCGGAGCTGAGTTAGTGCCTTTGATGAGAGTTCCTGTTTTGGGTGCGGCTGCAGACCTTGTCAGGGAACAACTGGGCAGTGCTCTGGGTCGGACGGCTGGGAGCCTCCTCATCACATGGACGTCAGCACCAGCAGGCAGAAAAGAGGCTGGTGTGGAAGAGAGAGAACTCAGAAAAGTGTAGATTCAGCCTGGATTGCTGGTGCCTGTCGTGCACTGGAGAGAAGAGAACTGTCGTTGGAGAAACTCAGACCGGAAAAGACAAATATGCAAAAAGCAGGTGATAGGCCGGGCGCTGTGGCTCACGCCTGTAATCCTAGCTCTTGGGAGGCCGAGGCGGGCGGATTGCTCAAGGTCAGGAGTTCAAAACTAGCCTGAGCAAGAGCGAGACCCCGTCTCTACTATAAACAGAAAGAAATTAATTGGCCAACTGATATATATATATAAAAAATTAGCCGGGCATAGTGGCACATGCCTGTAGTCCCAGCTACTCGGGAGGCTGAGGCAGAAGGATCACTGGAGCCCAGGAGTTTGAGGTTGCTGTGAGCTAGGCTGACGCCACGGCACTCACTCTAGCCTGGACAACAAAGGGAGACTCTGTCTCCAAAAAAAAAAAAAAAGCAGGTGATAGTTGCAATATAGACATTTTAAACCTGTGATTAGAGAGTTTATCAGTTGTTGTGTCATCGTCTGAGTTTATCAGAAAGGGTTAAAGAGAAAAGTTTCATGAGAATGAACAGCAGATGCAGCACCAAGCAGACAGGTGTGTCCATTTGCGCTGAGGCCTGGCCTGGACAGGTAGCTGGGGCAGTCTGGGGACAACCTGCAGGCTCTGGACAGGGAGCCTAGGGCGGGCTGGTGGCAACCTGCAGGCTCTGGACAGGGAGCTGGGGCAGGCTGGTGGCAGCCTGCATGTTCTGGACAGGGTGCTGGGGCAGGCTGGTGGCAGCCTGCATGTTCTGGACAGGGAGCTGGGGCGGGCTGGTGGCAGCCTGCATGTTCTGGACAGGGAGCTGGGGCGGGCTGGTGGCAGCCTGCATGTTCTGGACAGGGTGCTGGGGCAGGCTGGGGACAACCTACATGTCTGGACAGGGAGCTGGGGCGGGCTGGTGGCAGCCTGCATGTTCTGGACAGGGAGCTGGGGCAGGTTGGGGACAACCTACATGTCTGGACAGGGAGCTGGGGCGGGCTGGTGGCAACCTGCAGGCTCTGGACAGGGAGCTGGGGCAGGCTGGTGGCAACCTGCATGTTCTGGACAGGGAGCTGGGGCGGGCTGGTGGCAGACTGCAGGCCCTGGACTGTCCTGAAGCATGTTGGCTTTCACCTCGTGGCTTGTGGGAAGTCATCTGAGGTGTCTGAGCAGGGAAATGAAGTCATACTCCACTTAGAAAATAGCTCCCATGGCCCTGTGAGGGACAGGCAGGGACAGAGAGACATTTTAGGAGGGACTCTCAGCGGGGCTGTGACTGTCCCCTGAAAGTCTGGGACAATTGCAGTAAAAGAACACTTGGCACACAAGTGGCTAAAGTCCAAATTATTTCTATCTCTTTTGAGTGAATCCTACTGGTAAGAAAACGCACTGCTTCTTTGCAGTATCATTCCATTATGAAAGCATACCCGTAGCTGTACAGTTTCTATCCCCAAGACACGTCACGAGAGCACCTTAATGTCAGTGGGCACTCGCTTGCTGCCAAGTGACCTTCCCCGGTCTGGCTGGTGCCAGCTTGCCCTGCGCAGTCTGTAGTTGGCTGCTCCGCCCACTGCTGTGGTCACACTTGCCCAGCCCGAGAGGACAGGCCCTCCTGGCATTGCCCATTCAGGCCGCGGTGTGTGACTGCTGGCGGGGCCTGTGGCATCAGGGCTCTCCAGCGGCTGCCTCCTGCGCCGACTCCCCTTGGATCCAAAGTGAGGTAGGGCCTGTCTACCCCAGCAAGTTGGGGTATGAAGTTACCGTGTTAGTAACCAGTTTTATTTTTTATGTAGCCAATTTTATTTTTTAGCTCCTGAGCAAAATTACCCAAATAGCAGAGTTCTGTGTGTAAAATTATATATGTGAAATAGTGTTTATTAGTCTTAACTGATTTATAATTCATAGAATCTAAGTCTGAATGAATAGCTCTTCTGGCGTGATGTATTTTTATTTATTTATTTTTTTAATGTATTTTTAAATAGTCTGATTCTTGCAGGCTAGAGTTTCTCAAGTTGTAAACTTTAGATTCTCACACAGTTTTCAGTGTTTCCCTTTTGTTGCAAGTCAGAGAATGACATTACTTTGGGCCTGAGCTGTCTCTAATACTTCTTTTCTGTTATGGCTTCCAGTTAGCCTTTGTTAAAGAGAGTCACTTGCTTTTTTCTTCTCTATTTCTTTCCCCTTTCTTTATATCGAGGAGGGCCTCTGTGTCTCTCTGTGACCCCAGTGCATCGTGGGGTCAAGTGCTATTGCAGGGAGGTCGGGTCAGGGAACTGGGGGCTGCACAAGCCGAAGAGTGCGATCGCTCTCTTCCCTTTTCTTTTCAAAGAACAGTTTCCACGCCAAGTTTCATCCTACTTTTGTATGTGTCTAGATTTGAAAAATCAGTTGGCTGATATTTAAAATTTCATGCTTAATATATTTAACTTTTTACTATCGTATATGCCCATTAGGGTTATAGGCCCCGTGTAACCCCTTCTGATTTTCTTCTAAATCTTATGTCAGTATATTTGAAAGCCATGTGTCACCTCATACCGTGGCCTGGGGAATAATTATTTACGGTCTGAAGATAGCCTGCTCTTCAGAGCAGGGGGTGCACAGAGGCAGAGGTTAGGGACAACACTCCCTGACAGACAGACGCTTGAGTCTCAGCAGGTCTGGATGTGGTCCAGGGGTTGAACTTGACGAGTTGTATTAGAGTCATCAGGAAAAAGGAAGAACCCTGTGCTTCCTCCCGGGCATGGAGGGGTGTTGTGAGTGAGCATGGGGGTGAGGATTTGGGTTTTTCCAGACAGTATGTTGAAGGACACATCTCCCGTGCTCAGGAGCCCACGTGATCTTGAGCGGGTGTCTTTTCCCTCTTACTGTCAGTTTCTACACGTGTGAATCATCTTCCTCAGCAATCGTTTTGAGGATGGACTGACAGGGTGCAGGAAAGGTCCATGCTCAGTAAACACCACCCGTCAGTGATAACCGTACGGCACGCTTTCTCAACCTGTGATTATTTTCCGAGTGTAACATGGGGCATACCATCTCGTCAAGGTCAGGAAACAACCTCGGTCCCCGCAGATATAATAGGACTAACCAATTTGAAGTCCATTTCATGGTTCGTTTACGTGTGTGTGTGTGTGTGTGTTGTTTTTTTTTCTTTTTATGGATCCAGGTGACTCCATTTCCAAATACTGGATTCTTAAACGGGTTTACGTCTCCAACGTTCAAACCTGCGGCGTCTCCGCTGACTTCACTCAGACAGTATCCTCCCAGAAGCAGGCAAGTGCCCCAAGAACTGACCGTGCATGTGAGCTGCGCGCAGCCGAGTTGCGGGACCGTGATGATAGATGCGTTTGGCACTGGGCTCACGCACCAGAGCAGAGCAGCCGAAGCACACCGCTGCGTTCTGTAAAGACTAGACACTGAGGTCTGCCGTAGCTGCCTGCGTGGCTGTCGGGCAGTGCATCCCACCGTGTGCGCCTGCTTTCTAATCTGGCCCCAGACTGCGGCACAGAGAAGCAGGGCCTCAGCACATTACTGGTAGATTCGCATTGTCCTGAGTATGATATGTAAACCTTTGCCAAGTGACGTCTTTACATTTCATTAAATAGAAAACAGCTTTTAGCTTAGATATTCCACATTAGCACACTCATTTTATAATGCCCGGATTGTTTTATAGTTGAGCATATGCAAACGTTCTATTTACAGGAATCCCAGTAAATCTCATCTGCGCCACACGATTCCCAGTGCAGAAAGAGGACCGGGGTTGTTAGAAAGCCCTTCAATATTTAACTTCACTGCGGATCGGTTAATTAACGGTGTGCGGAGCCCACAGACGAGGCAAGCAGGTCAAGCCAGAGCGCGGGTGCAGAACCCTTCCACGTACGCCAAGAGAGAGGCTGGCACCGGGCGCGTGGAGCCCAGCAGCCTCGAGTCCTCGCCCGGTTTAGGGCGGGGAAGGTGAGTTGCTGGGCAGGTGCTGTGTACCTGTCATAAACTGTCGATATGTTCTGAATCCTTTAATTTAGATATGCTTTATAACTAGTTGCACAGAAAACCTAATTGAAGGCTATAAACATGAAAGGTTTATGTAATTGCTGCGAGTGGCTACTTTCAGAGCAGTAAAATTATTTAATGAGAACTGTAGGTGGAATCGCACAGTTGCAGGTCACGGTCGCTGTTGATGGCAGACCAGGAGTTTGGCGCTCAGCTCCCTGTGCCTGCAGCCTCCCTGGCGGTGTCGCCGGCCCCCAGGTCCCTCCCCCAGTAGGAGGGCGACCCCGACCCCACTAGGCACCCCCTCCCGTCCCCTTCTGGGGAGGGTTTGTCTTGTTTCCCTCTGACGTTTTCTACTGGACGGAGGCCCTGAGAGGCCCGCTTCCCTGCACGGCGCCACGGCGGGTGCAGTGGAGCGAGGGTCTCAGGGGCCAGTGGCCATCTCTGCCTCGGTGCAGCCACTGCTGTCGCCCCGGAAAGGCGTTCCTCTTCAGGTCCAGGGCATCCCCGTCACCACGGTCAGAGCTGTGGGCGTCACGGTGATCACTCCTCCGCTGTGGTGCCTCTGAGCCATCCCGTGAGTGGGGCACACCTGGCCCCGTCACAGGTCCTGGCCCTCCTGGCCTGCGCTCAGAGTGGTGGGCGCTGCCACCGACCGCAGGTGGGTTTCCAGGGCGGGCGTGGGTGTGTGCAGCGCCGTGATTGTGCAGAAAGCTCAGGTCGGGTCCCCTGGTGTGCTGCAGGCTGGACCAGGGCAGGCAGGTGCGGCCCCGCCCCCGTGGCCAGGTCTGTGGCGAGGCTGCCCCGGGCAGGGTCTGTGTGGAGTCTCTGCCCCGAGTCGGAGTGTGGACCCTGGTTGGCGCGCGCCCGGGGCTCCAGGTGCTCCTGGTGGGGCAGTGCTGGCTGTCGTGTGGCGTCCGCGGTCCTCGTCCAGGACACGCCAGGTCAGGCTTCCCAGGAGGCCGTGGGTGGTCGCGGAGAGGATGCCCAGCGGCACAGGGCCCAGCCACCTGTCCCCGCAGGGTGGTGGCGTGCTGTGCTGGCTGTGCCACCGCGTGTCCCGTCGCCGGGCCTGCAGCCTCTGCCAGGGCCCAGCAGAAAGCCAGGAGCTGCTGTGGGGCGGTTGTCTGCGGGAGACAGCGGGCCCTGCCCCAGACCCCACAGGCACCGCCGTGCTCTGGGGGAGCAGCCAGAGGCCTGCCAGCTCCTTCGCCTGGCGCGGAGGCGGAGAGAGGGACCTCAGCTTCTGTTTCAGTTGGTCGTGTTTCCCTAGGCAAGACCACTTCTGGTTTTCTGGAAATAAGGAAATGCATGAGGATCATCTCTGACCTCCCCTCCAGCTTATGTAATATAAGGCCCCTGGAGAGTCTGTGCATTCACTTGAAGTGATAAAGGGATAAATAAATAAAACCAAAATTATACATCAAAATCAACATGTGACTTGCTGGACCACACAAGCCCGTCCAGGGCCCGTGGAAATGTCGGGCCTCTCACGGCCTCAGGGCCCGACGCGGAGCTGCCCCTTCACACGTGTGTGTCTGCGCAGCTCTGAATCGCGTGTGCGGCCTTCCTTACTGCCCGCGGGGGCTCTGGGCTTGCAAGCAGAAACGCTCAACGTGGTTCTAAAGGCTGGCGAGTGGGGCTGACGGCGCGTGGGCGGTCAGGGGTCCTCCCGTGGCTCCCTCTGTGCGTGGCACACAGCAGCACTGGAGGCTGAAGCTGGGCCCAGGCAAGCAGGTCCTGTGGGGTCTTTTAAATTTTGCTGATGAGCAAACACACTCGATAAATTCTCACTCACCATCTTAACAGCTCACCTATGTAGTTCAGTATCAGATTTTATACATCTTGTCATTCCAGCTGAACAGATACGCACATGCCATATCTTAGCAAAAATTTTAAGTGGCCACTAGGTAAGTTCTTCTAATAAATGTTTTTTTTGTTTTGTTTTGTTTTTTGCCAGAGTCTCACTCTGTTGCCCGGACTAGAGTACCGTGGCATCACCCTAGCTCACAGCAACCTCCAACTCCTGGGCTCAAGCGATCCTTCTGCCTCAGCCTCCTGAGTAGCTGGGACTACAGGCATGCGCCACCATGCCTGGCTAACTTTTTCTATATATTTTTAGTTGTCCAATTAATTTCTTTCTATTTTTTTAGTGGAGACGGGGGTCTCGCTCTTGCTCAGGCTAGTTTGGAACTCCTGACCGTGAGCAGTCCTCCTGCCTCAGCCTCCCAGAGGGCTAGGATACAGGCGTGAGCCACCGTGCCCAGCCAATATTTTTCTTTTATTTACCTATCTAGGCATCAGGGTTAGTCCTTTACTATAAAGCTTCTGTTATTGTTTTGCGGATTCTTGTTAAGGCTGGGATTTCAGAACCAAAAGTCATCTTTGGAAGATGACAAAGTAGTAAAGACTTCATTGATGCTTGCTTAAAATATGTGAGCATAAACATGCTCAGTGGAAGATTTTCCAGTTGGAGAAAAGTAACAGTCTTTTACTTTCCATTCCTCTAGGAAAAATTCCTTTGGCTATCGGAAGAAAAGAGAGGAGAAGTTTACAGTGAGTACACAAAGCATGTGTCATCTTTACAAGATACTTGAGTCTAATTTATACCAACCAAACATGAGAGTTAATTAAATGGGTTGAGGGTAAGACATGAGAAGGAGCCTTTGGAAAGACTTTTTCTTTTAACTTGAAACCTACTAAGTAATAACTGACATTTTTTATGTAGCTGAGGGAGGAGGAGGAGGAGATGGTGGAGGTTTGGAAGTCCCAGTCGCTGACTTGTGTGCTGAGTGTGTTCTGTCTGTGCTGCTGGGCCTGAGGCCAGAGCGTCCTCGCGCACACAGCCGTGGCGCGCGGTGTTCGGATGAGTCCTTCGGTGGGGTGGCCACCTTGTGCCATCTGAAGTGACTCGAGCATTTAGAATGACCTTCTCCCCCGTGGGGCGTGTTCACTGGTGTTTTTCCTTCAAAGCTTTCCTTCACATGTGCCTGTCGTGTACAGAGTGTCACTGCCTTCTGCTGTCACTTACAGACGGGACAGGCCCCAGATACACAGTGAGCACGCGTGTGCGCGAGCTGCAGTCGTTTCTGTTGGGGCTGATGGGTGTCCCCCGTGGACTCCATCTGTGCTGGGCGTCAGTGGAGGCTGGCGTGGGGCTTCCCACCACGAGGGTGGAAGAGGTCACGGCAGCATCAGCCATGTGTGTGACGGTGACATTCAGGAGTAGGTGCCGGGCTTGCAGGTGTGGTGAGCGGCCCACACTCGGAGGACTGGAGAAGACCCCGAGAAAGTCCCCGCCCAGCCCCTGAGCTGCCACGTGTGTTCTCGTGCCAGCACACACGTCCTCTTTGTGCAGACTCAGAAGCTTTGTGGTGAGCCCTTTGGTGAGGTACTTGGTGTCAGTTAAGTCCAGCTGGAGTCGGTGAGTTCCCGTGACCACTTGGACGAACGGGGCCCTCATCTGAACACTGTCATGAACGCGCAGGTGCTGTCATGCCTGCCGGGAGGCAGCCGCCGCTTCCATCTGTCATCCTGGTCCGTGTGTTCATGCCTATGAACACCGGGAAGCTCAGGAGCGCTGCTCTGTGTTGCGTGTATCGTGGAGAACGTGCCTGTTGTCACGCTTACGCACTCCAACAGCTGCAGGAGTCTGCACGTGGCTAACAGACACGTGGGCATTTGGGCCCAGCCAGACCCGTAGGTCCATCCACATAGCCGGGAAGAAGTAGGGTAGAACCGTACACCTGTGCCGCAGAAAAGTCACGGACTCTCAGAACAGACAGTGGGCTTCTGTCAGCTTGGATTCCTTCATCCCTGTACTGCTCTCACTGAGTCCTGACATGTTTCCTCTAGAAGATGCTTAACGTAGGGACCATCCTCCTGTTGGTTTAAACGTCTGGGAACTGGGAGCCTTTTCAAGTCGGGCGGGCCCCACGAGAGCTTTGCTTCCTGGTTGAAGCAGCTTCCAACCAAAAACACTCACACCCGCCTGTATGTAAACTGACTTCCCCTTTCTGTACCCTGTGTCGTCAGCCAAGGGACCGGGTACTTGCAAATGGCTTCTAGCTTGTTAAAGTTAGGTGACGGTTTCTAGTAAAAATGTATCACTGCCTTTCTCCTGAGACCTTGGGCTTGTGAATTATGCTCACATGTTATCATACTAAGTTTACCATATTTTCCCCCTCAGTCCTGCTGTCTAGAAAAGTGCTGAGTTTACTTTCTTGAAGTCAAAGACTCCGATAAAAACTTATTAAAGGCCGGGCGGGGTGGCTCATGCCTGTATTCCTAGCACTCTGGGAGGCCAAGGTGGGCGGATTGCTGGAGGGCAGGAGTTCAAAACCAGCCTGAGCGAGATCCCATCTCTACTAAAAATAGAAAGAAATTAATTGACCAACTAAAAATATATATACAAAAAATTATCCGGGCATGGTGGCGCATGCCTGTAATCCCAGCTACTCGGGAGGCTGAAGCAGTAATATAAAGTGTTCCAGGAAGTTACTGTTCAGGTAACTCCGCCCTGTCCAGCTGTCACTCTGTCCTCGCACACGCCTATCCTCCCTGCTGTGGCCGACTGCTGGACAGCAGAGGACCCTGGTGGTCATGGAGAGGTGGCCCTGTGACAGCACGCTGACTGTATGTCCCTTGTGATGTGTCCCTTGGGCCGGCAGCAGTCTCGAGAGTCCAGCCTCACACCTCTGCTCTGGGTGGTTGATACTGCCTTGCAGATGGCCTTGGACTGGGTGGGGGAGGGTTGTCTGGGCAAGTCGTCTGGGCGTTGTTTGCTCGCAGACTTTTCCAGAAAACGTGGAGGGAGAAGGTCCTTTGCTCTTGGGCCTTCTCTGCTCACCGCATGACTCTGGGGTGCCGTTCTGTTGCAGAACAGCCAGACGCAGTCTCCAACGCCACCAAAGCCTCCGTCACCGAGCTTCGAGCTGGGGCTGTCCAACTTCCCCCCGCTGCCTGGAGCTGCCGGCAACTTGAAGACAGAGGACCTGTTTGAAAACAGGCTATCTGGCTTGATAGTAGGATCAGCAAAAGAAAGGGTAAAGTATACCTTGTGTGTTTAATGGCTGTTGACATCACCAAGTGCTGGTGTCCTGTCGGCACTTGGCTGAGCTGCTTACACACGTCAGTGTTTAACATTCACAAGAGGTTAGAGGTTAGAGGTCAGCGACTCGCAGGGTCACGCGGACCTGGAGGGATGAAGTCTGTGCTGGACCCAGGCCAGGCCCTGTCTTCCCCTTGCTGTCTGCTGAGGGCAGGAGTAGAAACCTCTGCCCTGAGGGGCTGTTCAGACCCTTTCTCTCACCCATAAACGTAGGTTGCATTTTCATTGTGGTTACTCAGACCTGCCTTTGTTTTACAAGACAGCAGAACAAAACAGGAAAATCTGAATTGCACTGGAAGTAACATAATTTTTAGTCATCTCTATGAGATGAGTAGCGAGAAGCCTGGAAGAGCTGTGTTGCTGGTGGCTTTTGGTGAGGCCCGTCGGCTGCCACATGAGGTGCCGTCACCCACTGCAGTGGCCGTCGCCCTAAGCATCTGCCTGAGCTGCACAAGTCAGGAGCTTATTTCAGTATTCTTGGGTCCAGTGTGGTTGACACGCTGAAGGTGGGAGTTGTTCTGTTGCTGGGATTGTTGTTTGAAGGCTCCGGACAGTGCATAGAAACCCTTTCTGCCCAGCTCCTGGCCATGCATAGCAGGTGCCCAGGAAGAGCCTGCGGGAGGAGGAGGGGAGGAACCACTGCACAGCTGGAGTCAGAGCCACTGCTGTGGGTGCGAGGTTCCTCAGTGTCTGGGGCAGGTGTAGGGTGGATTTGGGGAGGGAACCACTGCACAGCTGGAGTCAGAGCCACTGCTGTGGGTGCAAAGTTCCTCAGTGTCTGGGGCAGGTGTAGGGTGGATTTGCTGCAGTGTCTTGAAACCGATGCCAGGTGAAGTGTTCGGTCCTTTTCCCATTAGTAGATGGCAGTTGTTCCTGTTTGCAGCCTTGGAGGTTGGGTGCATTCCAGGGTTCTGTGTTTTATAGTAGCAATCACACATTAAATTTGGCATGTGTTAAAAATTACCATAAGTCTTAAATTTCCACATCGTGGTTACTGAGTGTTTAATGACTTGCAGAAGCGTGTCAGGGAATCCGTGCGCTGTAAAGACCATGAGTTCTAGTGTCCACACTGTGGCTTACACCCTGCTAGGCCAGGAGGAGAACAGGCAGATCTGCACCCCGCTTCAGAAACAGCAGCTACTACTTAGTGTATTTTGAATCTCTGTGTAAGATTTCTCCTGAAGAAATTGCTACTTTACAAAGGTCTGGGAGTCCACCTGCTCAAGGCTTCTTGGGCATGGCTCTCTGGGTCATAGCCCTCAAATTTGGCTCAGAATAAATCTCTTTAAAATTAAAAAAAGAAAGACAAGAAAAAGTCTGAACCTGACTCTATAGCCAAGTGCAGCAGTCCCGGTTGCTGCTCCTCATGTTGACGAGACACTGGGGCTCAGAGCTGCAGTGGGCGGGGACTGCAGAGAGCCTGCGGCTCCACCCTCCGCCTCGGGGGTGAGGTCTGGGGTTCACTCCTGCGTCCTCCATGGGGAAGACGCCAGCAGGCCCTGCGGATGTGGTGGAGGTTTCTGTGCGCCTGTAGCAGAAGTCTGACGCGTGCTCCTTCACCCCATTATAAACTGTCACTCGGTGATTTTCAGAGCCTCGGTGCAGACGCGAGTTCGAACGCTGTCCCCGTCGCTGTCCCCAGAGAGCCCCTGGCGCCAGCCTCCTGTGCTGCGTCCGCAGCGTACGAGCGACCCCCCTCCCCGGCCTGCCTGCACGAGTGAGTACCCACCCCCTGCCAGCTCCGTGCTCTTCGCTGGCTGACCGGCCCCTGAGGCTGCGCGAGATTCAAACACCAGATGTCGTTTTCGCAGGGACCCCAAGGCAGCGGAAAAGCAGCGGGAAGCCCACGGCGGGGACAGGCTCCCCTCAGCCCTCGCCACAACCGCGTGCAAGTCAGTGCAGGTGAATGGAGCCGCCACGGTACGTGTCTCGCGCCTCCTGCTCCCGGCCGGCAGTGCCCTCCCGCGCCAGACCGTTTGTGAATCAAACCCAGTGTGGTGGGATTTCATCTGCGTCTGCGTGTTGCGTTTTCTGTGCACAGTGCCCTGAGACTCTCCACTCCCACCCTGGTTATCTCTTGCCATCACGTCCCTGTGTTCCAGCGTTGGTCAGTGGAGGCTTCTGCAACAGTAACGAGATCCCAGTGCCAGTTCTTTTGCAGGAGTTACGATCGAGTACACATTGCCTGTGTGTGTGAGTCATCTGTGTGGTAACAAGATAGCAAGGGCCGGGTGCGGTGCCTCATGCCTGTAATTCCAGCACTTTGGGAGGCTGAGGCAGGAGTATCGCTTGAGCCCAGGAGTTGGAGGCTGCAGTGAGCTATGACTATGCCACAGCACTCCAGCCTGGGCGACAGAGTGGGACCTTGTCTCCAAAGAAAGAAAATAAAACAGAGAAAGAAACAGGAAGAACAAGACAGGGCCCCCACAAGCCGCTAAGTCCCCCAGGTCTGGCAGGTCCACACGCTGTGGCTCCCGTCTGGTGGTCTTCCTCCCTGGTGAGTCCAGCCTCTTCTGGTCTGCACCATCCTCAGTTTGATTCTGAGTGAGCCTTTTCCTTAGATTTGGAAGTTTAAGCCCTTGCTGTCCACTGGGTGAGTCTGAAGATTTTTTTTAATAGGTCAGGATTATTCAGGTAACAAATCGTTTTCGTAGGTGAAATATTTTAGAGCTTTTGGTTATTTAGCCTTTATGCCTCCACTTATCTGAAGACCCTGTTATCCTTTATTTTCACCATTCGTTTTTGTGTGCTTAAGGTTTCTAAATTTTTAAAAATAATTTAGTTTGTATTTAGATAGGTCTTAGGGGGTACGAGTGGATCTTGGCTAGATGGAGGAATGGTGTAGTGGTTCTCAGTGCACCTGTCACCCAAGTTGTGCACGTTGTACCGACAGGTGGCTTCCCCCCCCACGCACCCATCGGAGTCCCCAGTGCCAACGTCCTCCCTGCTTGCCTCTGGGTCACCGCAACTGAGCCCCTGCTTGTCGTGAGGACATGCAGCACTTGTTGCTTCTCTGTTCCTGAGGCGCGTCCCGCAGAGCCGCAGCCTCCAGCGCTACCCAGGCAGCTGCAAATGGCACGCCGCCCCTTTCCGAGGCCGGCCCGCGCGCCCCGCCTTCTGTGTGCGCTCGCCACCGAGTCTCTGCAGTGCTGGCATCTGTGTCGCTCTCCGCGCACGTTTCCAGCCTTCGAGTTCAGAGCGGGCGACGCCCTTTCACAGGCTGCTGTGGTCCGCCGTGTGGGCGCTGGGGCAGACGCCAGCCGCATCTCTGTCTCTTCCGCCTTGTCTTTGTTTTGAGGCTCCCGCTAGGGCCATACAGCTCGGAGTGCAGCCTGCGCCTACAGCTGCCGCGGTTTTATCCATTTTTAGAAGATTCCTGGAGGGAAAGGCTTGCTGTAGGGGAAGTAAATCGGTGGATTGTATGAACTTTTTAAAGTTAAAATCACTGGTGAAGATGGAAATGTATCATGGTTAGGAGTAAACCGTCCTTTGAGTGAGTGAGATTCCCCTTGTTGTCCTTGGAGGTGTCGCCCTGTGTGACCCAACGCTTGTCTGTTTCCAGGAGCTGCGGAAGCCCAGCTACGCAGAGATCTGTCAGAGAACGAGTAAAGAGCCCCCCTCCTCCCCGCTGCCACCCCCGAGAGAACACAAGGCGAGCGCCGCCGGTTGCGGGAAGGAGGAAAAGCAGCCCGCGGAGCCCGTGGACAGACACCGGGAGCCCCCCGCCCTCAAGTCCACGCCGGGAGCCCCCAGAGACCAGAGGCGGCAGCCTGGGCGCCGGCCCTCGCCCCCCGCCCTGGGGAAGCGCCTCAGCAGGGAACAGAGCACGCCCCCCAAGTCTCCGCAGTGAGAGCCGCAGGTCCGGGGGCGCGGAGAGCTGCGGTCACCACACGAGACACTCTTCCCACTCAGTGCGGGGATGAGTTGCTGGTTAGGGGCTTGCAGTGTGTGAGGCCGGCGGGGTCCTGCAGGTGGTTTTTCTTCTGCGAGTCGGATTGTCCCCTCTAGGAAAAAAGAAATCTATTTTTCAGGATTTAATTAATATAAACCTTATTTTAGGTTGGTGCTTAACTGGAGGTGATGCATAAGTCAGAATTTTTTTTTTCCAGGATAGAGAATGCATTTATCCTGACAAATTGGTGTTTTTTTATTAAGCCTCCACGTGGCTCTGAATGCAAGCTATACATAGTGAGTTTTTCTAAATTAAGGAGCGATGATGCTACTTCTCTTTTCAGTACCTGGTCTGCTAGTGCATACGCGTGGGAAGCCCCAGCAGGAGGGGAGGGCCGATGGCTCCGGCAGAGGCAGGCGTGGCCCGAGGCGGAGGGGCTGGCGGCCTCAGGGCCCCGGCACGGAAAAACCGCAGTGGGGACTCTGGCATTTACAGACGCAGAGTCCCTTTTTTGATCTAGTGGCAGAATGAACCTGCAGAGAGCACCTAGGGAGACCCGAGACCTTTGAGTCTGATGTACTGCAAGCAAGTAACCAGCTTCTCACCCCAGTTCCAAGTGGCTATTATGTAAAATAAATTCAAAGCACATTGTGAATAGAACCTCAGTGAACACACAGACTCTGTTGCCCACTGACACATCACCAGAAGTTGTCCCACGATGTCGTGCTGATCCCCGTGAGCTCCCGTGGAGACGCCTGCTCCGTGCACATGTTCGTCCGTGTCCCCCCCTCCCGCGCCCCCCTGGCACCTGGTTGGAGAGAGTCCGCGTCCCGGCCAGCTCCGCGTGGACGTCTTCCGGTACCTCTGCGTCGGCGTGCGGTCCACAGTCACGTGATTGTGCGGGAAGGGTGTCTCGGTTGCCCTGTCTGGCAGGTGGAGGACGAGGATCCCCGCTCTCTCACCTCCAGGACGAGGGCTCGTGGATTCACTTCTGGAAGTGCCGCACTTCTGAAGAACAAGGATGCACTAAAGTTAGCGAGTTTATAATAAAGTTAAATATAAATTATTTTGTTTTAAAATGCCTAAAATTCTTCTTTAAGTATTCTAAGCAGCAAACATTAAAGTTAAGAATATTTCCTGCTAAATGTAACCATACAGTTTATTCCACAAGATGTTATTTAACAAAGAGACTGAGGGGTTTTTTTAAGAAAAGAATTATTTCCATCCAATATTTAAAGACTTGAATTTTATTTAAACTTGAAAATGACTTTGCCTTAACTTTTGTATGTGACAGCCTCGCGCTCGCGGAGCCTGGCCCGGGTCGGCGCGGCCAGGCCAGCTGCTCGGTCCGTGTGGGTCTGTCGCCGGTTTCGCTGAGTGGGCGTCTGTAGCGTAAGGACTAGCCGTTGTTTGTACCATACCGTGGAGATCTCACACAGCTGACCTTTTTTCAGATGGTCGGAGAATCCTGTAAATGCGATTAGTCGATACTGTATTAAATATGTGCACTTGGGCGTGTGCTTTGCTTGTACAGTTGTAAATAATCAGAACATATTAAAAAAAGGTACCCTACAGAGAAAAATCTGATAAAAATTATTGATATATTATAAATGTTGCTGTTGAGCTGGATGTAGATAAACTAAATGTTGTGGTTTGAATATTATTTTAATTTGTTGAGATTTTTTTTTTTCTTTTTCTCTTATACTGGTGTGTTGAACTGAGGCTGGCTGTTTGCTGCAAAAGGGAAATGGAAAGTCTCACTGAAAGCCTTCAGATGTCTCCATGCGCTTTTTAAAAGTATGTAAATGCATACTAGTCACACATAACGTGAAAGGGTTTTTTGAAGCAAAATCTAGAAAGCAAAAACTGGCAGGATCTTCAACTGAAGGTAAAAAAAAGTCATCTACTAATTAAAGTCGAAAGTGGCCAAGCATGGTTCACCCTGCAGAGGAAAACACGCCGATACATTTGACCATTTCCTTCCTGTCCTTTGCCATCAGTCAGACACACAGGGACGCACACGCTGCTGGCTGTTTTCAAATGCCTGTTAGAGGAATTCGGGGATTTCTTTCTTTCTAGTTGTCAGATCACTGGCCAAAAAAAAAAAAAAAAAAAAAATCAGAAATAATTGACCTCTGAACCCCAAACTAACAGTCAAAGCAGGGAAGGTGACTGAGGCCCAGGCCCTCTGTGGCATGGCTTTGCTGGGGACGGCCGGGCACTGTCGGCCCGCGCTCGATCCCAAACCGGGGCGCCCGCCCACCCGCCAAGCAAGGCCTCGGTCTTTGATAACGAGCAGCCTCTCCCCCAGAGGCGAGCGCAGGGCAGCACGGGGTGCGAGGTCAGAGCCGCGTGGGCACCACGGCCACCTGCAGGAGCGCAGGGCAGGCTTGGCGGCGGTTGTCTCGGGCCACGCTGCGGTCACCGCCCAGCCAGCGACAGCCTGCTGCCCCAAGCGCTGCGGCCCTGCTTGGATGTGATTTTTACAGCATTCTTTTTAATTAAGCAAAGGTGACATGCCAAATAGCTGTGTAATGTCAGAAAGACCTTTCTGATCTCGCTCAGATTCTCCGCTCAGAAGAGAGCAGGAGTTGTCACATGGGAAGTGCGGTGGCGGCAGCAGCAGGCTTCGCCAGGGCGACAGTGGCTCTCGCACGTTTTTTTTGTTTGTTTTTTAAGTTAACTCTTCCCTGTCCCCCAGCCATGACCAATGACATCTTGAAATCATAAATTCGTGTGATGATTCTTACCATGTGGAGAGAGAGGCAGAAAAGTCTGGCCCTGCTGCTCCAGGCAGGAATTCCAGGGGAGGAGCCACTCTCCCGGGCCACTGTCCTGGGTGTCAGGGTCCCTGCCAGCGGGCGGCAGAACATGCCTCCTCACGCTGCTGTCCAGTCAGGATTTCTGCGGGTCTGTCTAAAAGCTGGGTCGGTGCGTCCAGGCGACAGGTCGTGGGTGGCGCACGCCTGTCCGGGTGTGCCCCTCCGGCAAGCCTCGGGGGTGGCCGTGTGCTCAGCGCCGTGGCGGCGCAGACTGACCGCACACAGCAGCCGCCAGGTCGTGAGCGGGAGTGTGATGTGATGTGGGCGCATCCCGAGGGTTTTTGTCTTTGTTCTACTTTTCTTTCATTGAGACTGGAATCAAGCTTACATGTAAACTATTGGTAATTTAAGTTTCCTTTTGTGTCATTCGGTGTAAAAATGTCTAATTTGAAAAAAAAAAAGTGTAGGTTATGAAAAATAAAGATTTAGGCACTGTTCAATTTTTCTTTTGATTTATTTTTTTTAAATTAAAATTTTCTTCAAGAATACATCTCTCTTAAAAATAACTTTTTTTTGTCTGTTCCTATCAGTGTGCATGAGAAAGAAACAGGGGACCTCAGACTGGTCTGGATGTCAAAGGCATCTCACCCCGCTCGCTGGTTGTCTGTGACCTGGGGGGTTCTCCCCCCTTGGCGTTTTAAGATATTCGGATGAACGTTACAATCAAATATTCAAGAGGAGACAATCATTAAATCCAAGATTTACCACAAAATAAATATCCCTGCGTCAGGACTTTTCATTTCTTTTGTTAAAATGTCAGTGTCTCTCCCAAGATGTCTCTGTAAAGTTATTTGGAATTGGCGGGTCATTGTGGTTTTCAGATCATAAATGACCCTCAAACACACAGTAATTGATTCATCCGTCAGCAGCGGTGATGCCAGCAGTAGTGAGCGGCTGAATGTGGGCAAAACCTCTCGTGGTGTTGAGTGGACAAGTAGTCTGATAAGATGTTAATGGACTGGATTTCCTCCTCTGTGTATTGCCTCTGTATGTCTTTCCCCATTTGCCCACTGGTTATCTTGTTCTGACTGGATTGATATTCTTTGTTCTGGCTATTAATCCTTTGTTACATGTTATAAATATTTTCTTGCAATCTACCCGTTGTCTTAACGTTATTTAGAATAATGTTTTTTTTAAGTTTTTGACTATTATCTAGTAAAATTTTTCAGTTTTTCTCTTTATGGCTTGAGCATCTTAGACTTGCTAAAGAATTCTTTCCCCAATCCCACGTCATAAAGATATTTTGTGAGTATGTCTCTCTGATCCAGCAGGTACAGACTGCGCATGTGCCCTGAGGTAGGATGTGTGTCTAATCTAACTGGTATTGACTGCGCATGTGCCCGGAGGTAGGATGTGTGTCCCTAGTCCAGCTGGTATCGACCACATGTGTGTTCTGAGGTAGGATGTGTGTCCCTAGCCCAGTTGGCATCGACTGCACGTGTGTTCTGAGGTGGGATGTGTGTCCCTAGCCCAGCTGGCATCGACTGCGCGTGTGTTCTGAGGTAGAGTGTGTCCCTAGCCCAGCTGGCATCGACTGCGCATGTGTTCTGAGGTAGGATGTGTGTCCCTAGCCCAGCTGGCATCGACTGCGCGTGTGTTCTGAGGTACAGTGTGTCCCTAGCCCAGCTGGCATGGACTGCACGTGTGTTCTGAGGTGGGATGTGTGTCCCTAGATCAGCTGGCGTCAACTGCACGTGTGTTCTGAGGTAGGGTGTGTGCCTAATCCACCTGGCATCGACTGCGCGTGTGTTCTGAGGTAGGATATGTCCCTAGCCCGCTGGCATGGACTGCACGTGTGTCCTGAGGTGGGATGTGTGTCCCTAGATCAGCTGGCATCGACTGCACGTGTGTTCTGAGGTAGGATGTGTGCCTAATCCAGCTGGCGTCAACTGCGAGTGTGTTCTGAGGTAGGGTGTGTGTCCCTAGATCAGCTGGCATCGACTGCACGTGTGTTCTGAGGTAGGGTGTGTGCCTAATCCACCTGGCTTCGACTGTGCGTGTGTTCTGCGGTAGGATGTGTGTCCCTAGCCCACTGGCATCGACTGCGCGTGTGTTCTGAGGTAGAGTGTGTCCCTAGCCCGCTGGCATCGACTGCGCGTGTGTTCTGAGGTGGGATGTGTGTCCCTAGATCAGCTGGCATCGACTGCACGTGTGTTCTGAGGTAGGGTGTGTGCCTAATCCACCTGGCTTCGACTGTGCGTGTATTCTGCGGTAGGATGTGTGTCCCTAGCCCAGCTGGCATCGACTGCGCGTGTGTCCTGAGGTAGAGTGTGTCCCTAGCCCAGCTGGCATCGACTGCACGTGTGTTCTGAGGTAGGATGTGTGTCCCTAGCCCAGCTGGCATCGACTGTGCGTGTGTTCTGAGGTAGAGTGTGTGCCTAATCCACCTGGCTTCGACTGTGCGTGTGTTCTGAGGTAGGATGTGTGTCCCTAGCCCAGCTGGCATCGACCGTGCGTGTGTTCTGAGGTAGGATGTGTGTCCCTAGCCCAGCTGGCATCGACTGCGCGTGTGTCCTGAGGTGGAGTGTGTCCCTAGTCCAGCTGGCATCGACTGCACGTGTGTTCTGAGGTAGGATGTGTGTCCCTAGCCCAGCTGGCATCGACTGCGCGTGTGTCCTGAGGTAGAGTGTGTCCCTAGCCCAGCTGGCATCGACCGTGCGTGTGTTCTGAGGTAGGATGTGTGTCCCTAGCCCAGCTGGCATCGACTGTGCGTGTGTTCTGAGGTAAGATGTGTGTCCCTAGCCCAGCTGGCATCGACTGCTGGTGTGTTCTGAGGTAGGATGTGTGTCCCTAGCCCGCTGGCATCGACTGCAGGTGTGTTCTGAGGTAGGATGTGTGTCCCTAGATCAGCTGGCATCGACTGCACGTGTGTTCTGAGGTAGGGTGTGTGCCTAATTCAGCTGGCTTCGACTGTGCGTGTGTTCTGAGGTAGGATGTGTGTCCCTAGCCCAGCTGGCATCGACTGCATGTGTGTTCTGAGGTAGAGTGTGTCCCTAGCCCAGCTGGCATCGACTTCACGTGTGTTCTGAGGTAGGAACCCAGTTTTACTTTTCACTGGAATAAGGTTGTCTTTCCAGTGTCACTACTAATGAGCTCATTGTTTCCCTGCTGCTTCATGATGCCACTTGTGTTTCAGAGTTCCCACACACGCATGTATCTTTATCTGGGCTCTCTGCTCTATACTGTCTCTATTTCTGTACCGCCACCATGGCCTTTAATTCACCCACCTTTCTGCATCATTAAGAATTTCTTTCTAGACCTCATCACAAATGCAGTTTTTTTTTAACTTAATGAAGTATTTATTGAGGACATCTTCTCTGTGCACAGCACTGGCCTTGAGAATTTGGGAGACGTAGGGTGAGGGATTGCTTTGCTATTTCACCCCGGCCCCCGAACTCCATGGCTCCCTGCGTCTGTGGGTTGGCGCTGGGCTTGGTCTGGCAGCTCTGCTGGGGGCGACTGGTCAGGCCAGCGGGAGAACCAGGGCGAGTTCTCTTCCTGTCTATGGGAGAGACGCAAGAAGCAGACCCTAAATGTTTAAATATTTTTTTACCCCCACAAAAGTTTGAAATTGGTGCATTCCATTCCTTGGTATATCCACAACTTCTAGTAGTGTTAAAATCGTGTGTTTCTCTAAATCACTGGATAAAACCGACAGTTCTAGAAGTGCTGCCAGCAGGTTGCCGTGCATGATGGGGCCTCACTCAGCTGAAGCCATCTCTGATCCAAGCAGACAGCCGGTTCGCTTGGTCTGAGGTATGTGGGTGTTTTTTTGTTAACGTGCTGGTTCGTGGCCCGCCCTGGAGAGGCGGAGAGTGAGACTGGAGCCCGGAGTACAGGCACAGTGAGCCTGCGCGGGTGGCTCAGCCAGAGACCTCGCCGTCCCCGGGTGCTCCTAGAGCTCGAGCTCACAGGAGGCCGCCCCGCCCCCGTCCTCGAGTCCCCGAGGAAGGCGGCCAGTGTCACTGCAGAGACGCTTGGGCAGAGCAGGCAAGAATGCTGCCAGCGTGGAGGAGCAAAGGGATGCAGCCCCAGAGCGATTTCCCGGAGCCTACACACGCTCCGCCGCTGCAGCCGCCTCGCGTAGCCCAAGCCCGTTGTTTGTTTCTTGAACTTGTTCTCCCTTTCCTGCACACCTACCTGCATGTCTACCTGTGTGCCCTCTTCCTCACCTGTGTGCCCACCTGTGTGTTCAGTGTGGGGCTCACTGCACAGCCCAGGCCTGACTCCTGCGGGTGGGAGCTCTGATCCAGGGTCTCCTCGGAGACCTGGATGGCACGTGGGCAGCCGTACTCCCACACCTAGGGCTCCCGTCCCTGGGCCTGGGCCGTGCAGGGGCGAAGCACGTCACCTCACTACTGCAATCCAGGTGTCTGGGGACGCTGGACCTCCCAGGGCTGACTCTGCAGAAGAGAGTGGGGCCCCTACCTGCCCGGTGCCATCTGGGCCGCCAGGGGGCGCCCTCTGCCCCAGCACCCTCGGCCTCCGTTCTGTCCCGATTAGGACACATGAGCCCACTTCCCAAGAGGCTCCCCTGTTCCCTGTGTTCGCTTTTGTCAAGACGCCTTATGCCGGGGGAGACCTCGTGAGGCTTCCCTCCACCCCCGGGTCCAGGGCTGCCTCGTCCTGTCTCACCTGTGCTCCCAGGTGAGTTCGGTCAGTGCAGGTGTGAGACAGGCCATCCGCACCAGGGGCTCCTGCTAGGCCGACCCTCTGAGTTGGGCACCTTGGGGCACCTGAGCTGCTGTGGGCCCAGGTGGCCCTGGCCCCACCTGTGCAACTCCTGTCCTGGTGGACACAGGTCCTGTGGGCCTATCCCTTGAGTTTTTGTTTTTGCAGCTCTTTTTAGAGCAAATGTTCCTTTTTTTTTTTTTTTTTTTTTTAGACAGAGTCTCATTTTGTTGCCCAGGCTAGAGTGAGTGCCGTGGCGTCAGCCTAGCTCACAGCAACCTCAAACTCCTGGGCTCAAGCGATCCTCCTGCCTCAGCCTCCCGAGTAGCTGGGAATACAGGCATGCGCCACCATGCCCGGCTAATTTTTTCTATGTATTTTTAGTTGGCCAATTAATTTCTTTCCATTTTTAGAAGAGACGGGGTCTCGCTCCTGCTCAGGCTGGTTTCGAACTCCTGACCTCGAGCGATCCTCCCGCCTCGGCCTCCCAGAGTATTAGGATTACAGGCGTGAGCCACCCGCACCTGGCCAGCCACACCCTCTTGTTCTAGGGTGGAAGGAGCATGCAGGGCCTGCCCCGGGCAGTGGAGGCGGCTTGGTTGGAACTGGATACTACAACCGTACTCACGACCCACTTCTCCTCCTGGCCACCTCTGGCCTCAGGGCTTTCCTGTGTGCAGGGGGGTGCTCTGTTCGAGGAGGGGAGGATCCTTTGGGCCGAGGACACCCCAGGCTCCGCTCCAGGGGGTGCTCAGGGTCCCTGCAGGCTCAGGCCCCAGCTGCTCACCTGTCACCTTGCAGGGTGGGACGCCAGCTCCCTCCCCCACCTCCCCTACTGGCTGTTCCTGGGACCACCAGGCACATAAACAAGTTGCTGCCAAGAGCCAACCACACAACCACAGCTCTTCTTTGTGTGTGTGTGTGTGTGTGTGTGTGTGTGTGTGTGTGTGTGTGTGTGTTTTTGAGACAGAGTCTCACTCTGTTGCATGGGCTAGAGTGCCATGGCATCAGCCTAGCTCACGGCAACCTCAAACTCCTAGGCTCAAGCGATCCTCCTGCCTCAGCCTCCCCAGTAGCTGGGACTACAGGCATGCGCCACCATGCCCGGCTAATTTTTTCTACATATATTTTTAGTCGGCCAATTAATTTCTTTCTATTTTTAGTAGAGACGGGGTCTCGCTCTTGCTCAGGCTGGTCTCAAACTCCTGACCTTGAGCGATCCTCCCGCCTCAGCCTCCCAGAGGGCTGGGATGACAGGCGTGAGCCATCGCGCCCGGCCAAAAGTTCTTAATTCTGATGAAGAGCGCTTTGCCACGCCCAAGAGCACCGAGATTTCCTCCAGCGTTGTTTCTGAATGTTTTCCCGGGTTAGCAATTACAGTCAGTTACATCTATGATCCATCTTGAGTTCATTTTTTTTCTCAAATGGCTCAAATGAGGAGAAAAAAAAGGATCCAGCACCATTTGTAAAAAGTATCTTTCCCACCCCTCTGGAGGCAGCTTCGGCTCCTGCTGGAAGCACCTGCCTGTGCCGGACACCCCAGCTCGCCCCAGCTTCACGTGTGTCTCGGAGTCAGGTGGTGCTCACGCTTTGCTCTCACTTTCCAAGGTCATTTTGGCTGCTCTATGTCTTTGGTATTTCCATATAAATCTTAGAGCCAGCTCATCACCTCCACAAAAAAAGCCCACTAGGATTTTGATTGGGATCGAGGGGATCGATAGGTCCCTTTGGGGAGTGAATGACACAGAGTCCCCTGCTCGACCCTCTGGTCACTGCATTTCACGGGGCAGCGTTCGGTTGTCGCCACGCTCAGGTCCTGCACAGCTCTGGTCCAGTTTGTCCGTGGAGACTTCGTGCTTTGGTGCTATTGCACGCGGCATGTTTCTCAATTTCTCGTTGCCCGTGGCCAGCGTCTGGAAACGCAGCTGGTTTATGTGTGGCGGGCTTGCTCTCCTTCAGCCGCCAGAGCCGGTTCCAAGCCCGGCTCTAACTGGACGCGGGACGGGTCTTCTGGCCTCTCCTCTCTGCGAGCTCGTCTCTGAAGCGCGTGTGAGCCGCTGTGCCCGGCCCGTCTCACACAACAGCGAGGGTCCCATAAGCCCCTGGAGCGGGACGGCCCCCGGGACTGACCCAGCTGGGTGGGTGCTGATGCTAAGATCCTGCTGTGCCCAGGCCGGACAGCTGGGTGAGGTCGCACCTGAGGGCCGCCGCAGGTGTTCAGAACGCAGGTTAGGTCTGAGTCCCGTGGCGGCACCGTTTCCCAGCAGGCCCATTTTCCCTAGGGCAGCGGTCGGTCTCCGACATTTTTGGCACCAGGGCCCGGCTCCGTGGCAGAGGGTTTATGCACAGATTGGGGGAGGGAGGCGGAGCTCAGGAGGTGGCACCAGCCGTGGGGAGTGGCTGTCCCCACTCCCTGCTGTGACCACCACCCCCAGCCCCACTCCTAAGTTGCATGGAGGACAGTTTTCCCACAGATGGAGAAGGACAGTCTCCCCTGAGGCAGGTCCCAGCTTTGAGGACCACAGCTGCAGAGCGGGTGGAGGCTGAGCCGGAGAACTGGGCAGAACCTCGCCTTCTGTTCAGGCTCCCGGCACTCCCTGCAGGTGACGCAGTCTCTCTCCCGTTCCCAGCCGGTGTCACCCGTCCGTATTTCTCTGGGGTGTTTGGACACTCCGGAAATCAGCCCTGGCTTGACTTAGAGCCTGGTCCTTGGATGCAAAGAAATCCCAGAGAGCTATGTAAATCTTTTTTTTTTTTTTTTTTTTTGGACAGAATGTTGCTCTTTTGCCCCAGGTTAGAGTGCCGTGGCATCAGCCTCGCTCACAGCAACCTCCAACTCCTGAGCTCAAGCAATCCTCCTGCCTCAGCCTCCAGAGTAGCTGGGAATACAGGCATGCGCCACCATGCCCGGCTGATTTTTTCTATATGTATTTTTAGTTGTCCGGCTAATTCCTTTCTATTTTTAGTAGAGACAGGGTCTTGCTTTCGCTCAGGCTGCTTTCCAACTCCTGACCTCGAGCGATCCTCCCGCCTCGGCCTCCCAGAGTGCTGGGATGACAGGCCACCACGCCTGGCCTATGTAAACATTTTTTAAAATTACTCTTTAATCTGCAGGATCTACTTCTATAAAAAAAAAAAATTACTCTTTAAGTATTCTGAGACTATGTCCACATTTTTATTTATGTTTGCCCAAGCCACGTGGGGTATAGCCACGCCCCTCCCGGCTCACCCTGACCACACTGTGGTGAGCCTGGGGACCCCAAACTGCAGTCCACTCTCCCACTGCTTGTCACTAGGCGAAGAGGGACCGTGGGTTCTCTGTTCTCTATTATCCGTGAATATTCGGAGCATGGGAGGCAAGTGCCCCCGTTGAGGGGATTTCGCTGAGGTGGGGGGAGCCCACAGCTGCCCTGCCCCCCCCCCGCCCACAGGGGCAGGACGGGAGCTCTGCAGCTTTCCGCGTCCGGCCTGCATTGGAACCACTGCTCTGCAGAAAAGGTTGCTCTGCATATTGCTGACATATTATTGTCCAGTGTGAGTCGGTGTGATGCAGCCAAATCTGTTTAAGGCAGCTAGGTGCATGGCTCACGCCTGTAATGCCAGCACTCTGGGAGGCCGAGGCCGGAGGATCGTTTGAGGTCAGGAGTTCAAGACCAGCCTGAGCAAGAGCGAGACCCTGTCTCTCCTAGAAATAGAAAGAAATTAATTGGCCAACTAAAAATATATGGAAGAAATTAGCCAGGGGTGGTGGCGCATGCCCGTAGTCCCAGCTACTCGGGAGGCCGAGGCAGGAGGATCGTTCGAGCCCAAGAGTGTGAGGCTGCTATGAGTGAGGCTGACACCAGGGCACTCTAGCCTGGGCCACAGAGTGAGACTCTGTCTCAAAAAAAAAAAAAGACAGCTAGGTGCCTGCACAGACGTGTACACAGACACAGACCTGCCCACATGCTCATACATACACACATGCTCACACATCCACAGACAGGCACATGCACAGACATGCACACACAGGCATGTGCACACACATGCTCACATATCCATATACAGGCACATGCACAGACATGCTCACACGTGCACACACAGGCACATGCGCAGACCTGCTCACATGTGCATACACATGCTCACACATGTACACATATGCACATGCACATACATGCTCACATGTGCACACACAGGCACATGTGCAGACCTGCTCACACGTGCACACACTTGCTCACACATGTACACATATGCGCATGCACAGACATGCTCACACAGGCACATGTACACAGGCACATGCACGCACATGCTCACATATGCACACAAACATGCACACACTCAAACATGCACACACATGCTCACATATCCACATACAGGCACATGCACAGACATGCTCACACATGCACACAGGCACATGTACATAGGCACATGCACGCACATGCTCACATATGCACACACAGGCACACACTCAAACATGCACAGACATGCTCACATGCTCACACGTGCAGACGCTCATACCGAGCTAGGAGTGTGATCTGCACCTGTGCCTGCATCCTCCGCAGCCCGCCCTGATTCCAGGCTGCCTTCGGCGCTGTGGTTCGGAATCACCTGGGCCAACTTTGAGGGCCCGCCCCACTCCCGGGGAGTCTGACCCGATTGGGTCAGCATGTTCCCGAAGCTCCGCGAGGCCCTTGAACAGCTGGCTGCGGCCTCCAGCGCTCCGGCCAGGCCTCCTGGGCTTGGCCCGGCCTCAGAGTGCGGCCCGACGCGCACCTGCACGCGAACCTGCGCGGCAGCCGGCGACAGACAGACGGGCTGGTGACAGACACCGCCGGGTGGCAGGCGCCCCTGACGGGCGCTCGCGCAGGTGTGTGGTGCCGCGCCCTTGGCTTCTGGGGCCGCACTCTCGCGAGCCCTGACCCTCTCCTCGGGGGACGGGCTCTGGGCTGCGGGACGGGCGCCGCGGGAGGGAGGCGCGCTCAGGGCGGCCGGGTCCCCGGGCCAGAGGTGTCCGTGCCCGCGGGCTTGCGCACTGAAACGCCTGGGCTCTGGCGCGGGGGTGGAGGCCGGTGCGACCCTTGGGCTGGGCGCTGAGCAGCCCGTGGGGGAGATGGGGCCGAGGGATCCCCGGAGGGGAGTCGCGGGGGAGGGAGAGTACCTAGAACTGGGGCGACCCGCCGGCCCCTCTGCTTATGCCTCCGCAGAACAGCTGGGGCTCCGGCCGAGTCCACCTGTCCCCGGCCCCGGGTACCCCTTCCCACCCGTCCCCGCGCCCCGTGTCCCCGCGCCCTCTGGGGGCTCGTTCCCGGCCGCCCTGGCCCCCGGTACCCACCCCACCTGTCCCCGCGTCCCACCCGTCCCCTCTGGGGGCTCGTTCCCGGCCACCCTGGCCCCTGGGTACCCGCCCCACCTGTCCCTGCGTCCCACCCGTCCCCGCGCCCTCTGGGGGCTCGCTCCAGGCCGCCCTGGCCCCCGGGTACCCGCCCCACCTGTCCCCGTGTCCCACCCGTCCCCGCGCCCCGTGTCCCGGCGCCCTCTGGGGGCTCGCTCCCGGCCACCCTGGTCCCCAGGTACCCGCCCCACCCGTCCCTCCGCCCTCAGGGGCCTCCCTCCAGCCGCCCCGCACCTGCGCTGGCGGGAGCCCCGTGCGGAGACGGGACCCCCAGGCGGGAGGGACAGCGCCGTCTGCCCTCTGCCCTCAGCGGGGCCAGCGCCGTGACCTTCCAGCAAGGTCTTTGGTGTCAGACGCGGTTGGACCCGCGCTTAAGCCCCTCCTGGCGGGGCCGCGGCGCCCGGACCGCAGAGCGCGCGGAGGTGTCCCGCTCGGGGCGGTCACACGCCTGTCACCTCTGTCGGGTCCCTACGAGGACTCCGCGGTGACCGCGCCCCGCACGAGGCCGGCCCTGCCCCGACGCCCAAACTCCCCACTCCCGGGGAGCGGGCAGGACGCCGGCTTTGCTGCCCCGGGTTTCGCTTTGGGGGCATCATCCGGGCACGAGCTCTGTGTCCGCCTGGTAAACTCCGCACGTGCAGAGTTTGTCCTCCTGGCCTCACACAGCAGACAGACAGACAGGCAGGTGGGCCGCCCGTGGGGCCAGGTGGCTTCTCACCGTGCCAGCCCAGGGGGACCCCGGCTGTCCTGGTCAGCTCTAACCACCTTTGTTTTATTCGTGGTTATTTGGCCTCACAGAGACACACCTGTTACTGGCAGGGCCTTGTGCCCAGGTCTGTGGTCACCTGTAGCTTGAGCCACCACTCAAAGCACCCCTGGGAACTGAAAACCCTTCCTTGTCACCTTTAAAGCTCTTGTAAGGCCGGGCGCGGTGGCTCACGCCTGTCATCCTAGCACTCTGGGAGGCCGAGGCGGGAGGATCGCTCAAGGTCAGGAGTTCTAAACCAGCCTGAGCAAAAGCGAGACTCCCCCCCCTCCGGCTCTACTACAAATAGAAAGAAATTAATTGGCCAACTAAAAATGTATAGAAAAAAATTAGCTGGGCGTAGTGGTGCATGCCTGTAGTCCCAGCTGCTTGTGAGGCTGAGGCAGGAGGATTGCTTGAGCCCAGGAGTGTGAGGTTGCTGTGAGCTAGGCTGATGCCACGGCACTCACTCTAGCCCAGGCAGCATGGTGAGACTCTGTCCCCCCCAAAAAAGAATAAATACATAAAGTGTTTGTTTATCTCAGTCTGGGAACACCGGCTAGACCCTGCGCTCCACGCAGCCACGGCTGGTGTGCGGGTTTGTGTCTAGAGATGCCGCACTAGGGCCCGGGACTTCCCGTGGAGAAGCGTGTGCGCTGTGGCCTAATCTGCACGCGGATCACACGCTGGAGTGTCGTCAGGCTGGTGATGTCCCGCCCAATACCGGACGTACCACCCCGTGTTAGTTCCACCTGTCTCTACGTGTTAACCCCATTGCCCGGAAATTAAAGGCTCGCGCCTGTTTCCGTCGGGCAGGGACTGCTCTCGGCAAGTCCCAGATTTCCTCAGCGGCCCTCTGGTCACCGTTGGGTTCCTGACCCTCAGGAGAAGGCCCTGCCCCAACCCTCCCACAAGGGGGCCGCTTCCCGTGCCCTGGGTGGGGGGGAGGCGTGTGCAACCCGACCGGGTCACCAGAGAGTCCCTCGTCCAGCCGTGGTTGGCTCCTTCCGGCTCCGGCCCCCTGAGGATGGCCGGGCACTGGTCCGCTGGCTCAGGGGCTGTGGGCGGCTCCCAGCAAGCTGAGCTTCCTCCAGGCCACCTCGGAAACGAGCCTGGGTTCTTTTTCTTTTTTTCCTTTAATTTTATTTATTTATTTTTTTGAGACAGAGTCTTCCTCTGTCACCCGAGCTGGAGTGCCGTGGCGTCAGCCTAGCTCACAGCAACCTCCAACTCCTGGGCTCAAGCGATTCTCCTGCCTCAGCCTCCCGAGTAGCTGGGACTACAGGCACGCGCCACCATGCCCGGCTAATTTTTTTCTATGTATATTTAGTTGTCCAGCCAATTTCTTTCTATTTTTTTTTTAGTAGAGACGGGGTCTCGCTCTTGCTGAGGCTGGTCTCCAACTCCTGACCTCGAGCGATCTGCCCGCCTCAGCCTCCCAGAGTGCCAGGGGACCTGGGTTCTAACCCTGGCCGGGGCAGCCTGTGCCAGGTGCCAAGCTGGGTCTAGCAGCTGACCCGCCATAGGGCAGGGGAAGCCAAGGCCGGCTCCACCCAAGACTAGTTGGCGGTCATCTCCCCAGCCTCCAGGGCTCCCGTGTGTGGCCCCAGCAGGTACCGAGGAAGCCGCTGGTGCTGGTTCCAGGCCTCCTCTTCCTCCACGGCCCCGACCACGGCCAGCCGTGGGCACCCGTCCCGAGGTGGCCTGCCCAAGAGCCCCGTCCCACTGGTGCCAGGGGTGGCGGTGGGCGGATCCAGCATCACTCCTAGTCCCAGGAACGAGGACACCACCCAGGGCTTCACAGACAGGGGTCGCAGCTCAGGAACCAGAGCTGAGCACGGACACCTGGAGACTCAGCCTGCCCTACATCTGGCTGATCAGGTTCGCCAGGAGTGGCCACGGCTGTACAAATGACGCTGCAGGACTGTCCCGTCCGTGTGGGGACCGTCCATGTCCCCCGTCAGAACGGAGTTCTCGGGCCGTGTTCTCTGGAAGAGAGGTTCAGCCTCCCAGGAGGCTCCCCCAGGTGCAGACAGGGGCCGATCTGGGGAGACTGAGGCTTGGCAGACGGGGCCCAAGTTTCTGGGGGGGGCCCTGACCCCGCCGGGTGGTACTGAGACCCGGCCCGGAGCTGCGGTACCCCTCCCGTGTAGACCTGGGCCCTCTGCCCGCACGCCCTGCCGTGTAGACCCGGGCCCTCTGCCCACACACCCTGCCGTGTAGACCCGGGCCTTCTCCCCACACGCCCTCCCGTGTAGACCTGGGCCCTTTCCCCACACGCCCTCCTGTGTAGACCTGGGCCCTGTGCCCACACACCTTCTCGTGTAGACCCGGGCCCTCTCCCCACACACTGTCCCGTGTAGATCTGGGCCCTCTCCCCAACCCTCCTGTGTAGATCTGGGCCCCCCAACCCTCCTGTGTAGACCTGGGCCCTTTCCCCACACGCCCTCCTGTGTAGACCTGGGCCCTGTGCCCACACACCTTCTCGTGTAGACCCGGGCCCTCTCCCCACACACTGTCCTGTGTAGATCTGGGCCCTCTCCCCAACCCTCCTGTGTAGATCTGGGCCCCTCAACCCTCCCATGTAGACCTGGGCCCTCTCCCCAACCCTCCCATGTAGACCTGGGCCCTCTCCCCAACCCTCCTGTGTAGACCCAGGCCCTCTCCCCAACCCTCTCGTGTAGACCCGGGCCCTCTCCCCTCACACCCTCCCGTGTAGACCCAGACCCTCTCCCCCCATACCCTCCCATGTAGACCCGGACCCTCTCCCCCCATACCCTCCCGTGTAGACCCGGACCCTCTCCCCCCACGCCCTCCCGTGTAGACCCGGGCCCTCTCCCCAACCCTCTCCTGTAGACCCGGGACCTCTCCCCTCACACCCTCCCGTGTAGACCCGGACCCTCTCCCCCCATACCCTCCCATGTAGACCCGGACCCTCTCCCCCCATACCCTCCCATGTAGACCCGGACCCTCTCCCCCCACGCCCTCCCGTGTAGACCCGGGCCCTCTCCCCAACCCTCTCGTGTAGACCCGGGACCTCTCCCCTCACACCCTCCCGTGTAGACCCGGACCCTCTCCCCCCATACCCTCCCATGTAGACCCGGACCCTCTCCCCCCACGCCCTCCCGTGTAGACCCGGGCCCTCTCCCCAACCCTCCCATGTAGACCTGGGCCCTGTTCCTTGCCTGGGCTGAGGCACCTGGTTTTGTCGCCCTGGCGAGCCCCCCCCCCCGGGGGGGCATGACTGTTGGCTCAGTGGGCGGCTGTCACCCGCTCCGGGCCTCACCCCCTCTGGGCCCCACCTGCCGGCCAGGAGGCTTCTGCCAGCCTGGTTCAGTGTGAAAGATTGATTCCCTCACACTGAGCCCAGTGAGGCTTCTAAAAATGGCATTTCCAGCTCTGAGTCACCGGGGAACCGAGGCATCTGGTTAGGCTCCTCCTCGTCAGTGGGAAGTGGTGACTCACGCCCCTGCCTGCCGAGGTCCCGTGACACAGCGGGACTGACTGCCACTCGCTGGGGCCCAGGAGCTCTGGAGAGAGGAGCCCCGGGCACTTCTGACCCCAGGGGAGCCCGCCGGCCTCATCCCCTCCCAGCCCAGCGCAGACGAGACACTGCTGCGTCCCCCAAGGGCAGGGCCGGGTGGCGGCAGACACCACCGTCCCCGGGGAGAAGCCTCCAGCTCCCACCTGCCCCCGCCAACCAACACCCTTCTTGGAGACCACTCTGCTTAGCGGGCACCACCAAGCCGGGCGAGGCGGCTCACACCTGTGATCCTAGCACTCTGGGAGGCCGAGGCGGAAGGATCCTTCAAGGTCAGGAGTTCGAGACCAGCCTGAACAAGAGCAAGACCCCGTCTCTAGTAAAAATAGAAAGAAATTAATTGCCCAACTAAAAACATATAGAGAAAAAATTAGCCGGGGATGGTGGCGCATGCCTGTAGTCCCAGCTACTGGGGAGGCTGAGGCAGGAGGATCACTTGAGCCCAGGAGTTGGAGGTTGCTGTGAGCCAGGCTGACGCCACGGCACTCACTCTAGCCCATGAAACAGAGTGAAACTCTGTCTGAAACACACACACACACACACAAAGAAGAGCTGTGGTTGTGTAGTTGGCCTTTGACAACAACTTGTTTACGTGGCAGGTGGTCCCAGGAACAGCCAGTAGGGGAGGTGGGGGAGGGAGCCGGCGTCCCACCCTGCAAGGTGACAGGTGAGCAGCTGGCGCCTGAGCCTGCAGGGACCCTGAGCACCCCCTGGAGCAGAGCCTGGGGTGTCCTCTGCCCAAAGGAGCCTCCTCTCCCCAAACAGAGCACCCCCCTGCATGCAGGAAAGGCCCTGAGGCCAGAGGTGGCCAGGAGGAGAAGTGGGTCGTGAGTCCGGTTGTAGTATCCAGTTCCAACCAAGCCGCCTCCACCGCCTGGGGCAGGCCCTGCACGCTCCTTCCACCCCAGAACAAGAGGGTGTGGCTGGCCGGGCAAGGTGGCTCACGCCTGTAATCCTAATACTCTGGGAGGCCGAGGCGGCAGGATCGCTTGAGGTCAGGAGTTTGAAAAGAGCCTGAGCAGGCGCGAGACCCCGTCTCTTCTAAAAATAGAAATAAATTAATTGGCCAACTAAAAATATATAGAAAAAAATTAGCCGGGCATGGTGGCGCATGCCTGTAGTCCCAGCTACTCGGGAGGCTGAGGCAGGAGGATCACTTGAGCTCAGGAGTTTGAGGTTGCTATGAGCTAGGCTGATGCCACGGCACTCACTCTAGCCTGGGCAACAAAGCGAGACTCTGTCTCAAAAAAAAAAAAAAAAAAGAAACTTTATTTTATAGAAAATATTGCAATTTTGTTACTGAAATTTTAGTGTCAGCATTTTTTTTTTTTTTTTGAGACAGAGTCTCGCTCTGTTCCCCAGGCTAGAGTGAGTGCCATGGCATCAGCCTCGCTCACAGCAACCTCCAACTCCTGAGCTCAAGCAATCCTCCTGCCTCAGCCTCCCGAGTAGCTGGGACTACAGGCATGTGCCACCACCATGCCCGGCTAATTTTTTTGTGTATATATTAGTTGGCCAATTAGTTTCTTTCTATTTATAGTAGAGATGGGGGTCTCGCTCTTGCTCAGGCTGGTTTCGAACTCCTGACCTCGAGCGATCCGCCCGCCTCGGCCTCCCAGAGTGCTGGGATTACAGGCGTGAGCCACCGCACCCGGCCTGGTGTCAGCATTTTGTCTGATGCTACAGGAACCCCCAGTTCCCAGGAGAGGCGGCTGTCGGCTGCTCCCGCAGTGACCAGACCTCATGTCCACGAAGCCCTCATGTTCAGGTCGGGTGGAAAAGAGAAAAGCAAGATGTTTCTGAGGTATGTTATTTTTTTTCTGTAAAACATTCATCTTCACATTTGTTATGTGTTTATTGATTAGATCTTTTCTTCCTAGAGAAATGTCGAAATGCAAAGATAACAATATGCTTCTAATTTATCTTCATGAGTTGGGAAGGGTTCCCAAACGGCATTTTTCCTCAAAAATCTCATGGTTTAAATAAAATTAAATAACAAGAATTAAATGCATATTTTAAAGACTATTTTCTTATGTAATGAGTGCTAGTTTGGCAAACAATTCTATGACTATGATTAGAATAATTATACGATCTAATTCGTAGCGTTCTCCTTACATCACCACAAAAAGTTTGGGGAAAATTTCATGGTTCAAAAATGACAATATTTCTTCCTAAAAGTTTGTAGCTGATGCATTTGCTCAATGTTTGTTATTAATTTCCCATCTTCCTCATTTATTTAGCTATTTGGAAGCTCTTAATCATTGTTTTTGTCATAAAGTTAACCACTTTCACAGCGTCATTAATTACAGCAGAATTTTATTCTTTCGATAATAAATATACTGCAGCCAACATTTCTTTTTTTTTTCTTTTTTGAGACAGAGTCTCACTGTGTGGCCCAGGCTAGAGTGAGTGCCGTGGCGTCAGCCTAGCTCACAGCAACCTCAGACTCCTGGGCTCAAGCGATCCTCCTGCCTCAGCCTCCCGAGTAGCTGGGACTACAGGCATGCGCCACCATGCCTGGCTAATTTTTTCTATATATTTTTAGTTGTCCAATTAATTTCTTTCTATTCTTAGTAGAGATGGGGTCTTGCTCTTGCTCAGGCTGGTTTCTAACTCCTGACTTCAAGCGATCCTCCCGCCTCGGCCTCCCAGAGTGCTAGGATTACAGGCGTGTGCCACCGGGCCCGGCCTGATTACTGACATTTCTAATATTAAAGAGACATCAGTCACGCCTGTAATCTGCCCACGGTACATTCGGTTTTTTTGTTTGTTTGTTTGTTTGTTTGTTTGAGACAGAGTCTCACTCTGTTGCCCGGGCTAATGAGTGCCGTGGCGTCAGCCTCGCTCACAGCAACCTCCAACTTCTGGGCTCAAGTGATCCTCCTGCCTCGGCCTCCCAGAGTGCTAGGATTGCAGGCGTGAGCCACCGCGCCCGGCCTGCCCACGGTACATTGGTGACCCTCTTCTTGCAGTGGTTCCTCCACATTGCTTTTATTTTGCGGTCAAGTTTCGCTGCCGCTTAATTAAGCAAAAGTAATTTTATCTTAATTTTAACTGGAAGCGTGGCGAATATTTAAGCTGATGAAAAAGTCAAAATATAAAATTTGGAGTCGCCAAGGAAGGCAAGACTGCCAGTGAAATCACGGCTAACTTTATCCCAAGTGAGGCAGGTTTTCCAGTAGATGCCGACTTGTGTTTTATTCTGACCGTGGTTCTCGGGACGGCTGCCTGAGCAAGGGTCTGGGCTGCACGTGCTCCGTGGGCCCCAACCGTCCGCCCCGAGGCTCACCCCGAGAGCAGGCCTGGCGGGAAGCGGCAGCCTCGGGCCTGGACGCCATCTCCCTGCCCAGCCTGGACGCCCTCTCTCTGTGCCCAGCCTGGACGCCCTCTCTCTGTGCCCAGCCTGGACGCCCTCTCTCTGTGCCCAGCCTGGACGCCCTCTCTCTGTGCCCAGCCTGGATGCCCTCTCCCTGCCCAGCCTGGATGCCCTCTCTCTGTGCCCAGCCTGGACGCCCTCTCTCTGCCCAGCCTGGATGCCCTCTCTCTGTGCACAGCCTGGACACCCTCTCTCTGTGCCCAGCCTGGACGCCCTCTCTCTCTGCCCAGCCTGGACACCCTCTCTCTGTGCCCAGCCTGGACGCCCTCTCTCTGCCCAGCCTGGACGCCCTCTCTCTGCCCAGCCTGGACGCCCTCTCTGTGCCCAGCCTGGACGCCCTCTCTCTCTGCCCAGCCTGGACGCCCTCTCTCTCTGCCCAGCCTGTATGCCCTCTCTCTGCCCAGCCTGAACACCCTCTCTCTGTGCCCAGCCTGAACACCCTCTCTCTGTGCCCAGCCTGGACGCCCTCTCTCTGTGCCCAGCCTGGACGCCCTCTCTCTCTGCCCAGCCTGGAGGCCCTCTCTCTGTGCCCAGCCTGGACGCCCTCTCTCTGTGCCCAGCCTGGACGCCATCTCTCTGTGCCCAGCCTGGATGCCCTCTCTCTGCCCAGCCTGAACACCCTCTCTCTGTGCCCAGCCTGGACGCCCTCTCTCTGTGCCCAGCCTGGACGCCCTCTCTCTGTGCCCAGCCTGGACGCCCTCTCTCTGTGCCCAGCCTGGACGCCCTCTCTCTGTGCCCAGCCTGGACGCCCTCTCTCTCTGCCCAGCCTGGACGCCCTCTCTCTGCCCAGCCTGGACGCCCTCTCCGGCCAGCCTGGCTGCCTCTGTGTGTCAGTGTCACCGTCTGGCTCTGCCTGTGGCCCTCCCCACCCCCCCCACCCCGTCCCAGAACCTTTCAGGGTGAAAATGATGATCAGTTTCCCGACTTGGTTCATAGCTGACTTTCTCTTTGTTAAATGCTACTTATAACATTTATTACCATTTCTGTATGTCATATTTTGCAATAGAAATGTTTTCTGAGACACAGTCTCACTGTGTTGCCCGGGCTAGAGTGCCGTGGTATCAGCCTAGCTCACAGCAACCTCAAACTCCTGGGCTCAAGCCATCCTCCTGCCTCAGCCTCCCGAGTAGCTGGGACTACAGGCATGCACCACCATGCCCGGATAATTTTTTCTATATATTTTTAGCTGTCCAGCTAATTTCTTTCTATTTTTTTTTAGTAGAGACAGGATCTCGCTCTTGCTCAGGCTGGTCTCAAACTCCTTAGCTCAAACGATCCTCCCGCCTCGGCCGCCCAGAGTGCTGGGATTACAGGCGTGAGCTACCATGCCTGGCCTGCAATAGAAATGTTTTTAAAAATAGTGTAATTAGACTTCTAGTAAAAATGAAGTTTATGGCCTGGCTGAGAGTTACTTGGCTTTCTCCTTATTTGTTAAATGCCAGAACATGTATGCACATTTGTATATATGTTATTTTCACAATAAAAAATGTATAATTGCATAATTACACTTTCCAGTGAAAAACAGCAATCGCCCGTTTCTTGTAGGCAAACACAGTTAGCTTTTCTGATGCTCCTTTTGGTGTTTACCTAATATTTCCAAATAACAAACTCAAGGTGCCAGTGTTTATGTTTCCATTCCAGATACTATTTCTTAACTGTCTCTATCAACAAGAGGAGAACTTAGCTTTGCAATTTACCTCTTTCTCTTGGGGCTCACACACATTTCCTATTCTGTTCCTCCCCAACTGTGTTGTTGTTATTATTGTTGTTTTTTGTCTACATCAATTCTCAGAATTTATATATATATATAATTTTTTTTTTTTTTTGAGACGAGTCTCACTTTGTTGCCTAGGCTAGAGTGAGTGCCATGGCATCAGCCTAGCTCACAGCAACCTCAAACTCCTGGGCTCAAGCAATCCTCCTGCCTCAGCCTCCCCAGTAGCTGGGACTACAGGAATGTGCCACCATGCCCGGCTAATTTTTTCTATATATATTAGTTGGCCAATTAATTTCTTTCTATTTATAGTAGAGACGGGATCTCACTCTTGCTCAGACTGGTTTCGAACTCCTGACCTCGAGCAATCCACCCGCCTCGGCCTCCCAGAGAGCTAGGATTACAGGCATGAGCCACCGCGCCCGGCCTCAGAATTTATATTAATATGACTATGTAAATGTTGTTCATCCCCCAAATAATTCAACGCCAATGTCCTCTCAGTATGCTAATTCCAACAGTTTCACTATTTTTCTTGGCGATATCCCTCCAGATTCCTTATTCTTTGTCTCTAATCGGCACTGGTGTTTATGTTATATGCTTTCTTTTTCTTCTTCTTTTTTTTTTTTTTTTTTTTGAGACAGAGTCTCGCTCTGTTCCCCGGGCTAGAGTGAGTGCCGTGGTGTCAGCTTAGCTCACAGCAACCTCAAACTCCTGGGCTCAAGCGATCCTCCTGCCTCAGCCTCCCGAGTAGCTGGGACTATAGGAATGCGCCACCATGCCTGGCTAAGTTTTTCAGTTTTTGATAGAGACGGGGTCTCACTCTTGCTCAGGCTGGTCTCAAACTCCTGAGCTCAAAAGATCCTCCTGCCTTAGCCTCCCAGAGTGCTAGGATGACAGTTGTGAGCCACCAGACCCGAACTATGTAATATGTTTATTAGAATGTTTTTCACTGATTCCTACTCTCCTGTCCACTGAGAATGACCACAGAATGGGGCAGTACACAAGGCAACTCTCTCAGGCTTTGAAAACTGATTCCCAGGAGAAGAGGAGCCCATGAGGTGAGCCCAGCGCTGCCCATCCTTGTTGGGGCTTTCAGCCTGGACCTGCTTTCCTGCTGCAGGGGACAGAGGTGGAGCCCAAGCAGGTGGTCGTCTCACTGGGCTGAGAAGGAAGAGACTGAAGTCCAAGTTTCAGAAGGGGCGAGATTTGTTTGTAGGGGGGGTTGTGAGAAGGGGCAGGGCACAGAGGGGACCACCAGGAGATACGAATTAGGATTCATCATGGGTCCTCGGCTTAAGACTGGGCTGTGCATGTAATCCCAGCACTCTGTGAGGCCCAGGCGGTGGATCATTTGAGCTCAGGAGTTCGAGACCAGCCTGAGCAAGAGCGAGACCCCGTCTGTACTAAAAACAGAAAGAAATTAATTGGCCAACTAACAATATATAGAAAAAATTAGCTGGGCATGGTGGTGCATGCCTGTAGTCCCAGCTACTCGGGAGGCTGAGGCAGGAGGATCGCATGAGCCCAGGAGTTGGAGGTTGCTGTGAGCTAGGCTGACGCCACGGCACTCTAGCTTGGGCAACAGAGCAAGACTCTGTCTCAAAAAAATAATAATAATAATGATGTAAGAACAAAAACTGACATGGAACTGTTACTGTACATCTCTTGAGTGTACAGACTAGTTTCATTCAGGGATATCTAAATACTAATTAATCAAACACAAACTTTCTGTGTTTCTCCAAGGATCATTCACTTCTGGTTTTTGTTTAAGCCCCTAGTCTACCCGAGCCGAATTTCTTTTTTTTTTTTTTTTTTGAGACAGAGTCTTGCTTTGTTGCCCAGGCTAGAGTGAGTGCCATGGCGTCAGCCTAGCTCACAGCAACCTCAGACTCCTGGGCTCAAGCGATCCTCCTGCCTCGGCCTCCCAAGTAGCTGGGACTACAGGCATGCACCACCATGCCCGGTTAATTTTTTCTATACATATTAGTTGGCCAATTAATTTCTTTCTATTTATAGTAGAGACGGGTCTCGCTCTTGCTCAGGGTGGTTTCAAACTCCTGACCTCGAGCAATCCACCCTCCTCGGCCTCCCAGAGTGCTGGGATTACAGGCGTGAGCTACCTCACCCGGCCCGAATTTCTGATAATAGAGAAAGACCAAAATGAAGCAGAACCAGTACCCCAGGGGCCAGGCATTGTTCTGCAGGAAGGCTGCATCTCAGGTAGATGTTGTCCCATGAGAGGGCAACGCCCCCCGGACACGATTCACGGGGAGAGTCCCTGCACAGCTGCAGCCTCAGTGCTTCACAACCAACTCTCTTACTGATTTGGGGAATGGTTTAAAAAAAAAAAGGCAGGGTGTGGTGGCTCACTCCTGTAATCCTAGCTCTCTGGGAGGCTGGTGCAGGCGGGGGTGATCATTTGAGTTCAGGAGTTGGAAACCAGCCTGAGCGAGAGCGAGACCCCGTCTCTACTATAAATAGAAAGAAATTAATTGGCCAACTAATGTATATATAAATATAAAATTAGCCGGGCATGGTGGCGCATGCCTGTAGTCCCAGCTACTGGGGAGGCTGAGGCAGGAGGATCACTTGAGCCCAGGAGTCTGAGGTTGCTGTGAGCTAGGCTGACGCAACGGCACTCACTCTAGCCTGGGCAACAAAGTGAGACTCTCAAAAAAAAAAAAAAAAATTCACAGAATTGGGATGCATAGGAGAGAGAAGAGCATGCAGGATTTTACATCGGTCTGATAAGGAGCAAAAGGGCAGGCGTTCTCAGCAGTGAGACCGAGTGGCCCAGGTGCAGTGCCGAGATGCATTTCTGCTGGGAGGCACCGCCTAAGCGCTCTGTGTTTCCTGCCAGTTATCTCATGAATAAATAAACCCTCTCTGCCCAGCACTGATACCTTCCGCACGCTCTGATTGAGCACGTTCCTTCACTGCTCTCCTGCACGCCGCCACCCAGCTCTGCTGAGACCCACCCCCAGCCCCGTTGCACCGAAGTAGTGATTTTCCCACTCGTTAGAATAGGTTTGGAATTCAGTGAAACAGAAAAAAAAAAAAATAGAGGTGAGGTCCTGGAAGGCAGCTGGATGCTGGTGACAAGTGGCCCATCCGCAGACAGTAAAGCAAGAGACGGAAACCGGGACACTCATGGGGACTAATTAATTTTTTTATTTTTAGTTTTTATTTTTTTTTTTGAGACAGAGTCTCCCTTTGTTGCCCAGGCTAGAGTGAGTGCCGTGGCGTCAGCTTAGCTCACAGCAACCTCAGACTCCTGGGCTCAAGAGATCCTCCTGCCTCAGCCTCCCGAGTAGCTGGGACCACAGGCATGTGCCACCACACCAGGCTAATTTTTTCTCTATATATATTAGTTGGCCAATTAATTTCTTTTTTTTTCTTTTTTTTTTTTTGAGACAGAGTCTCGCTTTGTTGCCCAGGCTAGAGTGAGTGCCGTGGCGTCAGCCTAGCTCACAGCAACCTCAAACTCCTGGGCTCAAGCAATCCTTCTGCCTCAGCCTCCCAAGTAGCTGGGACTACAGGCATGCGCCACCATGCCCGGCTAATTTTTTATATATATATCAGTTGGCCAATTAATTTCTTTCTATTTATGGTAGAGACGGGGTCTCGCTCTTGCTCAGGCTGGTTTCGAACTCCTGACCTCGAGCGATCCGCCCCCCTCGGCCTCCCAGAGTGCTAGGATTACAGGCGTGAGCCACCGCGCCCGGCCGGACTCATTAATTTTTAATCAGATATTTGTAGCTGCCCCTCTGCAGAGCTCAAAAGACCGTTTTTCGGGACTTGTTTAGGCAAAACCGTGTGGGGTGGCAAAGAGAGCTTGAACGTCACGTTTCAGTGTCTCTCGGGGCCTTGGGCCTCCTGCTGCTGGGGACAGGGGGGGGGGTGCGAGGGTGCAGGGGGACCTCGCTGGGCACCCCTCCCTCCCCGTTCCTCTTTCCTGAGCCCCCTGAATGTCCTGTGTGGTTTCTCAGACCCCCGCGGTTGACACATAAAGGCCGGCTGGTTTGACGGGTTGAACCAGCGAGTGCCAGCGAGGGTGTTGGCAAGTGCTGGTGGTCGTTTAGCCCTCCCAAAAGCAGTTATGGGTTTTCCAAAGACACCTGACCACGGTTCGGAAACATGACTCCAACCCCCGACAGAAATTCAGGGATCTTGGCAGAGCTTTTTTTTTTTTTTTTTTTTTAATTTAATTTTATTTTTTTGAGACAGACTCTCGCTTTGTTTCCCCGGGCTAGAGTGAGTGGCGTGGCGTCAGCCTAGCTCACAGCAACCTCAAACTCCTGGGTTCAAGCCATCCTCCTGCCTCAGCCTCCCGAGTAGCTGGGACTACAGGCATGCGCCCCCATGCCCGGCTAATTTTTTCTCTCTATATATTAGTTGGCCAATTAATTTCTTTCTATTGTTAGTAGAGACGGGTCTGGCTCTTGCTCAGGCTGGTTTCAAACCTCTGACCTCGAGCCATCCTCCCGCCTCGGCCTCCCAGAGTGCTAGGGTTACAGGCGTGTGCCACCATGCTCCCCCGGCCATTGGCAAGAGCTTTTGAAGCCAATGGCACCTGCAAGTTTATTTGGTCTCAGGTGGAGATGGAGGCCTTCTTCCCCTCCTCCCTGAGCTGGTCTGCACCAGGAGAAGGAAACACTGAGCTGTTTGTCATGACACCCGACACAATGGGAAAATCACAGATAAGCCAGCCACCAGATAAGACCCAGTGTGAGTCACTAATCCCAGGGAGCACAGGTAGATAAGCAGGTGTGTAATTCCAGAGGTGGGAGATTTCAGGGGAGGCTCAGGGAAGCCGCGGTTAGAACCTCCACGCCCCAGGTGAGACCTGTCGTGGGAGAACATCGACCACCGTTGGTGCAGACTTGCCACAGACGGCGGAGACTGTCCCGTTGAACCTGGGAGTGCCAGAGAGACCAGCAGAAGGGAGAGTGGGAAGTTTTGTGAGGGCCTGTGAAGCTCTGGTCTCAAACTAAGGGGTCTTAAGTCGCTGGCCAGATCGGCTGCAGATCGTACAGCAAGAGGACCGCGACCTCTTCCCAGTGGCGCTGTGGGGAGAGGTCCCAGCAGCCGTGGGTGAGGCTAGAAGGTTCCGTGAAGCCAGACTGGGGCAGTGTGCTGCACCGCACAGGAAGAGAGGGTGCATGGGAGAGATGCCGGGGGTAGAAGGGACTTGGAACTCGATCAGGCGCAGTCGGATCAGGGTAACTGGCAGAAAGGGATCCTGCTGTCAGAAATAACCATCGAGAGGCCGGGCGCAGCGGCTCATGCCTGTCATCCCAGCACTCTGGTGGGCCGAGGCGGGCGGATCGCTCAAGGTCAGGAGTTCGAGACCAGCCTGAGCAAGAACGAGACCCTGTCTCTACTAAAAATATAAAGAAATTAATTGACCAACTAAAAATATATAGAAAAAATTAGCCGGGCATGGTGACGCACGCCTAACATCCCAGCTACTCGGGAGGCTGAGGCAGGAGGATGGCTTGAGCCCAGGAGTTTGAGCTCAAACTCGAAAAACAAAACAAAACAAAAACAAGGAGTGAGAGGGTAGGTAGTATGAGCTGGATTTTGGACATCATGAGTTTTGAGGAGATGGTGGGATTTCTAGATAAGGAAGTCTCAGGCTACTGGACATGCCAGTCCAGGGCCCAGAGTTCAGGCTTTGGAGTGTATTTTGTAGTCACACAAAGGCCTGCTGAAATGAAGAACTATCAGCTCAAAATCTAAGCATACAGTCGATGTGTTTAACTCAAAATACATGTCCACTTTGTGACCAACATCAATTATAGCATCTATGCAAATAACCAAGACCCCTCTATCCATTAAAGAGGGAATATATATATATATATATAGATAGATAGATAGATAGATAGATAGATTTTTTTTTTTTTTTAAGATAGAGTCTCTGTTGCCTAGGCTAGAGTGCCGTGGCATCAGCCTCGCTCACAGCAACCTCAAATTCCTGGGCTCAAGCAATCCTCCTGCCTCAGCCTCCCGGGTAGCTGGAACTACAGGCATGTGCCACCATGCCCGGCTAGTTTTTTCCATATGTTTTTAGTTGTCCAATTAATTTCTTTCTATTTTTTCAGTAGGCGCCCGGCCTACATTTTTATTTTGACACCATCCTGCCCTAAATCGCCTGTTTGGAACGTGCAGCGGCAGTTGCTCTTGTGAGATGAACCCAGGGCTCTGCTTTGCAGACTGGGATTTGAACCGACTTCTCTGACCACCTTCACCTGTCACGTGAAGGGGCAGGGCCGGGTCTCCGCTGGGGCTCTCTGAATCAGTGGTCAGTCTGTTTGTCACGAGAAGCAGAGAGGCCGTGGTGGGGTCACGAACGTGTGGTCACCAGCGTCCGTGGGTTTGAATATCGTCCTGAGCTGAAGACAACACAGCGGACACACACCAGGTGGTAGCGCCGGGCTCACGGCGGGAAGCTCGGGCTTCTGCACGTGGTTTCCGCACTCTGCTCTGTCAGTGGCGGCTTCTCTCTCCCAGCTCTGCACAGGAAAGACAGATTCCCACGGGAAACGCCAACAACTCTCTAACCTGTCTCCACTTAAATCAACCGGACATACGAAGGTGCATGAGGCTTGGTCTTTGTCCACAAGGAGCTTACATTGGGGCTAAGGAGGAAGGTAAACAAAAGACCAGGTACGACAGGGGCAGTTAGTGCTGGGAGGACCACAAGGGAGGTGGGAGATTTTCTGGAGTTGGTCTTAGGGCTGCAGTGGGCTGCAGTGGGCAGGTGTGGACAGGTGTGGGCAGGTGTGGGCGGGCTCTCCGGGATGCAGAGCACCTGGGGCAGAGGTGCTGCGGAGTGCCGGAGGGCAAGGGAGACCTGGCTGGGTGGGGAGAGGGGCTTGCATTTAGTGGACAATGCAGCCCCGCACCACACCCGGCTCCAAGGGGGCGCATGGCGGCGCTGTGCCTGGGCACCTGCGCCGGCGGTTGTCCAGTGGGTGGTGTGGAACCTGCGGGAGGTCTTAGGAAGCTGCAGGCATGAGCGAGGTGTGGCCTGGGACAAGCCCATCTAGGAAGGAAAAGGAGGCCAGATGGTTTGGTGCTGCAGGCTCAGGAGGACCTGCGAGCACCCGGGGAGACGAAGCCACAGGTGAGTCCCTCCTGGACAAGTAGGGAAATGGTGGCAGTTATTAGAAGTGGGTTCGATAGTAACAGGAGCGCAAGAGGGCTTACGTGTGGGTTTGTGGAGTTGGGCTGGGAGGGCATCTAGGTGACGCCCAAACGGGCCTCCCGGGTCGGCCAGGCCTAGAGGTGCAGACTTGGCTTCTGCCATGCAGAGGGCGTCCCCCCTCCCGGGGCGCGAGGCGACATCCCCACGGGAAAGGACACGCAGGTGGCATTGGGGGGTCGTGGGCGAGAGGGAGGCCGCAGCCTTGGGGGCCCCAGGCCGAGAAGGGCCGGGGGCGAGGACGGAGTGGCTGAGCGGGGTTTGGGGTGACGCGACCCTGCTTCTCCGCGCGCTTTCGCAGGTGGGCACCGCGAAGCCCAGCCAAGGAGGGGTGGGGGTGGGGGGTGGCTCAAGGTCATACGCTAGTCGGTTCCAGATGCAGAATGGGAAACTTCCAGTCTGGTACCCCCTCTCCCGCTCCAAAACTATTCATTAAGAAAAAATCAGCCCTCAAAGACCCAGACGCTCCAAGTCGCGGCGTGCACGCGAAGCCGCGCTACGGAAGCCGTTTTTCGCATTCAGCCAGGGGGCGGCGAGGCGCGGGCCGGCCCGGAGGCCCCCGCTGGACCCGGGGAGCCCGCGCGTGGCCGGGACGGCCCTCCCCCGCCGCGCGCCCCCGCCCCGCGCGCCCCTCCCCTGCCGCGCGCCCCCGCCGCCGCGTGCCCCTCCCCTCCCGCGCGCTCCTCCCGGTGCGCGCGCGGCGGCGCTCCCGCGGCAGGGCGGGCGGGGCCGGGGCCGCGGCGGCCGAGGCGCGGGGCCGCGAGCGCGCGCGGGGCGGGCGGGCCGCGTGGGGGGCGCGCGCGAGGCCGCCGTGGCGGGGCCGCGCGGAGCAGGCGCGAGGGAGGAGGGAGGTCCCTGCGCGCCCGCCGCCGGCCGCCCGCGCCCGCGCCCGCCGCCGCCTCCTCGGTGCGGTTCCGCTGGGCGCGAGGAGCGGCCGAGACCGCCGCCTGCGAACAAAGGGAGGCCGCGCGGGCCGGCGAGCATGGCGGACCGCAGCCTGGAGGGCATGGCCCTGCCGCTGGAGGTGAGGGCCCGGCTGGCCGAGCTGGAGCTGGAGCTGTCGGAAGGTAACCAGGGCCCCCGCCCGTCCTCCTGCCGCCCGAGCCGTGCCCGCGGCCCGCGCTGTCCCTGGGAGGGCCGGGGCCGGGGCCGGGGGGCGCGGGCCTGGGCGTGGGGACGCGGCGCCGCGTGGTGGCCCCCGGGCCGGGGCGGGCGAGGTGCGTCCCCGGGCCGGGCGCGTGTGCGGCGCGGCCCCCGCCCTCCCGGCCCCGCCGCGGCCGTGCGGCGACCCCTCCGCGCTGCGGCGGGGCCTGGGCGCAGCGTGGGGCGCGGCGAGCGAGCGAGCGCGGGCCGGCGGCCTTGCCGGTGCGCTCTGCCCTGGCGGGGAGCGCCGCGTCCTTGCTGCCGCAGCGGCTGCGGGGCGGCCTTGCCGCTGCCCGGCCTTGCGCGGGTGCGAAACTTGCCGCTGGACTTTGGGGTCTGATCCCGGGGTTTGGGGCGCCCTGGCCTGCGCCCCGCTGTCACGGCCCGGAGGAGGGCACCGCCGGGTATTGTTCGTGCGCGTCGCGATGGGGAGGTTGGGCACGGTGATCGCAAAACCTCCTCCCCTAGGCCGGTTTCCTGCCCGGCTCCCGTCGTGTCAGATTTCGGGTTTGTGACAGATTCGTTACCGCGGGTTCACGAGTGGTGTGGACGCGCTCTCATTTGCTCCTAATGGTGGTGGTCATGTGCTCGACTGTCATAAGTTTCAGGTCGGGTTTGGCGAGGTCTTTAAAAAAAAACCCACAAAAAAACCCCCACCGAAGTTCCAAAATGTGCAAGGGTTTAATGTACGTTTAGGAGCCACCGGCTGGGCCAGGGAAGGCCGCCGCGGTTACGCGCGGTGGGGGTGGGCCGGCGCGGCTCGCGTTTATATTTGGAGCAGTTGGGCATGGCGAACTTTTTTTTTTTCGGTAACGGTTTTGTGAGGGCCGGCAGCCAGAAAGTGAAGCCATTCGTGCCAAATTTCATCGGCGGGGAGGAGCCGATGTCGAGTTTATGTTTTCCCTTTTAACACTTTGAGGGCGAGGCGGGCGGCAGAGACGTGGGCCGTGTGGTGGGGTCGGCTGCCTTCGCAGGTCTCCGTGGCCTGCACGTCCTTTTACTTCCCGGTTTCAGACGTGGGGCTGCGCGAGGCGCTCACCTGGCGCCCGGGAACCTGGAACGGCGGTGGCCAGGAGAGTGGCAGTGGCCACCCTGAGGAGCCAGGGTGACGGGGGCGCATGGCCCGCCCCGGAGAGGACCTAGGGCAGGATGCAGGTGGGGACAGCCTTAGACGAAAGCCGGCAGGTAAAGTGTGCAGCGTGGGCAGGTGTGTCTGACCGTATCAAATACCTGTTAGGAAACCTTCCCATGTGGTTTGCTGTTGTCAGCCTCAGGGTAGATTTCGTCCCTGGAGTCGCTGGTCCACGGCACCCCGGTTTCCCCATTTACACAGCACCCTGGCCATGCCCTACCTGAGGACAGGGACCACTGCCCTGTCTGCATGACACAAACCTGAGTGTCACTCTCCCCCCTGTGTGCAAAGCGTGGGCCACCCAGCCTGCCCGCAGGGCCCACCTCCGCTCACTGCCCGGTCGGAAGTCGGCTCACACTTGTTCCTGGCCCGAGTGACACCTGGGAGCTTGTGTCCCCCTGCGTTCAGAGCAGAGGCCTTTTTAGGTGACGCCACTCACCTGTCACCAGCAGTGGTCTCTCTCTCTCTCTCGGAGGGTGAGTGATAAGTTCTTGCCGCCCAGAGGATGGAAAAGCCACTGTGTTTACACGCGGGAAGCCCAGTATTGTTTTCTTTCTGCATACGCCTTGCTGAGACCTCACCTGAGCACTTAAGGATGAAACCTCAGTCCCCGCTGCTCGGTCCGTAGCTGTGTCACTCATCTTCATTTTAGCAAATATTTATTTTGAAGTGTGGCTTTGTCCACATTGAGTTTATGTAGCTGTGCCTTCAGGTCATTTGGAGTTTTATGTCTTGAAACCACATAGAATAATAGTTTTACTGGCACAGATCAGCAGAATCACCTTGTTTTCTAGTATTGCTTAATAGGAAACCCAGAACTGAAGGATCAAGAATCCCAGCGTCTCTTTACGTTGTAGAACTTAAAAAAAAAAAAAAAAACAACAAAAAAAACTCCGCAACGTACATATCCGCTTTCAAAGTGAAAACTGGAAAACAGTGTTAGTGCTGAATTGTTTCAATATGTTGCTTTCACATCTTATCTTTAATCTAAAAAAAATTCAGGTGGAGAGGCTTCTTTAAGCCGGTCATCATCATTGTATATTAAAGTATCAGAAAATATTGTAGAAACATGTGGATTTTCCAATGCTGACTTCTTACAGAGGAGGATGGGGAAAAATTCCATTCGAAGCACATAACATAGATTGAAAAAAAAAAAAAAGAAAAGGAAAGAAAGGAGAATATTAATACCCTTACAGTTTTTGTGTGGGCTGCCAGGCTTTAGTGAGTTGTATGTTTTCTACATTTCTGGACACTGGTCCAGTTTGGGTTTGCACTGTCCACCGAGTGCTCTTGCAGACAGTAGTGTTGTTCTTATTTCACTGGGTTGTTTTCTGCTTGGTGAGGGGTTGCAGATTGGCTTCCTGGCTGCAGAACTCAGATTCTCACTCCTTCTCTGCTGCCGCCTCTTTCTTGCCGCTGCCTGCCCTGAGCTCCCTGCCCCTCCGGGAACAGCTATCAGCAAATGCAGGAGCTTTCTGTGGGCAGATGGGGTGACAACCCCTCCCCCCCACCCTGTGAGTACCAACAACCTCCAGTCCCATCAGGATGAGCTCACTTGTGTGGGGTCAGGCCGTGTAGACCTGCTCACACTGGGGGCTGAGTGGGAGCCGGGCTGGGGGCCACGCAGCAGGCCAGGGGTTGGTGGTTCTTTTCTTTCTCTCCTTTCCCCAGATGAACCTTCCTTCCCTTCTCTCACCTACATTCTTGCCTCTTGGAATTGTGCGTTTTCTGTTTGGCTTTAAAAAGTCCTAAAAAGAATTTCATTAATGAGTGAATAAACATCATGTGGCTTAAGGAGAAACTTTAAATGGAAATGCCAGGCAAATTGGAGAGATCACAGAAAACTTCCCAATAAAGACAGACACTTGTCCTTTTTTTTGAGACAGAGTCTCGCTCTGCTGCCCGAGCTAGAGTGCCTTGGCGTCAGCCTAGCTCACAGCAACCACAGACTCCTGGACTCAAGCAATCCTCCTGCCTCAGCCTCCCGAGTAGCTGAGACTACAGGGATACACCACCATGCCCAGCTAATTTTTTCTATATATTGTTAGTTGGCCAATTAATTTCTTTCTATTTTTTTTTTTTAGTAGAGACTGGGTCTCGCTCTTGCTCAGGTTGGTTTCAAACTCCTGACCTCAAGCGATCCTTCCGCCTTGGCCTCCCAGAGAGCTAGGATTACAGGCGTGAGCCACCGCGCCCGGCTCCCAGACTCTTGTCTTATTAAAAAAAAAAAAAAAAAAAAAAAATTCAGTGGTTGCTTGAAACATAGGAACTAAGTTTCTCTGTTAACTGATCGCTGATTTTGGGGGCGGTGCATGTTCTTCCAACACCGGATTTGGATCTGCAGAAGGAGCTGTTTCCCACAACTTTGGGAATGGCCGAATTCTCATTTTGATGGAACTCAAGACAACTGCCTCAGCCTGTGAGAACCGTTTGGTTTTTGGAAAAGGGAAGTCTTTTTAAACCATGTAGGCTCCGCTTTGTAATGTGTGGCTTTTTAGTTGTTCGTACGTCACACGCCTGCCCACTTGTTAACTTGCGCGCTAATGGGAGTTATTCAGTTCATGCTTTGCTTCCCTGATAATAATATACCAGATTACTTCAGCTATTATTAATAGTTATGTTCCATAATAGAGTCCAACTTAACATTTTCTCAGTGAGTGTGAAACTGCTGGAAGAAGAAGGGGGTGAAAGCTCACTGAAATAAAGTCGGTCCTCCTCTGTGTGCGAGGCAGGGAACCAGTCCTTTCTTTTCATGATGTAGATGAGCGTTTACGCTTAGCTTACACATTCCTGTCGCCCAAAGAGAGAAATTTCTCTCTTTTTTATTTTGAGACAGAGTCTCGCTCTGTTGCTTGTACTAGAGTGCCGTGGCGTCAGCCTGGCTCACAGCAACCTCCAACTCCTGGGCTCAAGCAATCCTTCTGCCTCAGCCTCCCGAGTAGCTGGGACTACAGGCATGTGCCACCACGCCCGGCTATTGTTTTTTTCTATATATTTTTACTTGGCCAATTAATTCCTTTCTATTTTTGGTAGAGACGGGGTCTTTCTCTTGCTCAGGCTGGTCTCGAACTCCTGAGCTCAAACGATCCTCCCGCCTCGGCCTCCCAGAGTGCTAAGATTACAGGTGTGAGCCACCGCACCTGGCCCCAAAGAGAGAAATCTTAAAAAGATGGCCAGTTGGAAGGTTTGTGAGACTTTGGGGGTGGCGTTCTCAGGGCTCTTCGGCACAAGAGCACAGATGGGCTTCCCTCTAGAACTCGAGTTCTATCCCCACCTCCTCCATCACCTGCACGTTCCTTGGTGGTCCCATTGCTAGACCCACACCTGAGCTCACATTTGACTCTTAGGGCCACCTCCGAAAGCAGGCAGAGGGTACCTGGGCGTTTCTGATGCCACTTGAACTTGGTACACATTATTTTCATTGAAAGGAAATAGTTTACTCTGGAAAACAAATGTTTGAAAATAATGTTTTCCTTCCCAGCCTCATTCATAATTTGTTGCAGTTGAGTAAGGGGAGGGAGGAATGGACCCATAGATTGAGGAAGACAATAGCTGTGGTGCTGTATAGAGCTACTTCGTGGAGTCAGGCCTTAAATCTATCAAAGTTTTACCTTGTTCCATCTGTCTGACAGTTGTCACAGATGACTGCAAGGATTATGCTGAATGAAATGGGAGTATTCGGCATGATACATTTAAAAATATTGTTACCTGTGTTTTTAAAAAATACACTTATAGGCCGGGGGTGGTGGCTCACGCCTGTAATCATAGCACTCTGGGAGGCCGAGGTGGGAGGATCGCTCGAGGTCAGGAGTTCGAAACCAGCCTGAGCAAGAGCGAGACCCCATCTCTACTAAAAATGGAAAGGAATTAATTGGCCAACTAAAAATATATAGAAAAAATTAGCCGGGCAGGGTGGCGCATGCCTGTAGTCCCAGCTACTTGGGAGGCTGAGGCAGGAGGATCACTTGAGCCCAGGAGTTGGAGGTTGCTGTGAGCTAGGCTGATGCCACGGCACTCTAGCCCCGGACAACAGAGTGAGACTCTGTCTAAAAAAAAATAATAATAATATATACATATATATACTTACAAAATGGCAGCATTGATATGTGGGAGTTTTGGTGCATAAATGTGAGGACTTGGATTTTTTAAGAGTTCTTCAGAGTTATTAAAATAATTTGATCCTAATGTTCTTTTTTGGATGAATAATTGTTGATGGCAAATTCAGCCAGGAAGCAGGGAGAGTAAACACACACACACACACACACTGGAGGCACAGATCTGGGAGGTTGCTCCAAATGCTAATAAGGATGTTTGCGGAGCGGCAGTCACGCCGCTTAGATCTGAGCTTTCCGAGGGCGAAGTTGTAGCAGGCTGTGTGTTTCGTTTCCTACTGGACCCGTAGTTTGATGTCCTTGTTATGGTTTGGAGGCTACAGGCTGTTGGATGTTATGAGTCACTTTTGGTCTTCCTCCTCCCAGCCTTTTTCAAACGGGTTGTCTCTTTTTTTAGAACTGATTTTTTCTTTTTTTTTTTTTAAAAGCAGTGATTTATAGGATGAGTTGTAGCATTCTTCTGAATTGCAAAGACAGCGTATTGAATGCTCTCACTGTTGGTGCCATGCATATCCAGTGACTCACTGGTTCAGGTCCTAGTCATATTATTAAGATCATTTCTAGTTCTTCCTCAAATTACTCAGACACTTAAAAAAAAAAAGGCAAGATCTTGGTGACAGTCATTTGACTTAGTTTTGCATATTGGTATTTGTCTCCCCCCCCTTGCAAAATGGGGAACATTTTGTCTTTTGTGATGTGGAAGGCTTGCCTCTTGGGTGATGTGGTTGGTTTCTGACCATGTTTTATTGGGCTGGCGTTCTTCCCTCGTTCCACTTCCTCACACCTCCACTTCCACGCTGCCAGCTTTAATTTTCCTTCTTTTATGATTGGTTTTAGACGAAGATTGCCTTCTCTTTTGTTGCTAGAGCTCTGTGCTTTTCTGCTGAGGGTCACGCAAAAACTTGTCCTGTCTCAAAAGAAGTAATTGCATCCACTTGTCCTTGGTCGTGATAAATATTGCTCTTGAGGAGAAGACTCTGCTTGGGAACCCGGCCACCCGGCCGGTGTGGCATGAGGGTTTGGGGCTCAGTGTGCCAAAGGAATGCGCACTCAACCTCTCTGGACTTCTTCTTCAGAATCCAGTTGGGTCATTGATTTTATTTTATTTTTTGAGACAGAGTCTCGCTTTGTTGCCCAGGCTAGAGTGAGTGCCGTGGCGTCAGCCTAGCTTGCAGCAACCTTAGACTCCCGGGCTCAAGCCATCCTCCTGCCTCAGCCTCCCCAGTCAGCTGGGACTACAGGCACGCGCCACCATGCCCGGCTAATTTTTTTCTATATATATTAGTTGGCCAATTAATTTCTTTCTATTTATAGTAGAGACGGGGTCTCGCTCTTGCTCAGGCTGGTTTCAAACTCTTGACCTTGAGTGATCCTCCTGCCTCAGTCTCCCAGAATGCTAGGATTGCAGGTGTGAGCCACCTTGTCTGGCCCAGTTGATCTTTTTAACGGAATCACCTGGTTCCTCAATCACATGTTTTTCTCTATTTTATTTATTAGAGAAATAATATAACATTAACAATTGCAAAATAAAAAAAAATTTATGGAAACGTATGACCTCTTCCAGTCTTTGTCTCTATTATTAAGATCATTTTAACTTTAAAATAGTTTGAGTCTTGACATCCATATAATTTTGTATCATTTTACCTTCATTGTTATGATTTTTAACCTTTGGGTTGACATATCTCATTTTATTTGACCATTTCTTGCTGGTGTTTGGTGTAGTTTTCTTCCCTCTAATGAAAATCTGGGTGCTTGACTGGAAGGTTTCACATGATTTAAGGCAGGGCCTGAGCTGAACGGTTTGTAGATTTGAGGAGGATGGTGGCCAACTACCCCTTTTCCTGGAATTGTTCTCTTTTTTGTTGAGACAGAGTCTCACTCTGTTGGCCAGGCTAGAATGCCATGGCATCAGCCTAGCTCACAGCAACCTCAAACTCCTGGGCTCAAGCGATCCTCCTGCCTCTGCCTCCCGAGTAGCTGGGACTACAAACGTGGGCCACCATGCCCGGCTAATTTTTTCTCTATATATATTTTAGTTGGCCAATTAGTTTCTATTTTTAGTAGAGACAGGGGCTCTCTCTCTTGCTCAGACTTGGTCTCCAACTCCTGACCTCGAGCGATCCTCCCGCCTCGGCCTCCCAGAGTGCTAGGCTGACAGGCGTGAGGCCCCGGGTCTGCCCCGACATTGTTTTCTTAAGTCACGTTGAACATGTGCTTGATTCTGAGAACATTGTGACTCCCTGAGGTTAATTACAGAGTCAGGGCTGGAATCACCTCAGCATATTGCTTGGGGCAGAGGAGGGAAACACGAACTTTGTCCTGCAGGGCAGCCGTCTTGCTCCAGAAATAGGGTGGTTTGAAGCCCACGATCAGCAGATGGGAGGTCAGAGTGCACGACTATATCATATTATTTACTCATTTAACAAGCCCTTGTCGGATACCTGCTCAGTGCTCTTAGCACTCACAGAGTGGAAGACCGTACCCTCACTATTCTGCAAGCAGAGAGACTTTGTCTCTTTGGGTCACCTGTGCCCCAGCTCCCAGCAGGTCCGAGGCAGGTACCAGGGGGATGTCCACGGACACAGCTTACAGCCAGGGCCATGCCAAGTGCACCAGCCTGGGGCTCTCACCCTTGGGAAGAGGAGGAAGGAGACTTGTCTTCCAGATGCTCACTTCTGTGCAGAGAGATAGACTGCACAGTCACCAGAGTGGAGCTCATAACACAGGCCGGGCTTGGTGGCTCACGCCTGTCATCCTAGCACTCTGGGAGGCCAAGGCGGGAGGATTGCTCAAGGTCAGGAGTTCCAGACCACCCTGAGCAAGAGCAAGACCCCCGTCTCTACTAAAAATAGAGCGAAATTAATTGGCAAACTAAAAATATATAGAGAAAAAATTAGCCGGGCACAGTGGTGCATGCCTGTAGTCCCAGCTACTGGGGAGGCTGAGGCAGGAGGATCGTTTGAGCCCAGGAGTTTGAGGTTGCTGTGAGGGAGGCTGATGCCACGGCACTCACTCTAGCCTGGGCAACAGACTGAAACTCTGTCTCCAAAAAAATAAAAATAAAAATGACTTTGGAGATGGGAGACCCATGTCCCCCAGAATTCCTAGCCAGTACTGTTTATTATTATTATTTTGAACACATATTTCTTGCATTTGAAGTACTTTGATGACATCCTTGGCCTGAGATTCTTTGCCCTAGCCCTTCACTGCTGCACAACCGCCACCAGCCACCGTACGGGGTTTCCCTCTCGGTCGGTTTTGCAGAGACCCAATCCCTCAGTCCCTGTTGTCATCAACCTCAGTTTGGGCCCCGCCCCACCTTGACTTACTCAGGCTCGGCGCAGCCTGGTGGGAGCACCCAGAGGTGGGCTTGGCACGAGGTCTGTCTGGGCCCACAGGCTTCTGCAACAAACATCAGCACAAAATTCCGTCCGCTTTATTATTGCAGCAGTTTTGCAATCTGCTACATGAAATGAGGCCCTCGGGTCATCCTCCAGAATAGGTGAAACTACCGGGTCAGGACACCCTAATTCCCAGCGTGTCAGGCGTCTGTGCATGGGCCTCCTGTCACCTCCTGGGTTGAGGCGGAGCCTCGGCTCTTGGCAAGCAGAGCAACCCTTTCCAATCCGTTTGATGTCCCTGCCTCTTTTCTCATCAAACTGAAGTTCGCTTACACCTGTAAAGGTGGGAGCGGTGTGGGTTTACCTTGACCGTCTTTCTAAGGAAGTGTCAAGGGGGCAGAACAGATTTTTGTGGGCTGGTTTACCCGAAACGAGAATGGAATTGTAAACTGTGTCCCTTTTAAACCGTGGTGGGGCCGGGCGAGGTGGCTCACGCCTGTAACCCCAGCACTCTGGGAGGCCGAGGCGGGAGGATCAGTGCTCAGGGTCAGGAGTTCGAAACCAGCCTGAGCAAGAGCGAAAGACCCCCGTCTCTACTAAAAATAGAAAGAAATTAATTGGCCAACTAAAAATATATACAGAAAAAATTAGCCAGGCATGGTGGCACATGCCTGTAGACCCAGCTACTCGGGAGGCTGAGGCAGGAGGATCGCTTGAGCCCAGGAGTTCGAGGTTGCTGTGAGCGAGGCTGACGCCACGGCACTCTAGCTCAAGCAACAGAGTGAGACTCTGTCTCAAAAAAAAATAAATAAAAACCTTGTTGGAAGATTCTGGGTGTTTCTTAATGAGCAAAATGATACAAAGTGGGTTGTTAATTGCGGATTGACCATGGCTAGTTATGTTAGTGCTAAAATTGCCCAGGTGTTGGCAGAATGCAGCTTAGTGAGGAGGCTGATAGGATGGCAGGTGCGGCCAGGAGCAGGTGCGCAGGTGCGAGGCCTGGTGCTGCGGGGGAGGGGCGGGTGATCTCCTATTGGCTGGTTGGCACGAGGCCCGTTGGCTTGAGGTGGGGCTTGGATGCTTAAAGCACAGAACGCCTGGGGCTTGAAAGCACAAAGGTCGGCTTTTAGCGTGTGGGTGACCTTCTCCTGTGCCCCGTGACCCCCGTGGGTCTTTCTGGTTCCGTTTCGAGGAGTCTGTGCCCGGACCCGGTTCCCTGGGCTGGACCCCTGCGTTGTCCACCCAGCGGGGAGCCACCCGGCTGAGGGGTGTCCTGAACGTCCCGGGCCTCGTCTCGGGGTTCCCCCGCCGTGCAAGTGGGGTTAGCGAAACCCGCCTCCAGGAGTGCAGCGAGGGCCGGATGGGGTGAGTCGCAGCCCTGCTGGGAATATCCACCCTTTCCCTCAGGTGCCGTCCGCTGGGGCAGAGCTTCCCTGCACGGCCTGGGCCCGCGTCTTTCCTTGCCTCAGCGGCCTGGCCAGGTGAGGCGAGGCTGTAGGGCTTCGGGGAAGCGTGGGGGAGGAGACAAGGGAAAGCGCAGCCCCCACGAGCGGCAGCCTCTTCTTTTTATTTATTTATTTATTTATATTTATATTTTTTATTTTTTTGAGACAGTCTCATTCTGTTGCCCAGGCTAGAATGAGTGCCGTGGAGTCAGCCTAGCTCACAGCAACCTCAAACTCCTGGGCTCAAGCGATCCTCCTGCCTCAGCCTCCCTAGTAGCTGGGACTACAGGCATGCGCCACCACGCCCGGCTCATTTTTTCTATATATATTAGTTGGCCAATTAATTTCTTTTTATTTACAGTAGAGATGGGGTCTCCCTCTTGCTCAGAGCTCATTTCGAACTCCTGGCCTTGAGCAATCTGCCCTCCTCGGCCTCCCAGAGTGCTAGGATTACAGGCCTGAGCCACCGCGCTTGGCCTTCTTTTTTTTTTTTTTTTGTTTTGTTTTATTTATTTATTTTGAGGCAGTGTCTCACTCTGTCGCCCAGGCTAGAGTGAGTGCCGTGGTGTCAACTTAGCTCACAGCAACCTCAAACTCCTGGGCTCAGGTGATCCTCCTGCTTCAGCCTCCCGAGTAGCTGGGACTACAGGCATGCGTCACCACGCCTGGCTAATTTTTTCCGTATATTTTTTAGTTGTCCAGATAATTTCTATTTTTTTTTCCCCAGTAGAGACGGGGTTCCGCTCTTGCTCAGGCTGGTCTTGAACTCCTGAGCTCAAACGATCCTCCCGCCTTGGCCTCCCAGAGTGCTGGGATTACAGGCGTGAGCCACCGTGCCCGGTCTGGCTTTTTCTTTTAAAATAAAAATCAGAGATAGACTTTGAAGTCTCCCCAGCCTAGGTGAACCTAACGGCAGCACAGAAATTAAGGCTTCGATTATGTGCAGTCAGTAACTATCTTAGAAGCAACACAAAGCAACAGGGTGCAGTTGCCTCTTGAGCGGCTGGTTGTGCTAGACTCTTAGGAGAACATTATCAGGCTTTGAAAACATCCTCTGTTTTTATTTGCTTTGGAGAACATAATGGATGCTAATGAGCTGTTGGGATTTAGTCATACAGAGTCATCTTTAAGGAGCTATTTAAGCAAGGGGCAATTCGACACAATGTAAGTCATTAAAGCACACCTGTGCAAGGAGGTAGCTGTATCAGCCTGGCCAAGGTTGAAACTTTGTTGCAGATGCAATAGCTCTCAGGCCCGCGGTTACTGTTGCAGTCCTGGGTCACACAGGGCTATCCTGGAAACAGGAGACCTGGTGCAGCGGTGGTTTTCTTGATGTTTCATTTTGCTTTTAGCTAAAGTGACCATAGTCTTATTGGAGATGGCTCAGTCTACAACGGCCAAATGAGAAATAGCATTCGAGTGGTTGTTATTTTTAATTGACAACATAATTGTACACATTTATGGGGTACAGTGTGATATTTCAACACAGATATACATTGTATAATGGTTAAGTCGGTAATTAGCAGATTCATCACCTCAAATATTTATCGTTTCTTGATGTTGGGAACATACAAAACTCTCTCTTCTAACTGTTTGAAAATCAACAATAAATTGTTGGTCAGACCCGTGGTGGCTCACGCCTGTCATCCCAGCACTCTGGGAGGCCGAAGCGGGAGGATTGCTTGAGCTCAGGAGTTCGAGACCAGCCTGAGTGAGACCCCGTCTCTACTAAAAAATAGAAAGAAATTAGCTGAACAACTAAAAATATATATAAAAATTTAGCCGGGCGTGGTGGCACATGCCTGTAGTCCCAGCTACTCGGGAGGCTGAGGCAGGAGGATTGCCTGAGCCCAGGAGTCTGAGGTTGCTGTGAGCGAGGCTGACGCCACGGCACTCTAGCCCAGGCTACAGAGTGAGACTCTGTCTCAAATACAAACGCGAAAATCAAAAAACAATAAATTGTTGTTAGCCATAGTCACACTGTTGTTCTGGAATGCTAGAATTTATTCTCCCAACCTGGATGTAGTTTCGTGTCCTGCCCCTCCCTCCCTCCCCAGTCCCTGGTAACCCTGCTACACTGTCCATGTCTACCAGGTTAGTGCTTTAAGCTTTCTGATGAGTGAGACGCGCAGCATTTTTATCTTCCTGTGCCTGACTTCACTCAACAGCACGTCCCCCAGGCTCATCCATGTTGCCACGAATGACAGGGCTTCATCCTTTTTTTTTTTTTTTTTTTTTTAATGTCTGAATGGTATTCCCTTGTGTGTGTGCCACAGTTTCTTCTTCTTTTTTTTTTTTTTTTTTTTCTGAGACAGAGTCTCACTCTGTTGTCCAGGCTAGAATGAGTGTCATGGCATCAGCCTCGCTCACAGCAACCTCAAACTCCTGGGCTCAAGCGATCCTCCTGCCTCAGCCTCCCCAGTAGCTGGGACTACAGGCATGCGCCACCATGCCCAGCTAATTTTTCCTATGTATATATTAGTTGGCCAATCAATTTCTTTCTACTTATAGTAGAGACGGGGTCTTGCGCTTGCTCAGGCTGGTTTTGAACTCCTGACTTTGAGCAATCCCGGAGTGCTAGGATTACAGGCCTGAGTGAGCCACTGCACCTGGCCTGCACATTTTCTTGATCCGTTCTTCTGCTGATGGCCACGTGGGTCAATTCCGTGCCGTGGCTGCTGTGAATGGTGCTGCGGTAGTTGTAGGCATGTGGGCAGCTCTTGAACATGCTGACTCCCTTTCCCTGGGGTGCACACCTGCAGTGGGACGGCTGGATCACGGGGGGTGGGGAGGGGTGGGGGTCCGTTTTTAGTTCCTTGAGGAACCTCCATACGGTTTTCCATCGAGGCTGCAGTGTTTTACATTCCAGCCACCACTGTATAAGAGTTCCTCTTTCTCCACATCTTCACCAGCGTTACTTTTTTGTCTTTTTTTTTCCCCCCAAACTCACAGATTAAAAACAGTATATGAGAACATACAGTGCTTGGAAGAAAAAAAAAAAAAAAAAAAAAAAAAAAAAAACAGTATATATTTTTGTCTTTTTTTTTTTTTTTTTTTTTTTTTGAGACAGAGTCTCACTTTGTTGTCCAGGCTAGAGTGAGTGCCGTGGCGTCAGCCTAGTTCACAGCAACCTCAAACTCCTGGGCTCAAGGGATCCTCCTGCCTCAGCCTCCCAAGTAGCTGGGACTACAGGCATGCACCACCATGCCCGGCTAATTTTTTTTATATATATATATATCAGTTGGCCAATTAATTTCTTTCTGTTTATAGTAGAGACGGGGTCTCGCTCTTGCTCAGGCTGGTTTTGAACTCCTGACCTTGAGCAATCCACCCGCCTCGGCCTCCCAAGAGCTAGGATTACAGGCGTGAGCCACAGCGCCTGGCCTATTTTTGTCTTTTTTATGATAGTCATTCTAACAGGAGTTAGGTGATACCTCATTGCAGGTTTGGATGTTCATTTCCATGATGATTGGAGATGTTGAGCATTTTTTTTTTTTTTTATTTTGACAGCAGCCTGTATCTGTAGAGCATTTTTTTAATATACCTGTTGGTCACTGGTATATCTTCCTTTCGAGAGATGTCTATTCAGTTCATTTGCTCATTTTTTTTTTTAATTTTTGAGACAGAGTCTCACTGTGTTGCCTGGGGCTACAGTGCCGTGGCGTCGGCCTAGCTCACAGCAACCTCAAACTCCTGGGCTCAAGTGATCCTCCTGCCTCAGCCTCCCGAGTAGCTGGGACTACAGGCATGTGCCACCATGCCCGGCTAATTTCTTTCTATTTATAGTAGAGAACGAGGGTCTCGTTCTTGCTCAGGCAGGTCTCGAACTCCTGAGCTCAAGCGATCCTCCCGCCTCAGCCTCACAGTTCTAGGATTGCAGGCATGGGCCACCACGCCTGGCCCATTTGCCCATTGTTAAATTGGAATATTTGGTGTTTTTGCTGTTGAGTTCCTTGTGTATTGGGATATTAATTCCTTACTGGATGAATAGCTTGCAGTTGTTTTCTCCCATTACACAAACCGTTGCTTCACTCTGTTGATTGATTCCTTTGCTATCTAGAAGCTTTAGTTGATAGACTCCCATGTGTACGTTTTTGCTTTTCTTGCCTTGCTTTTGAGCTCTTATCCATGATATCTTTGCTCAGACCAATGTCCTGAAGCATTTCCCTTACGTTTCTTCTAGTAGTTCTGCAGTTTCCAGTCTTATGTTTAAGTCTTTAATGCATTTTGAGTTGGTGTTTGTATATGGTGAGAGGTTCGGGTCTAGCTTCATTCTTCTGCATGTGGATATCCAGTTTTCCCAGCACCATTTATCGAAGAGGCTGTCTTTTCCCCAATGAATGTTCTTGGTGACTTTGTCAAAAACGAGTTGACTATAATATAAATATGTGGATTTGTTTCTGGGTTCTCTGTTCCCTTGGTCTATGTGTCTTTTTTTTTTTTTTTTTTTTTATGCCAATACCATGCTGTTTTTTGTAGTATATTTTGAAGTTTGGTAGTGTGTGATGTCTCAAGCTTAAAACATTGACCTGAAAGTTCTTTTTACTCAGGATTGCTTTAGACACTCAGGGTATTTTGTGGTTCCATATGAATTTTAAGATTTTTTTTTTTTTTTTTCTATTTCTGTGTGGAGTGTCATTGGTATTTTGATCAGGATTGTCTTAAATCTGTAGATTGCTTTGGGTAGTGTGGTCATTTTTAACAACATTAATATTTCCAATCTACGAACATGCGATGCCTTTCCTTGTTTGTGTGTCCTCTTTAACCACTTCAGTACGGCGCTCACCGGCCGCGAAGCCTCGCCCACAGCCGGCACTCACGGTCCGCACGGGGGTCTGCGCCGTGCATTGACGATAAGTCCGTTTTGCTCTTGTGCGATGAGGAAAGCTTGAAAGCACCGAAAGCTCGTTTCACTTTACAGGCTGCTTTACTTGTAACGTAAATCAGAATAGGTAACATAGACATATATGTTTTCATTACGTTATTTTTAAATGTTCACAATTTTATTTTGATACATGAAAAATTAGAAAAGTCATATCACAGCTGCCGGCTAAAGTTGGCGCTCGGCTGTGCGCGTTCATCTGTGGCTGTCGGCTACAGTCGACGCTCGTACCGAAGTGGTTAATTTCTTTCATTGGTGTCTTACAGTTTTCCTTGTAGAGATCTGTCGCCTTCTTGGTTAAATTTATTTCTAGGTATTTTATTTTTTGTGGCTATTGTAAATGGGATTTTTCTTTGCGGTTTCTTTTCCCAATAGTTCATTGTTGGTGTGTAGAAATGCTACTGATTTGTCTGCTGATCTTTGTATCCTGCAACTTTGCCGAGTTGTTCATCAGTTCTAAGAGTTTTTTATTTATTTTTTTTATTTTTGGAGTCTTTAGGTTTTTTATATGTGGGATCGTATCTTGTGCAAAGAGGGACAGCGCGACTTTCTCCATTCCAATTTGGGTGCATTTTGTTTTCTTCTCTTGACTGATCGCTCTGGCCGGGACTTGCAGAGTTGACTGAGAGTGGGGAGAATGGGCACCCTTGTCTTGTTGCAGATCTTAGAGAAAAAGCTTTTAGCTTTTCCCCATTTAGTATGAGGTTAGCTGTGGGCTTGTCATGTATGGCCTTCATTGTATTGAGCATGCTCCTTCTGTGCATAATTCATTGAGAGTTTTTGTCATAAAGAGATGTTGAATTTTATCAAATGCGTTTTAGGCGTCTGTTGAGATGATCGTATGGTTTTGTCTTTCATTCTGTCGATGTGATCGGTGTATCCTGTTGATTGATTTGCAAGTGTGGCCCCCTCCTTGCATTCCTGGCACAAAGCCCACTCGATCATGGGGTTTGATCTTTCTGATGAATTGTTGGATTCAGTTTACTGATGTTTGCTTTTTTAATTTTTAATTTTATAAAAAAATTAAAAATTTCTTTTAATAAAAAATTTAATTCTTTTTAATTTGTGTTTCTCATACATGTGCTAATTTCACTGATGTTTTCTTGAGGATTTTTGCATCTGTGTTCATCCAGGATGTTGGCTTATAGTTTCCTTTTTCTATTGTGTCATGGTCTGGTTTTGGTATTAGGGTAATGCCGGCCTTGTACAGTGAGTTTGGGAGAATTTACTCCCCTTCGGGGTTTTTTTTGGGAATTGAGAAGAATTGATATTACTTCTTTTTTAAAAAAAAAAAAAATTGGTAGTGGCCGGGCACGGTGGCTCACGCCTGTAATCCTAGCACTCTGGGAAGCTGAGGAGGGCGGATTGCTCGAGGTCAGGAGTTCGAGACCAGCCTGAGCAAGAGCGAGACCCCGTCTTTACTATAAATAGAAAGAAATTAATTGGCCAACTAATATATAGAGAAATAATTAGCCTGGTACGGTGGCGCATACCTGTAGTCCTAGCTACTGGGGAGGCTGAGGCAGGAGGATCGCTTGAGCCCAGGAGATTGAGGTTGCTATGAGCTGGGCTGATGCCGCGCACTCACTCTAGCCTGGGCAACAAAGCGAGACTCTATCTCAAAAAAAAAAAAAAAAAAAAAAAATTGGTAGCATTCAGCAGTGAAGGCATCTGTTCTTGGGTTCTCTTTGTTGGGAGACTGATTACTGATTCAAACTTGTTGTTTTCAGGTCTTTCTTTTCTTCTAGGTTCAGTCTTGATGGGTTGTACATGTGCAGGATTTATCTGTTTCCTCTAGATTTTCAATTCCTTGATGTATAGCTCACAATAGTCTCTAAGATCCTGTTTATTTCTGTAGTATCTTTCTATTTCTGCCCGTTGTAATGTCTTTTTTCATTTCTGATTTTATCTGGGTCTTTTCTCTTTTTTCTTTTTCTTTTTTTTTTTTTTTTGAGACAGAGTCTCGCTTTGTTGCCCAGGCTAGTGTGAGTGCCGTGGCGTCAGCCCAGCTCACAGCAACCTCAAACTCCTGGGCTCGAGCGATCCTTCTGTCTCAGCCTCCTGAGTAGCTGGGACTACAGGCATGCGCCACCATGCCCGGCTAATTTTTTATATATATATCAGTTGGCCAATTAGTTTCTTTCTATTTATAGTAGAGACGGGGTCTCGCTCTTGCTCAGGCTGGTTTTGAACTCCTGACCTTGAGCAATCCGCCCGCCTCGGCCTCCCAGAGAGCTAGGATTACAGGCGTGAGCCACCGCGCCCGGCCTTCTCTTTTTTCTTAACCTACCTAATGGTTTGTCAATTTTTTCTTTTCAAAATACCAACTTTCTATTTCTTGGGTCTTTTTTTTCTTTTAAATCTCAGTTTAATCTCATCTATTTCTGCTGTGATCTTTATTATTTTTTTCTTTCCACTGCTATTGGGTTTATTGCTATTCTAGCTCCTTGAAGAATATTGTTGATTATTTGAAAACTTTCTACATCCTTGATGTAGGAGTTTATGCTATAAACGTCCCCCGTAGTGCTTTTCGTTCTTATTCCATAGGTGTTGGAATGCTCTGTGTTTCTGTTTTCATTTGTTTCAAGTCATTTTTAAATTTCCTTCTTTATTTCTTCGTTGACCCATTAGTGATTTAGAAGCATGCTTATTTCCATGTGTTTGTACAGTTTTGAAAGTTCTTCTTGTTATTGATACTGTGTTTCCCCCAAAATAAGACAGGGTCTTATATTTATTTTTCCTCAAGAAGATACTCTAGAGCTTATTTTCAGGGGATGTGTTATCTTCCCCTCAAACCTCAGCTTGCAGCACGCACAGGGTGGCCGGGACCTGACAGGGGGAGCCGACCTTGTTGGTGGGGCTGCCCGCACCTTTCCGGTCCCCTCTGGAACAGTCGCTGTCATGACGGGGCGGATGAGAAGGGCTGCTCGTCTTCTTTCCCGCTCTGGACAAAATGCATGGGTTGTGCAGATGCGCTGTGCAGCCACGCCCGTCACTAGGTCTTATTTTCGGGGTGGGGCTTCTATTGCACAAATGCTTAGAAATTCTGCTAGGGCTTATGTTATGGGTAGGTCTTGTTTTTGGGGAAACACAGTACCTTAGTTTTATTCCATGGTGGTCAGAAAAGTTGCTTGGTATGATTTTGATGCTTTAAAAGAAATTGGAGACTTATTTTTTGGCTGACATATGGTCCATCCTAGAGCATGTTCCACGTGCTGATAAGAATGTGTGTTCTGCAGCTGTTGGATGAAATGTCATGTGAACACCTGTTAGGTCCATTTGGTCTAAAGTGTGGTTTAAATCCAACGTTTCTCTGTTGATTTTCTGTGTAGAGGATCTGTCTGGTGCTGACAGTGGAGTGTTAAGGTCCCTTACTATTGCCGTATTGGAGTCTGCCTCTTTTCTTTAGATCTAATGATACTTGCTGAATGTATCTGTGCGCTCTGATATTGGGTCCGTACCTACCCACGATTGTTATATCCTCTTGCTGAATTGACCCCTTTATCAATATTATGTTGCATAATGACCTTGTCTCTTTTTACAGTCTTGACATGAAGTCTGTCTTCTCTGAGAAAAGTGCAGCTACTCTTTGGTTTCCATCTGCGTGAATATCTTTTTCTCCCTTCACTTTTAGTCTGTCTTTACAGATGAAGTGAATTTCTTGTAGGCAGCACATATCTGGGTCTTGTTCTTTTTTTTTTTTTTTTTTGGAGACAGAGTCTGGCTCTGTTGCCCAGGCTAGAGTGAGTGCTGTGGCATCAGCCTAGCTCACAGCAACCTCAGACTCCTGGGCTCAAGCAATCCTTCTGTCTCAGCTTCCTGAGTAGCTGGGACTACAGGCATGCGCCACCATGCCCGGCTAATTTTTATATATATATATTTTTAGTTGTCCAGCTAATTTCTATTTTTAGTAGAGATGGGATCTCCCTCTTGCTCAGGCTGGTCTCGAACTCTTGACCTTGAGCATTCTGCCTGCCTTTTCCTCTCGGAGTGCTTGGATTACAGGCTGAGTTTTGTTCTTGAATTCATTCAGCCACTCTATCTTCTAACTGGGGTGCTCGGGGTTATTTTGCTGTTGACCTCAGAGCCCAGACTCTAAGGATTTCTCACTTAGTTACTTGTACACAAATTAACCTGAAAGGGAAATAGAATTTTTCTCCCATTCCTTTGTAGATGGCAATGGATTATTATTTTGGCTTCTATACAACTAAGGAACTCACAATACCTGTTGGTATTTTAGAATTTCTCCCCTGGTTTTAGGAAGAGAAAATACCTAATGGGTTGCTGGCATCATTCCATGGTTATTTGAATATCTTAAGAGTTTCCTTTTCATGTCTCATTTTCTATTTCTCCCCTGCGAACCTCCTTAATTCTGACTGTGGACATGGGGCAAGAGGAAGTAGCCTTGAATTTCCCTCCTTCCTTAATGACTTGTTGAGTTTAGTGTTGTTTTAATTTTTTTGAGACAGAGTCTCACTCTGTTGCCCGGGCTAGAGTGCCGTGGTATCAGCCTAGCTCACAGCAACCTCCAACTCCTGGGCTCCAGCGATCCTCCTGCCTCAGCCTCCCCAGTAGCTGGGACTACAGGCATGGGCCACCATGCCGGGCTAATTTTTTATATATATTTAGTTGTCTGGCTAATTTCTATTTTCAATAGAGACAGGGTGTCACTCTTGCCCAGGCTGGTCTCGAACTCCTGACCTCGAGCAATCCGCCTGCCTCGGCCTCCCAGAGTGCTAGGATCATAGGTGTGAGCCACCGCGCCCTGCCTGAGTTTAGTGTTTGACACAAAGAGGATTCTAGATAACATCCACACTTCACGGAAAGTGTGTCAGTCACACGGGGACTTTCTAGAAGTGTCGGACAGCATCCCGTCTCCCGTGGATTTGGAGAGAGCTCGTTGGGAAGAAGTGCCCCTTGGGTGGGTCCTGTCACTCACAGCTGCTGGTTGGGGTGTTCACGCATGGACAGAAACTGAGGGACTGCGGCCTCGGTGGATCATGCTTGACAGTTCAAAAAGTTCTATTTATTATGGGCACATAATCGTTGTGTGTATTTATAGGGCATGCCGACGGTTTTGATGTTTAGGGTTTGCTCTTGAGAGATACCGTGGGATGAGAGCAATATTTAGAACGCGGACATTCCCTGAAGCAGAGATTACAGCACACGCTTTCTGATTGCCCCTGCTGGCCCGTCTTCAGCTGCCCTCATGTTGGTCTTTTTTCCGTCCTTCTAAAGTACTTTCCGAGGAGGGGGACACTGTCCTCTTTGAACCGAAGAGGAGTCTGCTTTTCACGTGGTCACAGACTCCTCACGAGCACTGGGATCTTTGGTTTCCAGGAGCATTTTCAATTCCAGCACAGACCTTGCGTCTTCTAGAGGCTTATTTACTCTTTTTTTTTTTTTGAGACAGAGTCTCTCACTCTGTTGCCCGGGCTAGAGAGCCGTGGCATCAGCCTAGCTCACAGCAACCTCAAACTCCTGGGCTCAAGCGATCCTCCTGCCTCAGCTTCCTGGGTAGCTGAGACTACAGGCATACGCCACCATGCCCGGCTAATTTTATATGTATATATGTATATTTTTTAGTTGTCCAGCTAATTTCTATTTTTTTTTTTTAGTAGAGATGGGGGTCTCGCTCTTGCTCAGGCTGGTCTCGAACTCCTGAGCTCAAACAATCTGCCTGCCTCTGCATCCCAGAGTGCTAGGATTTACAGGATTATTTACTCTTAGCCTCCAGGTTGGGGACTTGGCCTTGGCCTCTGAGGCCGCGGCAGGAGCCCATGCTCCGTGTTCTGGGGAGGGTGATCGTGACGCCCCTCCCAGCCGAGCAGCGTGTCCACGGGGAGGGCTCCGCTCTGTCCCCCTTGGTCCTGGTGCAGTGGAGGCTCCGGCTGCTCACTTTCTCAGCTGCAGCCTCCAGAGCGTCACATCTAAGATCTAGGCACGTGGCATTTCTCTGCACGGTTCCTTACGTTGTCTGTGTGCCTGAAATTTTTATATGCTGGTTACGGAGGACAGACAAAAGAAAACGCCAGCCCCTTTGGTTTAACTTTTCTGTGCATCCTTCAGAATCGGGAGGCTGGCTGCGATTGAGTTTTATCAGAAGTCTTAATCTTTTTGGTTTTAAGAGAGACACAACGCTGTTAATTCTTGGTTATGTCATTTCTGGGAAAGGACTGCTCTAAATGAGCTTCCGGGAATGACCCCTCTGTAGCGTCTCTACAGGAAAAGGGTGACCTCGCGGAGCTTCCCCGCTGCCAGCGAAAGCGATTGTGATCGTTGCTAAGCATCCACCCGTCGCTCACGCCGCGATCAATTTTTAGTTCTTTTGTGCAGAGTGCTTTTGTTGCAAGTTAAGTGCCCTTCTGTGTGATCGCGACCTGCACAGGTCTTCCAGGGATGGGGGCCACGTTTAATGCACGTGTGAGCCCTGCTCACCTGTGGGCGCCCCACCCCCAGAGGACCGGAGTCTCAGTGCGGGTGGGGCTTTTAGGTCAGATGTTGTGTGTGGGTGTGAACCAGGTCTGGTGTCTGTCCCCGGTGGAGGGTGTGGTCACGCACCGTGTTTCCCCCAAAATAAGGCAGGGTCTTATATTTATTTTTCCTCAAGAACACACCCTAGGGCTTATTTTCAGGGGATGTGTTATTTTTTTTTTTTTTAAGTACGATACAACCATCTGCATTGATTCAGATACAGTTCAGTCATCATCTTCTGGAACATCATCATCACTCTCCAAACCCCGAATTCCTTCCTGAATGTCTTGCGACTCTGTTTCCTTTAGAACCATTGGCCCCGATCTCTCCTGTCGAGCCATAGAGCTCTCACGGGGCAGATGAGAAGGGCTGCTCGTCGTCTTTCCCGCTCCGCGACGACATGCACGGGTTGTGCAGATGCCCTGCGCAGCCACGCCCGTCGCTAGGTCTTATTTTCGGGGTGGGGCTTCTATTGCGCAAATGCTTAGAAATCCGGCCAGGGCTTATTTTATGGGTTGGTCTTGTTTTCGGGGGAACACGGTATTTCCAGTCACTGCTTTCTGACCGTGTGCTGAGCGCTGCACAGGGTGTCTTGCATATGTGACCTTTTGCAGCAGTCACCAGCCCAGCATCACATATGTTTGACACATGGGGGCACCTGCTCAGAGAACTGCGGTGACTTGGCTCCACGCCAAGCGGGGCCGACCTTCGGGTCCACGTGGGTGTGGCCGCCTGGCCCGGCTCTGTCCGGAGCTGCCTGTGTCGGGACCACAGCTCTGTTCTCCCTGCCAGAGGCGCAGCCTCTCTCGGGGCAAATTAAACCCAAAGTCGGAAACAGTTTAAAAATGATACCAAGTTTCATAGTATATGTGGTCATTTTTCTTTTTTACATATTTACTTTATTTATTTTATTTTATTTTTTTAGATAGTCTCACTTTGTTGCCTTGGTTAGAGTGCCGTGGCATCAGCCTAGCTCACAGCAACCTCCAACTCCTGGGCTCAAGCCATCCTCCTGCCTCAGCCTCCCAAGTAGCTGGGACTACAGGCATGCGCCACCATGCCCGGCTAATTTTTTCTATATGTATTTTTAGTTGTCCGGCTAATTCCTTTCTATTTTTAGTAGAGACGGGGGTCTCGCTCTTGCTTAGGCTGGTCTGGAACTCCTGACCTTGAGCGATCCACCCCCGTTGGCCTCCCAGAGTGCTAGGATCACAGGCATGAAGCATACATATTTACTTTTCTATACCCTAAGTGATATGTTTTTTTCCCACCTGGTGTAACAACTCAATCACCACCCATCACTGGTACAAAATCCCATGAAGGATATTTTAGGAAAATGTGGTCTCAAAAGTATACTTTGTTTTCATAACCGTAATTTGCTTAATAAAGTTGTCAGGATTGTGGCTTTCTCTGTTGTTTTTATTTTTAGATCTTGGAGAG